>NC_060119.1:642480505-642784880 GCF_021461395.2 Schistocerca americana | reverse complement strand
CATATTTCCTTCGTTAATGACAGTAGTATTGTTATCACCTTAGAAGCTCTTAGAAAAGTATGTGATCTAAAGAAAATGCGTTTATATATAATACTTAGGTGTTTGCCACGCCTTTTACTTTATTTCCATACTTCTCCTACATTTTAATGAAAGGATGTAATTATTTTCTGTACCAAGTTTTATTGACGCCTATGTTCTAATTTAAGATAAAGTTGTACTTACGTAAAGCTAAAACTTCCATATCTTTGGGAAAATGCCTTAAAGTTCTTCATCAGATCTTTTCAAAACACATTCAAAGGTAAAACTCTCCAGGTCTAGGGCTGTCATCGTTGCTAGTTTCCGTACCATCCAATTACATTTGGAGGCCCTCTTTTGAACTGTGGCCTTTTTTGTTATTTTTAAGGTAAGCTTCTCATTCCCCCTTGCCCTCAGCTGGTCAAGTGATAGAAGTGTATTCCTCTTGTTAATCCCATATCACTGAAAAATTTCAGCCCGCTGACTGACCCATCATTAAAACGCAACACAGCGTCCATGACATCAGTTTTTAGAATTTAGGGGCCCACAATATTGTTTGAGGCGAGTGTTCCCACTTACAGTTACTGAAACTTTCGTGGGGATTTTGTGTCCTCCCATGGGTGAATTTAGTAAGCAAGTTCTGGCTAGCTAAGGTTCACCACGTAGACAGGTATTATAGCATCTACTATTGACACTGCTTGTGTCTATGTGCATCACCAGTTACACTCGCTTTCTGATATTTACACTATGTCATTATCTCTGTCCAAACGACACCGAATCAGAGGTCCCCTTCTGTAGCAATACTGCGAAAGAGTGTATCCCATACCGCTTTTTTCACTTCTTTCTCCGTATTATTCTATCCATACTTAGGATCTAAGCGGATAAATCAAACGTAAGTATAAACACAAACTTATTTCTTGAAATTAAGCTTATGCTACGAGTGAAACGTAAAAATAACGCTGAAATGAGGTTCAGCTGTTACCTACACACGCTTAGCACCGGGATGAGCGGTTTGAAAATCAGTGCTCAAAGAATAAATAAAGACAGAGAAAGTCTGCTGCAGCCGGGATTAACACAAATGAACTGACAATAGAACGAAGGGGTCGAGTCGTTGATTAAAAAATTCTGTGTTTCCTATCAAACAAAAACCAAACATATTCTTCTTCAGGAAGGACTGGGACATGACCGACCGCAGTAAAGATATTTCGTTATCTGAATGGATTTTCACATTCTGGTTCCCTCAGAGGACTTCATCAAGGTGATAGTACGAGTATATAGTAGGGCCTACTGAGCTGTCAGGGATTTCATAAAGTTCCAGAAATCGTCTGAATGGATGTAGAGAAATAACTAATTGCACTGAATCTCGCTTTTACTAAATATGACTTGACTGCTCACGAGTCTTCGTCCCATTTTCTTTAAGTTCAAGTAACTCACGCTAAACTGTCAAGTGTTTGAAACTCGATCTATCGCAAGTAATAGTTGCACTGCAGTATGTTAACATTTCTGTACTCAAAGGGCCACAGTCGAATTATTACTCAGGAGGAGACCAACCAGGTAATGCCACTCAACTTACCGAGTATAATGTTTCGCTAACTTCTTCGCCACTATCTTTCTTGTGTCTCTATTTCTCCATCCATCTCCGGTAACTTCTACCTTTAGGGATGACCATTCCTCCTCCGTTGAATTACCAACTACTGTATTCCTAATCACGGTATCAACAGCTTCAAAAACTTCGAATACATAGCATCATTCCTCAGTATTTCACCATGCATTATTCTCTATCGTCATGATGTAATTTTTTTGTATCTTCCAGTGTCTCCTAGTCCTTTTCCAAGTAGACATACCCTCTTGTGATTTTTAGTACATTTTCTTTTACAAGCTCAAAATTGTTGTGAAACTAATGGAGTATCTGTTCTGTGACATTTCTCCAGTGCAGTTCCCTAATGCAGTTCCCTATCACATTCTGTAAAAAATAAAAAAACAAGAAATCAGATTTGGAAGTAACAAAAGAAACATGAATTATTAGAAAAAAAGCGTTCATCTGTCAGTAATTTTTTTTAGTGAACGTAGTCGAAGCTCGCTGGCTCTTTAACTTGCAAATTGAACAATCACTCTGTGACATAAAGAAAATTAACATTAGAAGAATAATAATAATAGCAAGAAATATTTTGCAAACAGGACGAATACCTTTTTAAAATATGAGCTGCACAGCTACATATTTTGGAAAACGTGTTTTTGTTTTGGTAAATAAATAATAGATTGCACTCTAAATTTTAAGCTGATCATGTAATATTTCATCAGAAACTGACGTTGCTTCCGCAACATACAAACTTTTAGTAACCGAAACTATAGATCAATTTTACCAACCCTAAATTCGCTGGTTGACTAGGTAACAGAATCAGTCTGGTACCTAACGCGGATACCGTTACCGGTCCAGAGAACAGAGATCACCTCGCCTTTCAATGATCTAGCCACAGCAACTGGTAACGTCCATGTCTTTCAACACATCTAAGGAAACCACCGGCATCTGCCTCGCAACTCTTGATAGCTGTGCAGGTGTTGTAACAGATTCATTCCGTCTTTGACGCAAATCTCCAGCTGTACACCACCTTCGGACTTTCCAAGAATTTTTTCAACCGATGAAATTTACAATTTCCTCCCCTACAGAGGACCTCTTGATATGAGATCTAGTAGAAAAAGGACTCTTCACAAAAGAACTACTTTCGTAGCGGATCGTTGTGTTTCCTAATCTTGTCCTGTTTCTTAACTCAGTGACTGCTTCGATGAAACCAGTGACAATGGGCTAATAGTCTACTACAGCCTTGGTGTTATACAGCATAGGAAAATGCTACGTACGGTGTCTGATACAAAAGGAACGGGAATGGCGCCGCAAATCTGTCTTTTTGCTAAATATACTTCATTATGGGGGACACCTTAAAGCAGGATGCACAAATATCAGTAAATAAAGGTTCCTTCCGCTGCTCAAAGATGCTTTGCACATTTTTCAGCGGGCTGGAAGAAAGCTACATGGCTTTTGCGTTATAGCGACTGTTAAGAACACATTCGTTGCAAGATGTTCGTCCGGAGCCGGTGATCGAGCAAATTGTAATGTATTACAGCGGAAGGAAGGGCTCAATGTCGAAACATAATAGTACCGTAGTCTGACATATACTGTCACGACTCATACTGCTGTGAAAAATGTTACTGTCTGAAGTTGGAATGACACTAGCGCACCTAGCGGTGAGGAAGTCAGCCTCAAGATTAAGGTTTGTTTTTAATTACTTTTCTACTTAGTTAACGAAACAGTTATTATATTTTTGCGTGTAAGCACTAGTAAATTATCAAGAGACATGAATAATACCGAAAAAATTGTAAAAAAGTCAGCTCTGATTCGGGGACAGTAAGCTACAACTTAGTCATGAAGAAATACTCTCGAATATGTGTATAATTGCAGCGAAATACGCTGAAATCATAGTAGACATGACAAGCAACAAATTTGTGTGGAGTCTAATGACTCGTACACTCTTACACCTCATTTAACGTTTTTGTTCATGTAATTACTTAGCTTCAAAAGCGAATGTGGTGAAGATTCTTGTTGGTTGTGGCTCATGTGTAGAAACAATCGTGGAACCGGTTTCTTCTTTGTTGGGAAACAGTTTTATTTCTTTCCACATTTTATCATCTCGTCTGTGTGGTTTACCATTCAGCTACAGTTGTCGTGGCTTATTTAATGCATTAAATAATGTAGGTAATGCATTTCGTACAAGTTTCCTATGTTCCTCATTTACTGATTTGACTGTAAGTGTGGTGAAGAATACTTCGCGTTGTGGAGCAGATGCACTTTCTGCATTCTTCCAGAATGAAAAGGTGGAAGGTAGAGCACTTGCCCTCGGAAGCCAAAGGTCCCGATTTCGAGTCTCGGTCCGGCACTCCGTTTTAATCTGCCAGAAAGTTTTAGATCTTCTGCTGTTTACTACTCTTTTCTTCTTTTTAAAATAAGGCTGTCAGTAAATAACTGTAGGTTACAAGAGAACCGTATACTAGCTGTCCTGTAATGTACCGTTTCATACTTCGAAGGGCCCTCGAAACTGAAGAAGTCGAATGTGATGTTATTCTTTAGTTGGAGCCGATTTTTGTAATACTACATATGTTGCCTGTTGTAAAACCTGTGTTACAAATCAATATAAGCGACACTGCTCGCCAGATATCGTACTCCGAAGTGTGCTTTCTGTCCGTATGGAGGGTTGCTGTCGAGATATATGATAAAAACGAACAGAAGTGTCGGACTGCACGTTTTAGACTGCTATAGCACGCTAATGTACTACGCTAATAAATTGCTGACCATTGCATTTGCAACAACATGAAGTTTTTTCAGTTCTCAATTTCAGCTCCCGCGAAGCCTGTTAAATGCTTGGACATGCAAATATTTTGCACAGAGTCGTCCGGGATAACACCATCGACATTCTCTATGTAAGAAAAGATTACGGAGCTGGTTTCTTACTCAGAAATAGAAGTAGAATGCTGGTTATTTGTGAGAAGACAACACACAAAGGCACCACGTCTTATTTCCATAAGGGTTATTATTCTGCGTAGAACATTATCATGGCCATATCCGATGTTGGAGCCACGAGAAGAACGAGTGTTGCCAGATAGCACTTTTATCGGACGGTGCACCTGGTATCACTAAGGGGTAAAAGTCTCGATTATATCTGGATCGCGTAACTGATAATACGGTCAACCGTCACATGCTACGCTTCTGACGATTTGAGACACGTATCTGAGCTCAAATTTGAGATCTATGAGAAGTAATCTTGTAAGAAAACAACGCAAGATGGCATTCTGAGGTCCAGAAATGCGATTCTGAAAGCTCAGCAGAGAGAATGGTACTCGATGAAGGCTGATAGATGGCACTGCTACAACTGCGACCTTTAGTATCTTCTACGCGGCGCTGGCTTCGTAGTGCTCCAGGGCCACGTCCACCTCACAGGCCTATTAGTGCTCGCGGCCACACTGTAAAGCAAGTTGCGCCAGAGTAGGCTTCTTTACCTTTTTCATAATAGCAGCCAATTCGCTCCCGCACACTTGCCGAAAAATGGCGGCGGCGTCTCTTTATCAACATCCACTTCCTGAAAACTGATAAACTATCCTCATACACCGCATCCTATCGACCTATCAGCCTCACATCAGCTTTCAGTAAAATCTTTGAAACCATTCTTATCCTACCAATCCATCAGAACCTTGCAACCCATCTACCCATCCCAATAACCAACGTTGCTTTCGTCCAACTATTCTGTCGACAATCAACTTCTTTACCTTAACCACCTACTTTCCCATCATCTCAATAACTGAGGTCCGCCATATTTGTCTCGCTTGATATCCAAAACGCCTTCGACGAGATATGGCATTCTGGACTACTCTTCAAGCTACATATCTATGCACTCCAGTTAACTATGTCCACCTTACAGCATCCTTCCTTCACCGCCGTCCTACGTATGCCACACTTAACCACGCCTGTTACGAATATTTCACCCAGCCGCAGGTGTGCCTCAAGGCTCTGCCCCTTTACCTCTCCTTTACTTCCTGTACAATGCAGACGTTCCCAAACCGCCACCTCCAAAGTACCTCCTACAAAATGCTGACAACACCGCCTTCCTAGCCACTCACCATACCCTTCAACTTTCCCATCACTCCCTCTAGCGCCATATATGTCTTCTGATTGAGTGGTATAATACGTGGAAGCTAACCTACCATTTTTAGTCGCACCACTCGGCTTTTCACTGTCCAGATTTCCATCTCTCTAACCACAGTCAAAACATCCCTCTCACTAACACACCAAAGTATTCAGGACTACCTCTCGGTAGAAAATTAACACGTAACGCACGCCCAACACAAAGCCCAAAACCGACAAAAACTACTAAACTATTAACAGGCCGTACCTCGGGTCTGCATCCTTCAGCCATTATCCTCACCTATAACCCCTGATCCTTCCCATCTTAACCTATGGCAACGGTGCCTGGATCTCTGCCTCGCCTAAATTCTACGTCTGTTGAATTCCTGGAAAGACATGCGCTCTGTCTCGCCTTCCGTATCCGCCTACATTCCCCAACTCGCATCCATTTCACACACCTTCACTTCTTCAAGCCCCTTCGGATTCGATACATTTATCGCAAAACGGAGTTCCAGCACCCAATTTCATATCCACTAACAGCCAATCTAGTTACTCTGCTGCGCCACTACATCCAAATTCCACCTTCCATGCACCTTTACGCTTTATCTATCCTTCCCCGCCGAAATTGTAACCATCTCCTATTCCCCAGCTCTAGTAGTGATGAATAATAGGATGAAGTACCAAGACATTAGTCAGGGAGAATTAATACGTAAAGAAAAAGTGGGATACGAAAGTGCTAAGGAATGAAGAGGTAAGCTTAAAGTTGTGTAAGTCTATAGGTGCAGCAATAAGGAATAGTTCATTAGGGAGTACAGTTAAAGAGGAATGGTCATCCCTAAAATGGGCAATAACATTAGTTGGGAAGGAAAACATAGCTAAGAAGAAGGTAACTACGAAGAAACCGTGGATAACAGAAGAAATACTTCAGTTGATCGATGATTGAAGAAAGTACAAAAATGTTCAGGGGAATTCAGGACTACAGAAGTACAAGTCGCTGCGGAATGAAATAAATAGGAAGTGCAGGAAAGCTAAAACGAAATGCCTGCATGATATATGTGAAGAAATCGAAGGAAGGAATGACTCAGCACATAGGGAAGCCAAAACAATCTTCGGTGAAACTAAAAACAAGGCTGGTGACATACAGCAAAGGGAATTCGACTGTTAAATGCAGAGGACACAGCGGATAGGTGGAAAGAACAGTGATTAGGAAGATTTGTCAGATGTGATAGAAGAAGGAACAGGAGCCAACGAAGAGATAGGGGATCCAGTATTAGAGTCAGAATTTGGAAGAGCTTTGGACGACTTACGACGGAATAAGGCAGAGGGGATATATAACATTCCATCAGAATTTCGAAAATTATTGGGGGGGGGGGGGGGGGGAAGTGGCAACGAAACAACTATCCACGTTGGTGTGTAGAATGTATGAGTCTGGCGACATACCATCTGACTTTCAGAAAAATTTCATCTATGCGGTTCCGAAGACTGAAAGACCTGAGAAGCCCAAGAATTATCGCACAATCAACTTAACAGCTCATGCATCCAAGTTGCTGACAAGAATAATATACAGAAGAATGCAAAAGAGAATTGAGAATGTGTTACATGGCGATCAGTTTAGCTTTTGGAAATGAAAAGGCACCAAGGAGGCAATTGTGACGTTGCGGTTGATAACAGAAGTAAGACTAAAGAAAAATCAAGACCCGTTAATAGGATTTGTTGACCTGGAAAAAGCATTCTACAACGTGGAATGTTGCAAGATGTTCGAAATTATATGATCTACTCATCTATTCAGTGCGATACTCTTCCACCTTTACCGTAGTATAGATGGGAATAGTAAAAATATAGCACTTCACGATCTGATTAACCATAATAATAATTTAAATAAAAAAGAAAGAAAGCCGTTTGATTATGAAGAGAAGTAAAGGCCCAGGAAGCCTGTTGGATGAACACGTTTGAACATACATTCACAAATAAAATTCATGACCAAGAGTCATTAAGCTGTTCTTCAAGTTGTTACGTAATATAACAGATTTTCGCGATTCCACGTCATTCAGAAATGTTGCGTAGTGGAAATCAATCACAGTTGGTAAATAATGTTCTTGAGGTGACATTTGTGTATCCACAGCATTTGTTCTGTTGGAAATAGGCTACTCTATTCCCTTAGAGTGTTTACATCCACCAATTTGAATTACATTATCGTCCTTGTTTTAAATATACAAATACAATGAAATTTCTTTATTTAATTATTCTCAAAATATTTGTATGTTACAAAAACTTCCCGTTACAGCAGTATTACCCCTTGACAAATGTCTAACGCAATGAAAACGTATACAGCCACTCAGTCATAGTAGGCAAGGACCTTAGGTAACAAAGTAGACCTCTCTTGTCGCTAGTATCAATGCTCTTGTTAGACAACATGACAATCGAGTTAGGTAACTAATTACCTTCAAAATTATATCGCGTGGTACACGCAGAAAAAAGACAATGACCAAGGCTTGATTGGTCAATTGTGAGACTAGACCACGTTGGAAACTGCTGTCTTCTCTTGCTCCGTCTTTCGAATTTAGTTGGAAACGGCAGCAACCCATGCCATTTCTTGTCTGAAGCGGGACAGCCAGAGCCTTAGAGGCTCATAAATCTTGCGAGGGAGGGGAATAAAAACAGTCAGAACGAGCAGAAAGCGGCAAGACATGCTTGAGGGATTCATCTGTCCCCTCTAAGTACTTTGAATGACGTGAACAGCGACAAGTCTACTTCTGCTAGACCGAAACCTCTACCAGTTCTACTTCCTTAAAAACAACGTTCAAAGGAAAAGAAGAGTTTGAATTCAAGTATTAACATTCTTCTATTTATGCTCCGAGGACAGGATACGCAACATCTTAGAAAAACATTACATACTCCTATATTCATTTTTTTAAATACTTAAAACTCTTGTAAATATACGTAGTTCAGAATAAATTTAAAAATTAACGTACACAAAATGTCTAATTAAAGAGAAGGAGCATTTAATGAGAAAAATTCGTTATTTACTCATTCAGATCTTACACGGGTCAAATACATATTGTAGTCTCTCTCGGGATAATGCAGTGGATAGGGTATCGGACTCTTAGTGTTACACTTGCAACAGCTAAGAAACAATGTAGTTAATTTAGTTTCGTGGATTTCAAAGTAGCGTTATAAAAATTTATTTACACTTTTTCGTTCACGTCTCTTGCAAATCGATTAGGTGCTCACTTGAAGGAAATACACTCCCCTAACAAAAACGTGAAGCACACAGACGATGAGTTCGAATATCAGTCTAAATTCATACGCATCCAGTGGCCACTTGAATTTTTCCTTTTATATAATGATTTTGTTAAGTTTTGTTGGTGTTGGTATTAGCTGTGGTGTAGTAATATTAATACAAGTAGTTGCTTTCTTAGTAGAGAATCTAGAGACCGCTGTTCTATAAATAGTTGTACTGGTGTAACTGATCTTAGGTAACGTAGACGTAAAGATTTTTCAGTAACTGCAAAATTTTACCATGAGTGAGAAGTGTGTGCTCTGTCGTAGGTTTGTGAGTAGTGCATTACGGTGTGGGATTTGTTCAAAGTATTGTCATTGGGAAGAATGCAGTGGGGAAGCCAGTGGGCATTCTAGGGAGATACTCCCCTGGGAATGCAGACTCTGTAGTAGAAATAAGTTGATAGAGGAGCAGGAGCGTAAGATCTGTGCCCTTCAGGTGCAGTTACAACGCGCAGAGGAGGAACTAGATAGGCTGAGGAGGGTGAAGTGTGATTGGGAATGGGAACTGGCAGTTGGCAAGAAGGCAGCTAGGAGTAGGAAGAATTTAGACAGTTATACTTCGTGTATATGGAATAGCTTTGACCAACTGAGTTGAGTGGAGAGGAGCCTCTTGTGGCTGTAGATGCAGGTAGCATGCAGCAGCCCTCATCAGTTAGGAGGCCTAGGTTAGTTGCAAAGTCAAACAGAAGGAAGAAGGTTCTGCTGCTAGGGAGTTCGCACGGTAGGGCTGTGGGCCAGCAGTTGCAGGAAGTGTTGGCGAGTGAGTACCAAGTGAAGACTAGTGCAGGATTGGCTCAAGTGACTCACAGCATAGGGGAGTTCTGTAGGAATTTTACAAAGGAGGATCAGGTAGTAATAGTGGATGGAGCAAGGAACAGTCTAGATAGGGACGGGGAATATGATTTAGGTGGTGACCTGGTAAAGATAGCTGCTCAAACTGGTGGCACTAATTTGCATTTCGTGCACTTGTTTTAGCGTCATGATCGGTCTCATCTTAAATAGGCTGTTAGGCGTGTTAACATGTGGCTGCAGGGGGCGCTGGTGGCACAGGGCATGGCTCACAATTCAGTGGTGCCAGTTGGATCTATGAGCAGATCAGGTTTCACTAGGCATGGCCTGCACATCAATAGGTATGGGAAGGAGAGGCTGGCAAAGCTTATAGGTGACAGTGTCGTGGGTGGGATCACTCGTGGAAAATTTCCTGTAGTAGTTGATGTTAGAGGTGCGCCTGTTGTAGATTGAAGTCGGCTAATAGGTATACCTGCTTAAAGGGAGTCCCTCTAACTAAGGGATGTCATGTTTCCAAGTAGAGCAGGAATTAGCATATTTCATCAAAATGTAAGAGGTATTAGAGATAAAGTAAGTGAACTGCTTATCGATATTGACTGTGAAGTTATTGGTGTGTCGGAGCACCACTTAAATAATTTGACAATTTAGAGGCTTCCTTTACCAGCTGGCTGTTTTTAAAGGAGTTCCTAGCGGGATGGAGGAGAGGATTTGCACGTAAAAAACAGTATTCCATTTGAGTCCATAGACATATCATGGCATTGCACTGAACAAATATTTGAATGTTGTGCAGGAGCAGTTGAATTTAGTGAAACTAAACTACTAATTGTGGTTGTTTATAGGTCCCATAACTCCGACTTCAGAGGATTTCTGCTCAAGCTCCTCTTGATTCACATTGTAAGAAGTACCAGAAATTAGTTATACGTGGTGATTTCGATATACATTTTGTGCATGTTGGTGCAAGAAAGAGGATGTTGGTAGATGGCCTACATTCATATGATCTGATACAGGGCCGGCCGGAGTGGCCGAGCGGTTCTAGGCGCTACAGTCTGGAACCGCGAGACCACTACGGTCGGAGGTTCGAATCCTGCCTCGGGCATGGATGTGTATGATGTCCTTAGGTTAATTAGGTTTAAGTAGTTGTAAGTTCTAGGGGACTGATGACCACAGCAGTTATGTCTCATAGTGCTCAGAGCCATTTGAACCATTTTTTTTTCTGATACAGACTGTGTTATTTCCAACTAGGTTGCAGGGGAACAGTAGCTCAGCCAGAAACAATATTTTTATTCATTCTTCATTACTAGATGGGCATTCTCTTAGTAAAAGGGTGAATGGCCTGTCACACCATGGTGCACAAATTTTAACACTAAAAATCTTTTGTACTCAAACCTATTGAAACGTCCCCTTAGAAAAATTATGAATCACTGTGCTGGTAAAACTCTTACGTTATTTGATTTTCAAACAGATGAGCAAAACTGAACGAACTCAAGACATTTTTCTCTTTACTTATTCTGATCATCACTAAACTGACACACAATTTTTTTTTTTAGCGTAACGCAATCTGACTTTCAATAATCCCTACAAAAGAATGGCCCTGACTAACAATAACCTATACCTTTCATGAATCACTTATCTCTCAAAAATCTTCGTTCCTCAAACTACTGCAATACAGTGAGCGCCAATACTGCTCAAAAAATGGTTCAAATTGCTCTGAGCACTATGGACTCAACATCTTAGGTCATAAGTCCCCTAGAACTTAGAACTACTTAAACCTAACTAACCTAAGGACATCACACACACCCATGCCCGAGGCAGGATTCGAACCTGCGACCGTAGCAGTCCCGCGGTTCCGGACTGCAGCGCCAGAACCGCACGGCCACCGCGCCCGGCAATCGCCAATACTGCCAGCTAAGTAAGAGATACTAACACCGAAGGCACTAACTATATATCAGTTCATGACATCCAGTCTTTCAAATGTTCATTTTCTGACGGTCACACGTCCAGAGCGCTACGTGGCGTTACCAACATAAAAAGCTAAACAGCCTACTTACACTATGTAGGAAAGTTACAACAGCAATAGAGTTTTTTAAACCTTGTCAGGGAGCAAGAGTGGCAGGATGTTTATAGTGCCGATAACATAGATGATAAGTATAATGCTTTCTTTAACACATTTCTCTTGCTCTTTGCGAGCTGCTCTCCATTAGAACGTTCTAAACAGGGTACTAGCGGTAATGGGCAGCCCAGGTGGCTGAGTAGTGGGTTGAGGATACCACGTAGAACTAAGAGGGAATTATATTAAAATGTTAGAAGTAGTCACAATCAAGCTGCATTAGCCCATTACAAATAGTATTGTAAGGTGCTTATAAATGTCATTAGGAAGACAAAGAGTATGTGGCATGCAAATAGAACAGCTAATTCACAGGATAAAATTAAAACCATATCGGTAGTTGAGAAGGAAGTATCTGGTCAGCAGTACAAGGTCAACAATATTAAGTCAGTTCGCAGTAAAAATATTTCTGTTACCCATATATAAGATATATTTACAATATTTAAAAATCATTTTCTGAGGATCGCTGGTGAATGAAATAAAAATTTAGCTTTTACAGGTAATCGTATAACACTCTTGGCAAATGCCTTTCCGGGATTGATGTCTGAAGTACTCCTCTGTGATATTGACAAGGGGGAGATTGGCTCAATAATTAAGTCACTGAATACTAAGGACTTTCATGGTTATGATGGAGTGCCTAACAGAATATTAAAGCACTGTGTTGCACATGTTAGCCCTGTATTTAGCCATATTTGTAATTTTTCCTTTGGGAATGGTCAATTTCCTGAACGATTAAAGCACTCAGTAGTAAAGCCGCTTTATAAGAAGAATGAAAGGGATAATGTAGACAATTTTAGACCTATCTCTATGCTATCAGCGTTTGCTAAATTTATTGAAAAGGCTGTGTATGAAAGAATAATTGATCATTTTATATCATACGATTTTCTATCAAATGTACAGTTCGGCTTTAGAAGTCGCATAACAACATAAAATGCTATATTCTCTGTTCTCTGTGAGGTTCTGGATGGGTTAAACAAAAGGATTCGAATGCCAGGCATATTTTTAGATTTAACTAAGGCGTTTGGCTGTGTTTATCACAAAAATGTTGCCCCAAAAGTTCGACCATTACGGAATACGGGGAGTAGTTCACAATTAGTTCATCTGTTACTTTAGCAACAGCCAGCAAAAGGTCATTATTCACTATGTTGAGGCGCTCAGTCCGGAACCGCGCGACTGCTACGGCCGCAAGTTCGAATCCTGCCTCAGGCCTGGATGTCCTTAGGTTAGTTAGGTTTAAGTAGTTCTACGTTCTAGGGGACTGATGACCACAGATGTTAAGTCCCATAGTGCTCAGAGACATTTGAACCACAATGTTGAGAATGGCTGTGATGTGGGATCTGAGTGGGGTACGGTCAAGTGGGGGGTGCCCCAGGAATCAGTGTTGGGGAGAGTCGTGTTCCTTATTTATATAAATGATATGCCCTCTAGTATTACGGGTAACTCCAAAGTATTTCTGTTTGTTGATGACACTAGCTTCTAGTAAAGGATGTTGTGTGCAACATTGGCTCGGTTTCAAATAGTGCAGTTCATGACATAAGTTCATGGCTTGTAGAAAATAAACTAACGCTGAATCACAGTAAGACTCAGTTTTTACAGTTTCTAACACAATTCAACAAAATCTGACGTTTTTATTTCACAGAATGGGCATATGATTAGTGAAACTGAACAGTTCAGATTTCTCGGTGTACAGATAGATAGTAAACTGTCGTGGAAAGCCCACGTTCAGGAGCAGTAGGTCAACCAAGAGTGTCTGCGTCATTACTACCAGCTACAGTCACGATATCATAGGCTGACATGAGACAGCAAAGCTGTTGAGATTCCATTGCATTAGGTACAGAACATCAAGTAGCATGCATAAAACTATACGAGAGTACTATATTATCAAGCTAGTGTTTAATTAATAAGTATGCAATCTGCTACTTTTAAAAAACTGTATCGGTAAACACTTCTCTATTACCGACGATGTTTGGGGCGAATTAATAGTACATTCAGTTCCAAAATTTCCAACAAAAAGCCACGTATTAAGTGTTTTCTCTGAGAAATAAAATGTTGTTCCAGTCATAGTGTTGTAATTCGTCGATCTACAACATCACTGCCGTTTCAGCGGTTCCACGATCTAAACGTAGTATTTGTTCCAACAATTTTTGTTTATTTGTAAAACAGTAGTCGCACAAGCTCTCATTCTTTCATGTTTTGCAGATTCTGACTTCTTAAATAGTACATAAAAAACTTTCTTAAGTGAGCAACTTTTCACAAGCACAATTACAAACTGTGTGTACGAAACTAACATAAATTTGCGTTCTTTTCATTTATTGAGAACCGTAGCCTGCGCTATATTCGAATGTGACAGCTGGCGTACACTTGTTTGGGACTGGGATGTTTACAGTATTACGCGAGTTACGTGGGTTGAGCGCTTGAGTGTATTTCGGGTGACTGACTACGTTTCTGTGTGAAAACATTCTTATTATTCAACAAGACTGGCATCATTCGTGGTGTAAATGGTAACTGTTTATAACATATTACAGCGGTATAGAGACAGTCGAGACGCACAATTTGATGCAGGACACTTGTGGTCTGTCAAGGCGGGAAACAGCCTCAAATTGGCCTACAAAAGTCACTTAAGCTACAGATCATGCACGCCATGTGAGATTTTTAATATCCTTTCGCCATCTTACACCACGGGCTTCGTCGTTCATTTACAAGTTATAAAACTGATGTTTTTGTAAACTTTACTTCCCAGCTTTGTAAATTCAAGAGGATATAATTGACAGTTAAATCGTTGCGTTTCGCTGACTTCCTATAAAACGACTCCGCCCCTAAGGGTTAAGCTTATATGGAATAGGAAACGTAATGAGTTCCTGCATAACGTGTTCAAAGTCTTTTCTTTCATTATCCTCACAGAAAAGGCTAAATTACTAACGCCAGGTGCAGAAGAGGGCAAGATTATATTGAAAAGTCGTGCGCGGTGCACATGTTGGTTTTGAAAGCCAGTTTGAAGTCGTTTCCCTGCTGGATAGAACACAAGTGCTTTATATTAAATTGCTAGTCTCGACTTCCCCTACACACTGCGGTACATCGTAAACAGTCATCATTTACACTCTGCTTACTTGTGACAACTGAACGGGAATACTGAGAAACTCCACATGTCCAAACAACTAAACTTTCCAGGAGATACAGAGAACATTCCAGGTCTTACTTCTAATTTTTGGTCGAAATGAATGTAGAGGGAAGAATGTCAATGCACTGCAGACAGTCTTGATAAACTTTTTGATATTAAGTTAAATTTTCTGTAGTGAACATGTGGGGTTTCTCAATATTTTGTAAGAAATAAGCGTCAATCATTACTTAACTCATAATTTATTGGTAGTACGGACAAAAGTGAAAAAAATACGTCTATTTTCCCATGGCTTTGACATTATACTCCATACATGGTTTATTCTTTGCTCATGTTGGCAAACTGTATACATTTTATTAGAAGCTCAGGATGATTTCTTCTTTTGGTAGGAATGCTAGAAATTGCCTTAGGTAAGGCATTTTCTTCTCAGTTATAGGTACATTACCTTGAGAGATTGAGTTACAGGGCTTGGTGGAATTACAGATCAGCCAGTTGGTATGTGTCGTTATCTACTCCAGCAATGAGTAGCCTTTCTTTAATAACACTATCACTTTCATGTGAAAGCAGAAACTTTTAATATTATTTTAGCATATGTAGCATATACGCCCTTCCAGTTTTTCTTTCTACCATGCTGGAATATCTGTCGCATGGAAGGTAAGAGTGGTCTTTTGTGGGAAGGTAACGGGTGCTGAACTGAATTATTCCCCGTGCTGCTAGCATCAAACAAAATCTTGCCATACCAGGGTTTTTATTTTGGTCTTCACAAGAATCGGAGAACAAGTGTATTTAACTAGTTACCTAACGTTATTAGTGAGCCGTGCACTGCTCGTGTCCATGCCATTTATTGTTTGTCATCTTCTCTTACGGTGCTGCCGCCTCGTTTTCTTGTTCAGTTTACTGGTGTCACTAACTTCCTGCCTTACCTGCCCATGATTGGCTTCAGCAGCGCTTATCGATAAGTGCACTCTCGAAATATCTCTGGAGCGACCTATAGTATTTTCGAGTCGGCCTGTGTCGGGAGTTAAGTTGGGAGCTGAGTTGGGAGGCAGCAGCAGTGAAGTCGGGAATAGAAGTCAGTCGGGAATGGAGGACTAGTGAGGGCCAGACAGCCGGTACTCGCCCGACCGTCTCTCGGCCCCTTCAGTTGGTCATCTTGTGGAACGTCGGTCGGTTCCTTCCTGTGCAGAGATGTCGCGTGATGTTCCCTCTGCATGGTTGGGTCCGCGCCAGTGTCTCGGGTCATCGTGTGTGCGAGTTGCGGACGGACCAGCAGTGGAGTCAGTTGGAGATGGACAAGCATTGCGGTCGGGGAGGAAGCAGCGTCGGACACCGAGCGCCAGTGAGGTACGGACAGCCAGTACTTGCCGACCACTGGCGACACACATGTACTGTCCGACTGAAGAAGACTGGAGCGGCAACGACCGTTGGTCGGTCGTTGGTTCAGTCATCTCATCGGCCGACTGGTATTTGATCTTTTGAGCGTTTGCGGTTGTTGACCAGTCAGTCGGTTGGCGCAGAGCAGCGAGGAGGTCCCCGACGCGCGTAGTCGTGCGAGAGCCGCTGGCGGCGTGCGCGCGCGGGTGGAATTGTGAGGGGCCTCAAGCGAGGGTCACGAAGTTCGTCGTCCACCGATGTTGGACTCTTAAAGTTGAGAGCTCACTTAAACTACTATCAAGCCTCAACTGCTATCACTTCTCTTCGTTTGATTCTGGTTGTTGCTTTCTGCGAGATTCCCATGAGCAACAACGTGTGTGCATTGAAGTCGGCTAGAATTGCGCCGTTTTCTTGTATGGGGCTTAATTTAATTCACTCCTTCATTAGTGAAGTGCACCAGCGTTATCTTCTGCCTTGTGGCCGTTAACGTTCCAGTTACCTATCCTTGGCGTTGACGTAAGTTTTGGCAGTGTATTTTCCTCGTCGTGTTGTTGCTGTCCAGCACGGCAAGTAATTGGACAGCTGAGTTGTGTTGGTAGTTTTGGGCGTTAATCTGACTTGGCTGGATTGGGCACAGTATTCAGAACGTTGAGCTATTGACCTCTTGTTGTCGTTTTGCTCGTCGGGTGGAGCAGAACTAATTTGTTTCGTTGGTTTGTCGGTTGGCCTTTGGTTGTGTTGCCTTCCGATTAAGAGGTTGTCGGTCGGGCTGCCTGTCTCACCTAAACGTGCGTTAGTGTTACCTCCCAGGCCGACCCTTGGAACGTTCTGAGCGCCGCTCCTTCTGTTTTACATAGTGATTTCCTTGCAGTCTTAAGTACTCTGTGTGGCCTTCAGCCGAGTTTTCGCTTATTAAAATTGTAAGCTTTCTTCTCTTTAGGCCTTAAGCCATAAAATTGTTTTCTCCATGGTGTGTGGCCTGCAGCCGAGTTTGTTTTAAACTGTCTTAAATTGAAAATTCAAAATCGTATTCATGCCGTTAAGTAATAACATTGTTATTCTTTAGTATGAGGCCTGCAGCCGAGTTTGCATGAAATGTTTTAAGGCCCTCAGCCTGTTAAATTGAAAGCCTTTCTTCCTAGGCTTTAAGCCATTAAATTGTTTGGCTGATACGTGGCTTTCAGCCAGGTTTCAGCCTATTTAGAATTAACACTGAAAATCTTTGTTGTGACCTTAAGCCGTAACACTGTTCTTGCTTAATGTGTGGCCTTCAGCCTATTTTATAGAAGTTAAAAAAAAATTTGAAAGAGGTGAAATTTCCAGAATAGCTCCTGTACCTCAATTTCTTGGTTAGGCCTTGGGCCCTGGATGTTTTGTATCTGGCTTTCAGCCGATTTAAATCAAGTCGAAGGAGCTCTTTCGTTAAAACTTTGAGAGTTTTTAATCTTTGCTTATGTTATTGTGGTTTTAACTAGTAAAATTTATATGTTGAGTGTAACTTAGTTGTCATGCATTTCATCTGGCAACTGGAAGTAGAATTTCATATTCAATTGAATTTAATGTTCAACATTATCATGTTCACTGTAATAATTAAACAGTAACTTTCAAGCGGTACTCACCTGCAGTCATAACTGTATCCCTTATCCAGTTTATACATGATGGTTTTCCACTCTTGCTCGTTTTATGGCTGCATGTTTCAGAAACTCCAATCCAGTCTTTCTTCTTTTCATTATTTCCTGACATATGTCACTAGTATCACCACTGTCTGACATTTTACTGCCAATAACAAGAGACATCAATGAAGCCAAAGGTGGCAAATTAATTATTCTCTCCGTTTAGAACAGTGCTGACTTAAAATTTTGAGAAAACCCGTATCTTCTGTGCATTTGGGGCTTTTCTTCAGGTTAGGTTATACACTGTGCACATTACATCATAGAAAATGCCAAAACGTATGATTGGCATTTACGTTTAAACTACATTAAACCACAAAATCACAGATAACTAAATTTTGGCAAAAAAAACCACGTATGTGGGGTTTCTCAGTATTTGCATTCAACTATCTGTAATGCCAGAGAATGATGTTTATTTAAGTTTCTTGAGCCTGCTTTTTGCCCATTTGAGTAAAGGAAAAGGGCGAGTACGTTACCACAGCTTTATTGCTTTTGTGTTGCACAATAAGTTTAAGTTCACCTCAGAACCCCATATGAGGAAACAATCACTACTAACTTTTTTCACTTAAGCTCACTCTGTGTAACACAATGAGATTAGGTAATCATTTGAACACACAGTCATTTACACTATTTAAATTTTTGTCGACCATACCGTTTTGTTACAGTATGTATCCATTTCAGTATGAGTTATCTAACGGCTGCCAGTCTGCATAGATAATAGCATAAGCGTAAACTGTCATTGTCGACTTCCAAGAAACACGAAACGACCGACAGGATGATAAGTTACATGACAGAAGATCTAAGACCGCCGTGGATGTGTTGGCCAATGGGTGAAAATCATAAAGCATGAAGGAGTCTGGATTACGGCCTTATAGAGAAACGGGTACCACAAATTTCATGACGGTAATTCAATGAGTGAAGGTGGATATTCATTCATTCATCTCGTGACAGTTTAACGACAACAAACAGTTCAAGCATCAATGATTTTCTAGCAATAACCTATGAATCTACGTGTGTGAAACAAGAATATGCTTCGTAGGAAAGACATTTAAGTATGCGGTTGTTGGAATTAACGACCGGCAGTTGAGGTTCATGTGTTTCCTTCACGGGTAGAAATAAGTGCCGATCGTTAGCAAGCATCTGAACAAATAGCTGACATGACGGTATGTCACTGTTGAATCCTGCCTAGTCGTCGGTTATGGGGTGTCTAGGAAACCTGCTTACGTGGCTCGCTAGACAGCAATTCAAGCAAATCGTGTTAATACGTTTTATTACAAAAGAAAATCATTGCAATACTTAACTTTGTATTTACACAGATGAGACGCAAGCAAAGGGCGACATTAACAATAAGTAAGTTTTTTCAATATAGACAATGCTACATAGTAGATGCGAAATGACTAATCTTCATGCTATTCTTGAACTGGGCCGCGGCCAGTCGGGTGCGACGCTTATGTTCTCTTCGCATAAGAGACCACAGCTGTCGCGTTGTCATCCTGGAGACAGGTCGGTCAGCGTGCAGTCGGCTGACGTCTTATTCGCAGACATTTCTGCTCTCTCTCGTTTCCGACTGGCGTGCCGGGGCTTGGCTTTGCGCCGTAACAGTCACCATAAACTCCTTCCGAGATTCGCAGATTTTGCACAATTGCTAGAATTATGTGGCTTTGATTGTTATTCCTTAAAGCTCAACGGTACAGCTGTTCTAACCTTTAGTCGCGTTGTCGTATTTTACGACAGGCTAATTATCTTACTAACGAGTTCAACGAACATGATACCTAATTTTATACAGAACCAAACAAGATTGTTTTTAATTTGATTGATTTTCATAATTTGGGTACGACGTTAGAGTTTATTCTTCCTTCTTCATTTGAATTTCCTAAAAGTAACTTCCAACTCATCAACTTCGATAATTATGATGTTCGGTAATGCGCAAAAATATACGTTGTGCTGAATTTTTGTTGGAATATGGATGTTTGAAATTAAGAATCATTCGTCTCAAGCCTTTCTGTTTCAATAAATGGATTAACGAGAAGAAAAAATAAACCACCTCTCCAACTGAAGTTTCTTCCGCAGATCTCTCTTTTTCTGTTTTGGCCATAATCCCACTGAGTAATTTAGATTTCAAATGCAGATTGAAATTGACGCTATGCACACACAGATATTCGTAAATTCCAAACATACATAAATTTGTTTTATGACCTCCTACTGCGATAAACTATCTTATGCCGTTTAATACTACTTAATAAATACATTAATGAGGACGACAACTTGTAGTATTTCTATTTGTACTAGAGAACATAATTCGTTCTGAAATAATCTGGTGTATACCCCAAGAAAAACCTATGTTTCACGAAACTACTGAAGCCGCATTTCTTAATTGTCCACTGGGTGATAACACCGATAAAGAAGGATATATACCCCTTTCTAATAGGAGTGATCCCACAAGAAGGGGTGTACTGCAGTTACGACTAAGACGATGCTTGGTGAGTCGTGTGCCGTCAGAATTTAAGCGGTGGACAAAACATAGATACGAGAGATCGGAAAGAGAAAGAAAGAAGAGACAATTCAGTAAATCGATACAGACTCTACCATATGGCTAGACGAATAGTGTCACATGAAATAAGTTCTATGAAAGTTAAGTTCTTAGCAGGGTAAATTTTATAGCGCTACGCGGAATTTGTGGAGCTTCATTAATATTCAGCTAAACTGCGGAATAGCTCAAGTGTTTATTAAATAGCTTGAGTTAGACTCTAATAATGATGTATGAGTAGTGCGGCGCGCGAGGGCAACTTTTATCACATCCAAACTAGTTTCCGCAACAGTTTTCTCAGCTGTCGTTAAGTTCCGCAACGGCTGAGTTACGAGCGTCCAGAATTGGAAGTCTTATCGCTGTTCGAGCACCGACTCGGTTCAGTGTTCACGCAGCGGAAGAGCGCCGGCGTCGGGGGTCCGTGCTACTGGTTATCCAGAATGCGCTCTGCCTCTTAAAAAGCGAATTAACGTCATGTATCGAAAACATATGTTACACAATGAAAATATACCTCCTGCTCTCGTAATCTGTAGTTTACGTTAGAGCACTTTGTTCCGGGATTTTTTCTTATTATGTACATTTTAGTTTTCAGAGATCATATATTAGCTACAACAGAACACAAGCTAAATGTTCAGTGACTAATGCAAAGGTTAATACAATCGTGTTACATCAACAAATGCCGTCATTTATATTAGGTACTTACATTCTTCCGTTTTAGCATCTGAAATACTACTTACGTCAGAATTCATCTACAGAGTGCTTGGAGATCTCCTTTACTATCTTTTACAGTGCTATACCCTACTTATACACATGATCAAAAACTGGTTATGTTGACCTTCTACACTTGATCTGCTAACAATTAGTGCCCTACGTCTAACAATAATCTTATCACTGAATACGCCCGGAACACCTCACACGGCACATTCAACATAGCTGAAACTGCAATCTGCTTCTAATCTTGAAGAGAAAATCAGATCCTAACGGTATCTTTGCAGCGCTACGTTGCGACCTCGGTAGTACACTGTCGAGAAACATTACAGCGACCACCTGTCAAATGCCATAGCAGACCACTGCGAGAAAATGGAGGAAAAGATTAAGTGGCGTGGCAAGCTGTACTAGGTTCCTCGGTTGAGGATCCGTGGTGCGAACAGCCCGGTCGAGATGGTCCCAGAAATTCTGGACTAGATCTAAATCAGGCGAATTTGGTGGAAAGGGGAGCACGGTAACCTCACCCTGGTGATCTTCGAACCAAGCACGTACACTACAAGCTGCATGAGACGTTGCATTGTCCTGCTGGTAGATGCCGTCGTCCCGAGGGTAAACAACACTGGTGGCGTGGTCCCCAATGATAGATGCACACTATGATGATCCGTGGTGCCTCCCAGAACAACGAAATGACACAGGGAATGCCACGAAAACATTCCCCAGCTCATAAAGCTTCCTCGTCCACCCTAGACCCCTCTGACCACTGTTGCAGGGTGTTTGCTTTTTGGCCGACGGAGTCTAAAACGTGAATCATCTGAAGAGGCCACCTGTCACCACTCAGTAGAAGTCTAGCTGCCGTATTGGGGTTCCAAAGTCCAGCCTTCGTGGCCGATGAACAGCAGTCAACATGCATGCACGAACCAGGCGCCTGCTGCCGGGACCTGTGGACAGTAACGTACGCTTAAGCATTAAAGGCTTCTATTACGGTGAGTTACTCAAGAGTTGCACATCTATTCGTCCGCACACATCCCCGCAGCCGTCGTTCATCGCAGTCATCTATGGCTCTCGGTCTACCACAGTAGCCTCGGCGCCGGTTTCGCATAGCGCAGTTTGGCCGTGCACGATATATTTTAACCACGGCGGCTCGCGAACTGTTCAAGAACATAGCCGTTTCAGAAGTACTTCCACCCTTTGTTTTTCATTATTCAGTCTTTATTATTATTTTACAAATAAACCACTACCTTTGTATGGTTCTTATTGATGTTACAATGACTGATTAATTATTGCAGCTATTCTACGATCTACAAGAAGTGCTTAAGTGATTATTTGCTATGGGCGATGTACATTGCTAATTTGGTTACTAACTATGCGTTAACAGTATTCTACATTAATGAAGTACTACACTACCTGCAGCGTTACAGATTGTGACAGCTACTGTGTAATGGCCATGCACAACGAGCTAATCCCAGTGGGTGTACCCCTGGCATTGGGCTTCAATTTTCACTGCAGTTTCAACTATCTGGTACTTCTACTGTTTGCCCGAAAGCCTATGATCGTATTCTTTTGGACATCAGATTAATCGCTCTGTTTCCGCAATACGACGACGACTGCACTGTTTTCCGCGGCCCCCAGACCCGCTTTGTATACTCTGACATGGCTGCCCCTTGCCGTCTGTGAGTAGTTATTGCACGTTAACTTCGAACATTAATACGACTGGGCCCTGTATAGCCGCTAACAATGAACGAGGAATCGCGACAGCCTTTAAGGCACTTGAACATCGCTTTGCGTTTCCCCGAATCACGTACCTAAGTACAGTGTCCTATTCTACACTCGTAACCAAGCTGGAGAGGAATTCCACCTTATGCGATTCACCTTTGTAGGTTTTTTCATCCAGATATGTTTCAGCTTTTTTGTGGTATTTTCTGTGGGTTTATCTGTGTATTTTTCATCTGCAATATTGTTGTTACATGTTAATATTTAAAGAGGATTTTGGTAAAAATATTTACATGAGGGATGATTGTCAAATATTTTACAATGGTTTGCATACAGTACAGAGTTGAGGGATGTGTCATGTGCTGAAGCATTCTGTGTTGTTTATTTACGATACGTTTCATGGTTCTCATACATCACAGGTGTGTAAACAAATGCATACATCCACTTTACTTCCAAATATACTACAAAACTAGAGCCTTTAGACATATAGTGAACAAACAACACAGAGTCTCAGCTCTGTACTGTATGCTAACCAGTGTAAAATGTTTGACCACAATCGCTCGTTTTACAAATGTAAATATTTTACCAGAAGTTTCTGCAAAGGTTAACATGTAACAACAAGCTTGAAGAAGAAAAATAAACAATTAAACCCACAAATAGTCCTGAAACATGTCCAGGTGTCCTGCATAATTCGAAATTCCCCTATAATATTCTAATGAAGCACGGAAATAAGAAGCTGCAACATTCAGAAGCCGATTACATAACTAACAGTTTTAATCTGCCAGGAAATTTCATACCAGCGCACACTCCGCTGCAGAGTGAGAAACTCTTTCTGGGAACTAAGATCTAATTTACGGGGAAAATATAAGCCAGTTAAAGTGAATTTTCTCTTCGTATTTTACATTTATTTACATTTTCATGAAATTTTGGACACTAGATTTACCTCCACTAGGACCTTGCCAAGTACAGCGGTGCGGGTCCCCCGCGTCGTTCCCCTACGCTCTGTTAAGAAGCATGGAACTTCATTTCCATTCCAGATGTAACTTGAACTGAACATATAGTGAAAGATTTTTGATAACATGGTTGGAAAACAGCGCTTTAAATACGATTTTAATAAAGTGGAGTGTTTTGATTACAAAGTATTTTATTCGTGGTAACCAGTTTCAATCGTAGATCATCTTCAGACCACTAAGTGTCTCCTTCAGCGATATGCAGACGCATAACAGCCAAAAGCCAGCTGTAGTAGCATGTCTCAGGAAAGAGCTCATGCTTGCAACAGAAGCAAAAATGTGGTATGCGCCGTCTTGTTCTTTTTCCTATCGCCACCAATAATCTTGATGCATTGCAACGTGTCGTATCGCAGGCACGTCGTATTGCCTCAGTGTGAACCTTGTTTAGTTAGTGACGATGTCTAGTATCTTGACACGACACAGTGTGTGTGGGCAGGAGGTTTTCTCAGACAGTGTTATAGCGCGACTGTCACACTCTACATTGTTGGTACACTGAAACGCTGCCATTATTTCAGTGGCTTCCGTCGTTCCATTGTCACTGATAAGATAGGAGCTACATGCGGATGAGGCTCATTAGAAGTCGAGCCCTTCGTTAGTAGCGTCGTCCGTTGCAGGCACAGAACTCTCTCTTTGCCGTACCGGCGCGTTGTGTGTTCGTGTAGCAGTTGTGTGGAGTGCCGCAGCCCCGGGCGGCGAGCTAACAAGTGCAGTCTGGAGGCGGGCCGCGCCGCCTCTCGTGTCTGCCGCCGCTGCCCGCGGCGCCGGCCGTCCTGGACTGGCGTGACGTCATCAGTCTTTGTCCGGCGCGGCTGCTCCCCAATTAGAAGCTGGCCGCCCCCAGCGCAGGGGCAGCACAAGCGGCCGTCTTTTGTCACCGTCAGTACACATCTCGACACGCCTGCAGCGGCTCCTGCGCCACTCGCCGGTGGTGTAGGGTCCTGTGTCTGCGAATAGCTATCAGCTCTTTCAGGGAAGAGACCTTGGGTCCAGCAGCCAATCTGGAGCTCCACCTTCTATTTCAAACACGATGTCTTGACATCTCGCCTTCATGCGGCAGCATTCATCTCTTTTGCGTAGTATGTGTGTTTGTTACATCATCTTCTGCACTAGCTGTTAAAATCAATTATTACTGGTATCTTTGTCTTCAGGTTACTGCAGCTGATTAAAGAGAATTTTACACCAGAAGCGTTCGCTTTTATTTATAAAACATCTTCTGTGGTCATTCTGTAAATATGGATAGATATGTTTCTACACTTTAGTTGTTACAGATTAAAACAGTATTTCTTGGCGTGCAGTTTACTTTCGGGTTTCAAAAATGGTACAAATGGCTCTGAGCATTATGAGACTTAACTTCTAAGGTCATCAGTCCCCTAGAACTTAGAACTACTTAAACCTAACTAACCTAAGGACATCACACACATCCATGCCCGAGGCAGGGTTCGAACCTGCGACCGTAGCGTAGACTGTAGCACCAGAACCGCTCGGCCACCCCGGCCGGCTTTCGGGTTTCTGCCTCTTGTTCACATATTCTGCAAACTACTGCTTCTTCCGTTTTTGTTAGCGGAGGGTGAGGTGGAAAGAAATACTCTCGGAAGCTTTTCACCTTCTTGCACTTTCTCTTACGCTGCATTGACTTTATTCGTACTATGTCTCACGTTTAGAAACAGAACTGGAATTATGTCTCTTCACACTAAAGCACAGTCTTAACAGTGTTCATGTTTGTTCATTTGTTTTTCGTGTAGGCTGTGAGCCTTGTCAATCTGTGAAATACTTTCTTTCTAATGACATACTGTATAATTCGCGTGCCCGCGCGCGCGCGCGCGCGCGCGCGCGCGTGTCTGTGTGTGTGTGTCTGTGTGTGTGTGTGTGTCTCTGTGTCTCTGTGTGTGTGTGTGTGTGTG
Source organism: Schistocerca americana (assembly GCF_021461395.2). NCBI lineage: Eukaryota > Metazoa > Arthropoda > Insecta > Orthoptera > Acrididae > Schistocerca > Schistocerca americana. Next base: position 642,759,007 of record NC_060119.1, on the reverse strand, counting down.
TGTGTGTGTGAGAGAGAGAGAGAGAGAGAGAGAGAGAGAGAGAGAGAGAGAGAGAGAGAGACAAAATATACAACCATATGATCCATATTTACAGACCGACCAAAGACGAGACTGGTGCAAACTACTGCTTAATCAACTGCAGTAAGCGTAAGACGGAGAACAAATAATAACTAATTTCTTTTGCAGTTTGTTGCTCGTACAGTAATGTCCATGAAGAACACAAAGATCACACGTAAGAGAAAGATACTCAGGACCACGTTGTCCATAGATATCGACTCTTAAATGTCTTATGCGGTGGCCAAGACGCAAAGTAGCTCCCTTCTCCATACTGCCCACCAAAAAGTTTACGTAGTGAAATCACCTGTACAGAAATAAGCACACGGCACTGTAAATTTGTCGCTCTAGGGAGACACCGTGCGCGTACTGTGTAATTCTACTCTAATCGTGACACTACCTTGCGCATGACTAATAAGGAAAGAATGAAACATTTAGAACTGCAACATTTTTATTATATCTATATCCGTTTGTGACCTGACCATGTCAGCTGAAAGCAGGTCGGTTTTATTCAGAATTTGAGCACATCATATGATTCCCCACTCTCTTCACTAAAAATTCATATTGTTCAGCATAATCCCCGTTCAATGCGACTGCCTTACGCCACCTCAGTGGGACGGCCTATATGGTCGCATGGTACCACTCTACTGGTAGACGTCGGATGAAACGATTTGCTGCAACGATAACCTCCCAATCATTCCCGTACTGCTTCCCGCGAAGTGCATCCTTCAGTGGGCCAAACAGCTGGAAAGAGGAAGGTGCGCGATCCAGGCTGTAGGGTGGATGAGGAAGAACAGCTGCCATGATGACAGACGCTTCGCCCAACGGATCAGCGAGCTTTCATTCACTGCCGGGTCTGTAGACATTCTGCAAACGCCTAAGAATATCTGCGATGCTCTGATTTTCCGCCAAAAGAAACTCTACCACAGCTCTCTGCTACTCCATTACCTCCGTTACTGACGCCATTTTGAAAGCTACATATAGTGCTGCCACCGATCGGAACGTCCGCATCTCGTGCTCTAGTGGCTAGCGTTGCTGCCTCTGGATCACTGGGGGGTCCTGGGTTCAATTCCCGGCCGGGTGTGGGATTTTCTCAGCCCGGGGACTGCGTGTTTGTGTTGTCCTTATCATATCATCGTCACTGGTCTCAGTGACTAGATTGGACAGTTTTAAAGTTGTAACTTTGTACGGACGCTGATGACCACGCAGGTGAGCGCCCCACAAGCCAACCACCATCATCACACCGATCGGAACTTCATGAAACTATACCGGCCGTAATGGGATTATACCCACAACAAATTCCGCATTTTTTTCAACCGAATTAGTAACTGGGCCATGCCACAGTGTCCTTACTCATGGCTACCGGTTTCGAAAGTTTCCTCTCCCATCTTTCGGCATTTTACCATTGCGAACAATACACTCATTTCATTGGAAGATAGTTACTCCCCATATGCAGTGTGGCTATAAATGTCCATGGTTTAATGGCTGAATATGAGGCCGTCCTGTCATATGATTGTAGATGTCCATGGTTCAATGATGAAGATGAAAGTGAATGTTCCGATACCATCTGTGTCATATGGCTGTAGATGTCCATGGTTCAATGACTGAAGCTGAAGGTAAATGTTCCGACACTATTAGCCTTTAATTAGTATGTTGTGGCTCACGGTAGCTGCGAAATTGTCTGACGTTCGGCCATGTTCCACTAACTACTTTGTAGGAAGTGCAAAATCGCAGTTTTTGTACCCAAATTTCCTTATGCAGCAGAATGGGTCCATCTCTCACATTCCTTAATCGTAACTCAGATGGAGGTGAATTTTTGTTCTACGTGCAGAGATACGGACTCCGCATGTAGATTTTGAGATAAAACAGCACATTGTTGTCTGTTTCATCGAAGAAACGTGCGACATGCACCTAGTTTTTCAACGAGGGTCATGATCGCGTAAGGGTTAGGAAGACTTGTTGTGGTTCATTTTATGGAACAAGTCTCAGCACTCAATTAACAGACAACCTTGTAGGTACTGAAATCACAGCTACCGTATGAGTTGTCATCTTGGATATTAATACACTGCTTCAACTGTATTTAGTCTTTCATTATCTGTTCACTACCGATGGTGATTCAATAATAAAGGACTAAATACAGCTGAAGTGGTTTATTAATAGCCAAGATGACTCAATTAACAGCGTAAAGCGACACATTATAAGAGGTATGCAATTTTAAAAAAAAGTTAAATAAGCGTGTAGCACAGCTGGCCGTGACTTCCCTTGGGGGCAATCGACCGTCTGCGGCCTTTTCTTTTATCTTTAAGCGATAGGCGCGTCGTTCGTGATGAAATTATGATCAGGGCAAAATATTACATCTCATGATCACTCTGCAGTTGGGAATTAAGTGCCTGGCAGAGGGTTTATCGAACCACCTTTAAAATACAATTGAAAGAAAACAGCCCTCGGTCGCTATTTTTAACGAATTAACCGGGTTTCAACACTGCTAGGAGTGTCTTCCTCAGAATTTAAATCAAAGAATGGTATATAACATGTTCACAGAATAATGACTAAAATCGTATGATACAGAGTATAAGTACAGAATCATCGTGAAAGACTGGCAGTACTTATATGACATTTATAAAATTATAAATATGCCAAAAGGGCATTAGTCACAAAGATATTTAAGGTAAAAAATTTGTGATGGCGAGCCACTAAGGACTCGGAGTCCGTTTGCAACCTATAACCGCGTAAGCAACGAGCAGCCCTTAGTGGCTCGCCATCACAAATTTTTTATCTTAAACATCTTTGTGACTAATGCCATTTTGGCATATTTATTATTTTATAAATAACATATAAGTACATCCAGTCTTTCACGATGATTCTGTACTTATGCTCCGTATCATATGTTTTTACTCATAATTCTGTGACCATGTTAAAGACCATTCTTTGATTTAAATTCTGAGGAATACACTGCTAGCAGAGTTGAAACCCGGTTAATTCGTTAAAAATAGTGACCGAGGGCTGTCTTCTTTCAATTGTAACTAATCATGGTCTCTGATCGTGCAGCCATGTACAAAATTTTGCACCTTTAAACCACTTCACTACCGTTCCACTCTCGAAAAGCGCCCTGGAAAAACGAATACTTAAACCTTATGGTGCCAGTGCTGATTCTTCTTAGCTCATTATGATGACCAGTTCTCCCGATGTAGGTGGGTGCCAACAGGATATATTCACACTCTGAGCAGAAAGTTCAGAGAAGGTCCTGCCGCAGCGAGAAACTTCTTTGTTCTAACAACTGCCACCCTGATTTATGTATCATATCCGTGGCACACTCTCACTTTTTGGCGATAATACCAAACGAGCTGCCCTTCTTTGATCTTTTTCGATGTCCTCCGTCAATCCTACCTGATGCAGATCCCACACTGCACTGTAATAGGGCGTCGTGTAAGTAGTCTCTTTAGTAGACTTGTTACATTTTCGAAGTATTTAGCCAACAAATCGAAGTCTTTGGTTTGCTTTCCAAAATTATCTATGGGATCGTTCCAGTTTAAAGTTATTCGTAACTTAATCGCTAAGTACTTAGATGAAAACTTTACAAAACTTTAGATGTGTGCGATTTATCGCGTAACCGAAATTCAGTGGATTCCCCTTTAGTGCTCCTGTGGATGACATCAATATTTCCTGATTTAGATACGCCACTTTTCGCGCCTTACATATATCTTCTCTAAATAATTTCGCAATTTCTTTTGATCATAGGATGACATTATATGACAGTAAATGACAGCATCATCTGCAAAGAATCTAGAAGGTCTTCTCAGATTGTCTCGTTTTTGTAGATAATGAACAACAGAGAGCCGATAACACTTTCTTGCGCAACGCCAGATATGAATTCTGTTTTATTTGTTGACTTTCCGTCAGTTATTACGAACTATGACCCTTGTGGCACGAAATCACGAATCCAGTCACGCAACTGAGATGATGTTCCATAGGCACACAATTTAACTAGAAGTCGGTTGTGGGGAACAGTGTCAACAGCCTTCAGGAAATCTAAAGATATGGAATCAGTTTGACACCCCTGTCGATAGCACTCACTACTTCGCGAGAGCCGCGCGGGATTAGCCGAGCGGTCTAGGGTGCTGAAGTCATGGACTTTGCGGCTGAGCCCGGCGGAGGTTCGAGTCCTCCCTCGGGCATGTGTGTGTGTGTGTTTGTCCTTAGGATAATGTGGGTTAAGTAGTGTGTAGGGTTAGGGGGACTGATGACCTTAGCAGCTAAGTCCCATAAGATTTGACACACACATGAACATTTGAACATTTGAACTTCGCGAGAGTAAAAAGTTAGTTGTGTTTCACAAAAACGATATTATGTGAAAGCGTGTTGGCTATTTGTCAATAAACCGTTTTCTTTGAAGTAATTCGTAATGTTGGGACAAAATATATATGTTCCAAAATCTTACTACAAATCGACGCTAGTGATATGGCTCTGTAATACGGCGGACTGCTCCTGTTTCCTTTCTTGGGTATTAGTGTGCAACTTTTCAGTCTAAGGGTGCGGATCTTTCTACAAGTGAGCTGTTTTATATGATTGCTTAGTATGGAGCTATTGCATCAGCATACTGTGAAAGGAACATGACCGGAAGCCTTACCTTTCTTAAGTGTTTGAAACTGCTTCGCTGCACCAAGGATATCTACTTTTAAGTTACTCGCGTTGGAACCTGTTCTTGATTCAAATTCTGGACTCCCGATCGGAGAAAATCCCCGACCCTGCTTCGAAACGAACTCGGCATCCCGTGATCGAGAGTCACGAGAATGTGGAGGTGTGGTGGTTGCGTGGTTGTCGTGGTGGTGGTGGTGGTGGTGGTGGTGGTGGTTGTGTAGTACTAGTAGCCGTAGCAAGAAAAAGAATTTCTAATAAAAAAAAATGTTTCTCGCTCTTGTTAACTTTGCCATGTTTTTACACAACAGGCATGTTAGAACCTGCCTGAACACAACAGATGATCGGTACATATTTGTAAGCACTGTCGTAGTGGAAGTTTATATAGATTGGAAGGTGTGCGTAACAGGAAACTTTTATTGAAATAAACGGGACGTTACAGTTTCATAGTGCCAGAAATGAGAGAGCAAGTTCAGTCCTGCATTCTGATCTATTGACCTCGAACTGACAATTGTCGCTTAGAAATCTCACCTGGAAACGACCTTTATTCCAGTTTCAGCTCTCCAGGAATCTGGTGTAAAGAAGAAAGAGGAAAACAAATTCAACAGCAGATTGTCTTTTCTACTTGGATACAGCATTCAAAAATAAAACAGGAAAAAGAACTTGTTTGACGACGTTTATGAAAAGCTTGTCAGAGTGTCACCCAGTCTTACTTTAATTTGCCTGTTGACGATGAGGTCATGTTGGAGACATCGAATGTCGCATGCGATTTCGTTTCAAAATATGTGCCTTCTGAACTGAAAGAACAACGAATTTCTCACTCAGCGATTTAAATTTAATAACTGGAGAAGAATCTAGACCCTCGCACTTATTAGAAATTTTAAGAGTTATGAAGAACTTAAAATTAATTGGCGCTCCAGCGAAGCACTCTCCCGTGGCGGGCTTAGCTCAACCAAATTGGAAGCTACTTTATTCCCGCGCCACTGCTCAGCTTTTTACAATGCAAATGAATCAGAAATGTCGTCTTTTAGCCGAGGCGATGCAGCACGTACTCCACGCTAAATTCGGGACAAGCTGTACAAATTTAAAAATTATGACCGATGGCGTGCAAGCGCTAACGGCGGTCGAGTACTGTGAATGAAACTAATTTCCCTTTTCAGCAGTTTACCACCCTTTCGCAAACACGCCCAATTGCAATTTGTTCTGCCACGTTTAAAGACTATTTTGTGGATAGCTGTATCAGTCATTTGCTGTAAGGAGAAGATCGTTCACCTTAATCTTGCTAATGTATTTATGCTGAGATGTGGCTGTTACCTCACTGAATTCTTTAACCTTTTGCTGTGTAAGCACACCCATAAAGGCTTTTATTTTGAAAGAAAGATAGTTCATACTTTTTTAAATAGAACGTTGTAGCCTTCAGAGTTAACCACTCTTTTGTCGAACCATTTTATAAGTTAATATGCAGCGAACTTACGACTACGATTGCATACTTGCGATTACGACCCAACGTATCACATTTTATAATTAATTCGTGAAGCTGGGGTCGATTAAAATCTTAATCAATGCGTTTCAGAAGAGTAAAAAGAAATTACAATAAACCAACTTCAATGAAAACTCCCGGAACCCAGTATTAGTTCCTGATTGCCTGCCTAAACGTTCCAGGAGCAAAAATAATTTTCTATGTTTTGGGTAATTATGTATTTTAAAACTTAAAATGCCGTCATTATGCACGCGTTAAGTGGGATATTCTTCTGTTAGAAGTATAATAAAATAAGACAAGTATTACAGGTAGAAACTGTGTTGCAGGGTGGTCAGAAACTGTCTGGAAAGCTTGTAACGGCATTTCAGGGTAGGTTGAGTTAAGAAACAAATGTAATAAAAATCGATACGCTGCGCCATTTCCGATTTGATTAGCACTGAAGTTAGCCGTTGCGAGCGCAAATTCAAGGAGCCTGCCAAATTCTATTAGTGTCGTTGATCTTATGCCGTAGATGATAGCGGACGAGACTGCTCAGCCACTGGCACGGGTTATATCCTCACTACTGGCCTTTTTTTTTTTTTTATCGCTCTTGCTCGGTTCTAGGAAACCAAATGGAGCACATGTTTGGTGGGCCGTTTGAATTTGTGCGTGCAACGGCCTCAGTGGCCAGCTTATATGGTAACTAAATCGGACTTGGCGCAACATATCGAATCTGTTTCTTAACCATTATTTCTCAGCTCAACGTACCGCCCTGTCACACAAGCTTTTCATAGTGTTTCTGCCCACCCTCTATGAAGGCGCAGATATACTCGTAATTTTTTCATCAAGTGTTTGATAAAAAGAGAACTTTTGCGACTTCCAAAGAACTTATAACATAAATTTCAAACATTTTCTAAACTTTTTCGCATAGAAACTCCGTCCGAACAGCCGTCTGAGGGGCCAACGATACCGACCGACCGAAGTGTCATCCTCATATCTTAGACCATGTGTATACAAATAGGCAAGACCTTATCGAAAATGTCAGTATAGAAACGGGAATTAGAGATCATTGCGTCATTATACACTGAAGAGCCAAAGAAACTGGTCATCATCATCATCATCTGCTATATTAGCAGATCCTTTGCCTCTCCATTTTCTGCGATCCATTGCTTCCTTCTTAAGGCTGCTGTATGTTGTACCGTCCATCATGTCATCCAGTATCTGGAATCTCTTCCTTTCTCGCTTCCTTTTCCCTTCAGTCCGTCATTCTTTCTTAATATATGCCCAATCCAATTTCTTTTTCTTCTCTTTATTACATCTAGTAACTCTCTCCCACTCCTCTCAGTACCTCTTCCTTTTTTACTCTATCCATCCAACTTATTCTTTCCATCTTCCGCCATGTCCAGATCTCAAAAGCCTCCAGCCTTTCTCTGTCTTTTTTCCTCATAGTCCATGTTTCAGCGCCATATAGAAGAACACTCCATACCAGACATTTTATGGGTCTCTTTCTGAGTTCTCTGTCCAGACCGCTGCAGAAGATTCTCCTTTTCTTATAAAATGCCGGTGCACTTCCAGTCGGTGTCTATCCTGCTTCCAAGGTACTTCAAATTTTGCACCTGTTCTAGTGTTTCACCATTCAGCACAATTTTTATTTCCTTATTTCCTCCTATTGCTAATACTTTTGTTTTATGTGTGTTAATTTTCATTCCATATTTTTATCCGTTAGTTGCAATGGTGTCCACCAAATCCTGTAATTCTTTTTCCCCTGTGGCTAGAAGGACCATTTCATCAGCAAATCTCAAGCACCCTACTCTTCTTCCTCCAATTTCTACTCCCTTGTCATCTAATGAGCATTGGTCAATCATATTTTCCAAGTACAGGTTGAAAAGAGTAGGTGATAAACAGCATCCTTGTCTTACTCCTTTCCCTAGTCAGATCCATTTTGTACTTTCTCCTCTCATTTTAACTGAATCTTTTTGATTAAGGTATAATGAGTTTATAAGTCTTCTGGTTTTCCAGTCCACTCTCTTTTCCCTCATAATAGTCGCCAGCTTGTCCCAAGCCACATTGTCAAATGCCTTTTCTAAATCGATGAAGCACATATATAGGTCTCTTCCTTTTTCAATAAACCTTTCTCCCAAGATTCGTAGGAGCCCTATTGCATCTCTGGTGCCCGTATTCCGTCTAAAGCCAAACTGCTCCTCGCCGATATTCTCCTCTATAACTTTTTCAAGTATTTTGTTAATTATTCTTAACACCACTTTGGCTGCATGTGAAATGAGGCTTAGGTTTCGAGGGCTAGGGGTCTTTCATTTTCCAACCTATACTTCTCATGCAGCGTCTGACCCGGAGCGGGCGGCTGCAAAAGGCGTCTGTATCCCATGTTAGGGGCGGCCTCCAGAACTGCGAAAGGCAACGGAATACCACCGCAGATTATCTTCCTTGCATAATGCAGTCTCCATCTTATGCACAAAAAAAGAAACTGGTACAGCTGCCTAATATCATGTAGGGCCCCCGCGAGCACGCAGAAGTGCCGCAACACGACGTGACATGGATTCGGCTAGTGTCTAAAGAGGTGCTGGAGGGAACTGACACCATGAGTCCTGGAGGGCTGTCCATAAATCCTAATAGTACTAGGTGGTGGAGACCTCTTCTGAAAAGCACGTAGCAAGGCATCCCAGATTTGCTCGATAATGTTCCTGCCTGGGGAGTTTGATAGCCAGCGGAAGTGCTTAAATTCAGAAGAGTGTTCCTGGAGCCACTCTGTAGCAATTCAGGACATAGGATGTCGCATTGTCCTGCTGGAATTGCCCAAGTCCGCGGAATGCATAACAGACATGAATGGATGCAGGTCGTCGGGCAGAATGTCACGTGTTAGTCGTATCTGGACGTACCAGTGGTCTCGTATCACTCCAACAGCACACGCCCCACACCATTACAGAGCCTCCACCAGACTGAACAGTTCCCTGCTGAAAAATGGTTCATATGGCTCTAAGCACTATGGGACTTAACTTCTGAGGTCATCAGTCCCCTAGAACTTAGAACTACTTAAACCTAACTAACCTAAAGACATCACACAAATCCATGCCAGAGGCAGGATTCGAACCTCCGACCGTAGCGGTTCCCTGCTGACATGCAGGGTCTATGTATTCATGAGGTTGTCTCCATACCAGTACATGTCCATACGATCGATACAATTTGAAACGAGGCCCTTCCAACCAGGCAACGTTTCCAGTCATCAACAGTCCAAGATCGGTGTTGACGGGCCCAGGCGAGGCATAAAGCTCTGTGTCGTGCAGTCATCAACGGTACACGAAAGAGGATTCGGAACCGATAGCCCACATCGATATGTTTCGTTAAATGGTTCATGCGCTGACACTTGTTGACGGCCCAGTATTGAAATCTTCAGAAATTTGCGGAAGGGTTGCACTTCTTTCACGTTGAGCGATTCTCCTCAATCGTTGTCGGTCACGTTCTTGCAGGACTTTTTCTGACAGCGATGTCGAGGATTTGATGTTTCACTTGATTTCTGAAATATCGTACGGGAAAATCCCCACTACTTCGCTACCTCGGAGGTGCTGTGTGCACCGACTATGAAACAACGTTGACACTCACTTAAATCTTGATAACCTGCCATTAGGGGCAATAGTTAGCGATCTAACAACTGCACAATACACCTGCTGTCTTATACAGGCTTCGCCGATCGTAGCGCCGTATTCTGCCTGTTTACATATCTCTGAATTTGAAAACGCTTGCCTTTACCAGTTTCTTTTGCCCTTCAGTGTAGCATCTATGATTACGGAAGTTAATATATCAGTCAAGAAGGTTAGGAGAGTCTGTCGGCTAGATAGACCAAATAAGCAGTTCTTAGCATCGCACTTAGACCATGAATTTGCATCACTTAGTTCCAATAACATAGATGTAATGGAATTATGGGTAAAGTCTGAACAAATCGTAAATCATGGTATGGATAGTTGTGTGCTTAGTAAGGTATAAAGGATGGACAGGACACACCATGGTTTAATAATGAAATTCGGCGGATGCTGAGGAAGAAGAGGCTGTTGCACGATCGGTTCGAAAGGGATCGCGTAAATGACGACAAGCGGAGATTAGTAGAGATTCCTACATGTATGAAATGAACTATGCGAGATGCATACAACAACTACCATCGTCATACCTTACCAAAAGATCTGGCAGACCTGATAAAATGCTGGTCGTTGGTAAAATTGCTAAGCATGTCTAAGGCTTACATTCAGTCTCTTGTTGACGATTCTGAGGTGGCAGCTGACGACAGCAAAACGAAAGCTGAAGTTTTAAATTTCATGTTCATGAAATCATTCACGCAGGAGGATCGTACAAACGTACCATCATCTGAGCATCGGACAGACTCCCGTATGGACGATATACTAATAAGCATACCCAGGTAGGAAACAACTGAAAGAGTTGAAATCAAACAAATAACCAGGAACGGATGGAACCACAGTTAAATTTTGCAGAGTATTCTGCGGCATTGGCCCCTTAGCTAGCTTGCACTGATCGTGAATCTCTCGCCCAGCGCAAAGTCCCAAGTGACTGGAAAAAAGCGCAGGTGACTGCAGTATATAGGAAAGGTAAAGAACTAACCCGAAAATTAAAGACCAATATCCCTAGCTTCTGTTTGCTGCAGAATCCTTGAACATATTGTCAGTTCGGATGTATTAAACTTCCTTGATACTGAGAATCTTATGTACAAGATTCAACCTGGTTTTAGAAAGCATAGCTTGCCCGGAACTCAGCTTGTCTTTTTCTCACATTATTTCTAGATTTCCGCAAAGCATTTGACATGATGTCCCATTGCAGGCTGTTAACAAAGGTACGAGCGTATGAAATAAGTTCACTGATATGTGAATGGCTCGAAGACTTCTTAGATAATAGAACCCAGTATGTTGTGATCGACAGCGAGTTTTCTTCAGAGACAAGGGTATCGTCAGAAATGCCCCAGGGAAATGTGATAGGACCGCTGGTGTTCTCTATATACACAAATGATTCGGCTGTCAGGTTGGGCAGTAATCCGAGGTTGTTTGCTGATGACGGCTTGATGTACGGTAAGGTGTGGAAGTTGAGTGACTGTAGGGGGGAAGAAGACGACGTAGACAAAATTTCCAGTTGGGCGAATGAATGACAGCTACCCATAAATGTGGAAATACGTAAGTTAATACGCATGAGTAGTAAGATAAAACTTGTAATGTTTGGATACAGTATTACTAGTGTTCTACTTGACACATTCAAGTCGTTAAAATATCTGGGCATAACATTGCAAAGCTATTTGAGATGGAACGAGCATCTGGGAACTGTGGTAGAGAAGGCCAGTGGTCGACATCGTTTTGAAAGGAGAATTTTTTTAGGAAAGAATGGTTCATCTGTAAAAGAGACATTATACAGGACGCTGGTGCGACCTATTCTTGAGTACTGCTCGAGTGTTTGGGATCCGTACCGGGTCGGATTGAAGGAAGACATCAAAGCAATTCAGAGGCAGGCTGATAGATTTGTTTCCGCTAGGTTCGAACAACACGTAAATGTTACGGATATGCTTCGGGCGCACAAATGGGAATCCCCGCAGGGAAGGCGACATTCTTTTAAAGGAACACTATTTAGAAAATTTAGAGAACTGGCTTCTGAAACTACTGACGCCAACATACGTTGCGCAAAGGGCCGCGAAGATATTAGGGCCCATACGGAGGCATACAGACAATCGTTTCTCCATCGTTCTATTTGCGAGTATAATAGGAAAGGAAACTACAAGTAGTACTACAGGGTACACTCCACCACGAAACGTACGATGGCTGACGGAGTACCTACGTAAATGTAGATGTAGATGAGGGTCTTCGTAGCCAGAAAATTTATACAATTTCATTTTTAAAATATTCTTCTTTAACTTCCACACGAGCGTTGCTGAAGACCCTTGCTTGTGTATCCCGCATCAACCAGTTAACTTGCGACTGCAATGTGTCAGACATTTCAACATTTCGTTTTCAATTTTCGCATGTTTCGGTAATTAGTTTGCCATCGTATACTTACGCTTTGAACTTAATGGTGGTTTTGTGCTTCGATAAGTAGATCTGACACGTGTGAGAATTACTGCACAATCAGATTAACAGATCATGCAGTCAAAGTTGCTGACAAGAATAAAGTACAAAAAAATGGAAAACTGAGGATGTGTAAAATGACGATCAGTTTGGCTTTAGAAAAGGTAAAGGTGCCAGAGAGCCAATTCTGACTTTGTGGTTGATAATGGAAGCAGGACTAAAGAAAAATCAAGACGCGTTCATAGGTTTTGTCGACCTGGAAAAATCGTTAGACAATGTAAAATGGTGCAAGACGTTCGAAATTCTGAAAAAAATTGGGAAAAGCCATAGGGAGACATGGGTAATACGCAATATGTACAAGAGCCAAGAGGGAGTAACAAGAGTGGATGACCAATAACGGAGTGCTCGGGTTAAAAAGGGTGTAAGACATGGATGTAGTCTTTCGCCCCTATTGTTCAATCTGTACATCGAAGAAGCAATGATGGAAATAAGAGAGGTTCAGGAGTGGAATTAAAATCCAAGGTGAAAGTATGTCAAAGATACGATTCGATTATGACATTGGTATCCTGAGTGAATAAGAAGAATTACACGATGTTCTGAATGGAATGAACAATCTGATAGGACAGAATACGGAGTGAGAGTAAATCGAAGAAAGACGAAAGGAATGAGAAGTAGCAGAAATGAGAACAATGAGAAACATAAAACGAGGACTGGTGATCACGAAGAACTAACTGAATTCTGCTACCTAGGCAGCTATATAACCTATGACGGACGGAGCAAGGAGGACATCAAAAGCAGACTATCACTGGCAAAATGGGCATTCCTGGCCAAGGCAAGTCTTCTAGTATCAAACATAGGCCTTAATTTGAGGAAGAAATTTCCGAGAATGTGCGTCTGGAGCACAACGCTGTATGGTAGTGAAGCATGGACTGTTGGAAAACCAGAACAGAAGAGATTCGAAGCAATTGAGATATGGTGCTACAAACTAATGTTGAAAATTAGGTGGACTGATAGGGTCAGGAATGAGGAGATCCTGCGCAGAATCTGAAAGTAAAGTGTAGAAAACACTGACGAGGAGAAGGGACAGGATGATGGGACATCTGTTTAGACATCAGGGGGATTGTATAGGGCAAAAACTGTAGAGGAAGGCAGATTGGAATAAAGTGCTACTGTCAGGTTAAGTGTTTGACACAGGAGGGAATTTGTGACGGGCCGCATCAGATCAGTCAGAAGAAAATAACTCAAAACAAAAAAATAAAGTTTTGGTGGGCGTGTTCAGTGTGCGGTACGTGGGTGATGCGAAGACAGTATTATACTTGGCCCTTTCATGTTAAGAAGTCGTAACTGTAATTCCGTAGCGTTCAGATGAGAAAGCGTGTGTTGTCAGAACTGTTTCACAGTTACCACCACAAATAAATACTGTTATCATTCCCTCTTTATTATGTGCAGTTGCGTTTTGTGGACGAATTAGATAGCAATTTTAACACAGAAGATCGCAGTCTTTGATGGAGATGGCGTATCAAGATGAAATACCTTAGAAACTTGGACCTAAAAAGTGAATTACACGTTCTTGGGAAACTGGATGGACTACGTAGAAAAAAGATCTTGGAGATGGAATAGTTCACGTCTTTCTCTGATTATTGAGGCTGTCCGCTTTTCATTCTCACTCAGCTTACATCATACGGTTTCTAAAAATATCGGTCTAGTCAGAGTAGATACGCAGAATCCCTCTTGCTGATCTGATCTTTCATCTGAACTAGCTGTAGACAGTGCAAGAGCTAAAGGAGTACAGCCGATGGTTGCGATTTGTATTCTGGCAACAAATGAAAAAGTTAGACGTGGCTGATTAATTTCAGGAAAGACAGTCGCTCTCAAATGAGGCTTATTTTCATATCATGGCTTACAAGAACAAGTAAATCCAGGCGGAAACACTATAGCTGTTTCTAAATACCTCCTCCGCAGCTGCAAGACGTGGGTCAAGAAATGGGACGAAGGAGGACAGCTGAGTAGTGCTGTGTTGTAAATTGTCTTATCACAGTGGCAGTACGACTACGATAAAGGACAAATGTCGGGTTTATCTGCCAACAATTCACGAAAAACTCTGTTTTCCGCAGTATCTTCCTATTCCGTTTCGTTTAAAGCGTTGAGTAACATTTCCATTAACCCCGCATCGTCCTCCACATCTCTTTCTGCACACGCTGGACAGAATACAATTCAGCTTTAAACCCGGAGAGCACTGTACAAATATCACAAGTAATTACGGTGAAAGGTGTGTGGACAAGGCACTGTAAGCTGCAGCTTCCATTTAAATGTCATTTGCATTAAGCTGGAAACCCAAATGTTATCCTGCCGCAATCTCTCAGCACTGAGAGTCAAACGCTAACGCTGAATGCCACTACGATAGAACGTCGATGTGGGAAAATACTGTGTGTTCCAGCGTGTCAGTATGTATCACAGAATGTATAAGCAGCTAATTCCTCATATCCTCGTGGATAGCAGGATGAAATTTAGATAACAGTATAGTGTTCGTGTTGATTGAAGAGGTCGTTTCAATTAGTTTATAACCGCGCAGAGAATAAATATCCTGTCACACTTCTTGTCGCTTTTATCTGACAGAAAAATATGCAGACTGTAGGACTGGAGGAACGCTTGCACAGTTTTCTTCTTCTGGCATGTGTTAGGCCTACCTCGTTCTTTCGAATCTATATTTGGTCTTCCCATCTTTCTGCTGGTCTTACAGTTCATATTTTACCTTGCGAAACATATTGCCAAAGATGTTGTAATCTTGATTTCTCCATTTCTGCCTTTTTTTCAACCCTTTTGGTAAAGGATCAAATTTTTCCGTTCCTTCATGGTATCTGTATAAGGTGTTATGGGTAAAAGTACAGACGTTTTTATTGGTGACTGATAACAGTGTGGTGGTGGTGGTGGTGGTTGTTAGTGTTTAACGTCCCGTCGACAACGAGGTCATTAGAGACGGAGCGCAAGCTCGGTTTAGGGAAGGAAATCGGCCGTGCCCTTTCAAAGGAACCATCCCGGCATTTGCCTGAAACGATTTAGGGAAATCACGGAAAACCTAAATCAGGATGGCTGGAGACGGGATTGAACCGTCGTCCTCCCGAATGCGAGTCCAGTGTGCTAACCACTGTGCCACCTCGCTCGGTGATAACAGTGTAGTCAATAGCATTATATCAAGTATTTACTTCATTTGCAGACTAATAATTACAGCTGTTACGAATAATATGTTTTTAGATTGGCTAGCATCTCCAAGTACGCAAGGTACAAGTGAGCCACTAACGTTTATTTTCCTCTGGACACCAGGTCAGATATTAAAATGCAGACGCGTGGATACAAAGCGTTAGTCTATACTGACAGGCGTAGAAGTCTGCTTCATGGTGCAGTAACGACGGTGGTAACGACGATGCAGTAAATTATGTGATGTATTTGCGAGAAGACTGTTAGACACAGAGAAAAAACAACTAACTCATTGAAGCAGGTACATATTAAACAATTATTGATCATATTATCCGTACCTGTATCCCGAATATCCTGTATTTATTTTATAACATAATTTTGTGTATTCTGTTATATTCCAGAGAATATTCACTCCCTCGTCCAACAGTCTTATTCAATTTTTTGCTTTTTTTGTTATTACCGCCGGCCGAAGTGGCCGTGCGGTTAAAGGCGCTGCAGTCTGGAACCGCAAGACCGCTACGGTCGCAGGTTCGAATCCTGCCTCGGGCATGGATGTTTGTGATGTCCTTAGGTTAGTTAGGTTTAACTAGTTCTAAGTTCTAGGGGACTAATGACCTCAGCAGTTGAGTCCCATAGTGCTCAGAGCCATTTGAACCATTTGTTATTACCCAAGATTCACTTCCATACAGCAATGTTGGTAACGACATATCTTTATAAAATTTAAAGAGAATTCTCACACTAACGCCTTCATGCCCTTAGACTTCACTGAAGCTCGCAAACCATACTATACAGCGCTGAACGTCCTTTCCTTAAAACGGTGTCCCTTAGCAGTCAAGTATCCTTACGAACGAATTCAACTGCGTAAAATTATTCCTCATTGTGCATATTACGGAACATAGTTATTGTTATTAAAAACCGCACTTCGAAAGCATCATAGAGATTAATTTTGTCTGCTTCTAAAGAGCAGTTGCTGCATTTGAAAATTCGTTACATTGCTCCACGGATGCATGGGCAAGTTGAATTCGCCGCTGCCATTGCGCCGACTAAGCATTAGGGACACATATCTTACACGAGGACGAGACTTAGTTCGCTGCAACTTCTGAAGGTCAGCCTGATCTGTTTTCGGGGTACAACAAATGGCGACTGTAATACTTCACAGATAACTGTGACCTATAAGCTGGACAAGGGATCTCTCCCTAGCTAATATTTGGGAGCTGGTTTCCTTTACAGCATGTCTCTCAGAAACAAGAAGAACTGCCTGATGGAGAGCAGGATTTGGACACCGCTACACTTTTCTTTTAAGGTATTTCAGGGCCGCATACGCAAGTACTAAAAATGAGAAGACTATATTTTAATATGTTTTTGTAACGACCGAGTTTCAACTAAAACTTGCAAATAAGTGTACGAGTATCCTTTTCTATAAAAACAACAGTTACTTACTTTTCTTATATAGCGAATTCGTATCAAACGTTGTTCATGAAAAGGGAAGGACACCAAGCAACTGATATGCAAACGCCACTTCTAAGTCAGGACGAAAGCAAATTCAAAAATGTTTCGTTGAGAACCACTTACAAAAGGGCAATAAAATAAAAGAAATAAGAGCACGCAAGGAAATAATTAGATCATTATTCGCACTTGCTGTTCTAGATTGAGACAGCCGAGAAATTGTTTCAAAGTGGTAATATGAATTCTCTGAAAAAGCACTTGTCTGAATTGAAGAGTAGTCATAAAGTTTTACATCTTAATTTTGTATTTAAATATCGAAAAACGTAGGAATGTGATGCTTTGACGTAAACTGAATTCAGAATGATCTCGTAAAATATCCATTTTTTTTCTTTGAAACAATGTGACTACATTCACGAGAAACTTTATCAGTTCTTTTTTGCACAGTGTGATTAATTATAAGGTACATAGCTAAATTGTTCAAAAATAAGAATTATGAGGAGTGGTAACGACCGAAATAGGCATAATGTGTTAAGAACTGACCTGACTGTGTTTGGGTTAATTTTTTTTCTTTTTTCATTTGTATCTCCGGCTCTTAGCACGTACGACGTCAGTATGAACACACTAACGTGAACAGTCGTTTCATTACCACTTCCCTCACTCATTTTAAAAATTCTGACGCAATGTTGTCTATTCCTTCTGCTATATTTGATCTTAAGCATTCCAAAGCTTTTTTAAATTTTGATTTTAATACTAGATCGCCCATCTCTTCTAAATCGACCTCCAACGGATCAGATAAATCTTCCCCTCATAAAGGCCTTCAATGTACTCTTTCCACCTATCCACTCTTTCCGTCTATCCAGTGAACTTCTCGTTGCACTCTTATTAATGATACCATCCTTGCTTTTAATTTCACCGAAGGTTAGTTTGACTTTCCTGTATGCTGAGTCATTCCCTCCGACAATCATTCCAGATGCGATTTATTCACATACTTCATGAAGCCATTTTGTATTAGCTTCCCTGCATTTACTATTTATTTCATTCTTCAGTGACTTGTATTTCAGTATTCCTAAATTTCCCTGCCCTTTTCTGTACTTCCTTGTTTAATCCACCAATCGAAGTATTTCCTCTGTTCCCATGGTTTCTTCGCAGTTACCTTCTTTGTACCTTGTTTGCAGCTTCTGTGACTGCCTTTTTTAGAGCTCATTCCTTTTCAGCTGAACTGCCTACTGAGATATTCCTTATTGCAGTATGTAAAGCGTTAGAGTACTTCAAGCGTATCTCGTCTTTCCTTACCACATTCGTATACCACTTCTTTGCGTATTGATTCTTCCTGACTAATCTCTTCAACTGCAGCCTACTCTTCTTCACTACTACATTGTAATCTGCGTCTATATGTGCACATGGGTACGCCATACAATCCAGTGTCTGATTTTTGAATCTTTGTATGACTATGATGTAATCTAACTGAAATCTTCCTGTATATCCCGTCTTTACCAATTATACCTCATCCTGCGAGCTAACATCCCGTAGATGTTCGGGCTCACATGCAATTCCCCTCCGTCGAAATGTCTTGGCTCAAACTCGTCTAGGGGTTGAACCGCACGTGTCGCATTACACGCCCTAAGTTAGACACTTGTGACACTTTGGTTAAACTGTCTGGTTGATGCCAAGTTAGCGAAATACACTATTAGTATAACATAAAATAACAATAGTAATAATAATAATAATATCGGGATCTAAATTAACGACCCATAAATGATGTAGGCCACACAGTTCCAATTTGGTTAGAATAATGTTTACTCAGAAGGAAAACTAACAGTGAAAGTGGTCGTACTTAGAATTACTATTACACTCGAACACATATCCATTTGACACAGTTCGATCATTCACAATTTCATCGCGAAACAAGTCCAATAGTCCACCTCGATATTTATACGAAAAGTTAGAGTTCACACCAGGCACGTGGCTGCTCCCGCGATACCACACAACACGAAATTTTCACTTCCTATCTGCCTAAAGACGGACTGTCCGCTTGCGCGTCTGCATTCGAAATGTCCTATTCGGTCCCTCCAGCCGAACTGTCCGCTTTCGCATCCGCACCACCACTGTCGCCTTTAGTGTCTGGACGTGAACTTCCTCTCTCTGCCCGTCTCCGACCGCGTTTCCCGCTCGCCGAACATCGACACTCAACTCACTAGGGCAGTTCCCTCTCCTGAAGCGGTCCAGCTGATTGGCTAGAGCTTATTTTACATTATTCTACATTTTAACGTATTTAAATAACCAAAACGTGATCACTTTCACGTTCTAAACAATAATCTCCATTACATAATAGACGTTAAATTCTTTTATATAAGACCAATACAGTTTCCTTCTTGGCTTTGAATGCCACCGCCAGTAGCCTTGCACCAATGTGCTTTCTGACAAATAAACAAAGAACAAAAGTAACTATTATGCACTAATATGTACAACAAATATTATGTTACCTAATGATTCAAAAAAGTGTCATGCTGCCACCGTCCATTGTATTTTGTGTGGAGGAAATGATATCTGATGCTTAACTGTAAATACTGATAATTTAAATTTACAATATCTTTTGAACAAATAAAGTTACAGAGCTGATATTTACAACGATAGTCATTTTAATGATACGCTTCTATATAAAACGTCGATATTTAAGGTCGAACAAAGCTTTCAGATTTTAGTATTCAGGTCTTTGTTACAAAACTTGTTAATTTCTCTTTAACAGTAAATCGTAGACTATTATAGATATGATCAATATTGAAGTTTTGTTGGGGTCACCATGAAAATTTATGGAGGATGCCAGATTAAAATTACTGTGGCTTGGTTAACTGAATTACTACAGAATCAAATAGTTTTCATGGATGTTTCCCTTTATGGCCGATCTTAGGTCTGCCATATTTAACACTGCTACGTCTCCTCAGTCACAAAAGCCTTCTACTAGGTTTCGCTATGACGTAGGTTCTCGTCTGTCTCACTCGCACGCTACAGCGCTTAGGCCTCAAAAGACAATAGACGCCTGTGAGTTTCCCCATCTCGTGGTGAATCTACGCCCTTTGTGGCATCTGGTCTTGTACGACAGGGTTCGTTTCACAATTGCTGAAGGCTGACTCATAGTTAAATGAGAGCGCAGTGCTCGTTAACTCATAATTCTCTTGCGATTCTTGAACGTAGTATTCGCTGTTACCTGCTGAAATTTATTGCAGGATGCAATTAGTTTTTTCTAATCTGTCATTCCTAGTATCAATCCCTTGTACTCCTGTAACCTTACTTCTGTTCCTTCACCTGCAACCGCATTCCAGTCCCGCATGATTATTACATTTGCATTTCCTTTTAGGTACAGCATTGCCTGTTCAGTATCCTCATATACTTTCACTATTTTTTCGTCTTCAACTTGTGTCGTCGGCGTATATACCTGAATTAAGGTTGCCTTTGTTGGTTTTCCGTAGTTTCTCATGGGAGCAACCACATCACTGAACTGTTCATAGTAACGCATTCTCTGCCACACCTTTCTACTCATAACGAATTCTCCTGCCGTTGATATTATCCTATACTCATGTGACCAGATATCCTAGTCTTCATTTCACTCCATTGACCCTTACTATATCTAGATTGAGCCTTTGGGTTTCCCTTTTGGATTTTCTAGCTCCCCTGCCAACTTCAAGCTTCTGGCATTTCACGCCCCGACTTGTCGAACATTAATCTTTAATTGATTATTCAATTATGATTCATTACACGTAATCGAGT
This sequence comes from Schistocerca americana, assembly GCF_021461395.2. NCBI lineage: Eukaryota > Metazoa > Arthropoda > Insecta > Orthoptera > Acrididae > Schistocerca > Schistocerca americana. The sequence goes on along the minus strand of NC_060119.1, from coordinate 642,738,388 downwards.
GGCATAATTTCAGTTACCAGACATGACAGTTACGTAGTCAGAACGTAATAAGAACCTACATGTTGTTATTCGTGCGTGAAACGGGAATTGTTTAAGCAAAGGAAAACTAAAATATGTACAGTATGGACCCAAAATTTTTAAACATGGTCACCCTATGGTAATACATGTGATACCGATGACTAAAAACAATACAATAAATTCAAAATACTACGAACTTGGAGTTCTTTACAGTCATACGAGTTGGAACTCGTTTCCCTCCGTGACTAACGTGTTCTTCCCCGTGTACTTTGACGTAATTTATATTATCCTCCTTTTTTGTCTTTCTTGCTCTCTTTCGTGGCCACTCTGGACCATTTGTGTCCATATTGACCCAAAACCTTGGAGAACAGGAGTATAATCTAAAAGAAAAAGGATGGTTGTGAACCAAGTGTAGGTTATCAATGGTTTATTGGAAGCTGAGCAGCGCGCTCTGGCTGAAGCTTTGTGAGTACCACTGACGAATGATGCTTTTCCTAGACATGTGGGGTTTTTGCGGAAGTGACGTATTTTTAGAGGCTGTACAGTACAACTTCAGGTGTTTTTGACTGAGGCGGTTGTGTAATCACCCGGCTAGTGCTCAATACTACATAATGGCGCCTGTAACTCATTTTTGGTATTTTTTCTTGTGGTATGCTTGCTAGTAAACCATAAACTCTTTTTACATCCCCGTCTTGTCAACTTCTCTAGCCACAATTTCAGAATTACGAAAGTATGTTTTACAGCCTTTGTTGAATTGGCACTGAAAATCCCACTTATTACAAAATGACGAGTATCATAGAACACACACTATTTTTCACTATGGCGTAAGAATAAAGTCATAAAAGTATGAATATTTGCGAAATGATTGGTAGTAGTTGAACAGAACATTACAGACGCTCTCAGTATTGCGACCATAACCTGGCCGACAACTTTGATTTATATTAAATACCAATGCAGGCCATAGATGGTGCTGTCACTATCAAAGTTCGCTGAGCTCCGAGTACAAAGTGTGTACATTTCACAGAATTGTAATTTTAACATACATTAATGTACAAAAAATGGGGAAAAATTATCAGTAGAATAAAATTTTCACTCTGCAGTGGAGTGTGCGCTGATGTGAAACTCCCTGGCAGATTAAAAATGTGTGCGGACAAGTGATCCACCAACTCAGCTACCCAAACACGACTAAAGACCCCTCTCACAGTTATACTTCCGCCAGTATCTCGTGCCCCTGCCTTCCAAGTTTCACAGAATCTCTCATGCGAAGCTTGCCCGCGAAATGCAAAGATCCCGAGATCGAATCTCGGTCCGGCACACAGTTTTAATCTGCGAGGAAGTTTCATTTAACTATTGATTCGTTACATTTCTGTGTTGTTACAAGCACCAGGCGATATAGGAGGGACTGATTTAAACAGTGCAGAGCACCGGGCCATATTGGTACAGGAGGCTGTGGGTCAAATCAGCTTTTATTTACTTGCAACAAGCCCCGTTACAGTATTTGTATGTTTAGGTAATCCAAAGGAGTGCCTATGGAGTGGATTGCAGGGGTGAATAATAGTGGAGGTAGGTAAATAGTTTTAGCCTGTTGCAAAGTATCTGTTGTATGGTATTTTAGCGTGTACTACATGCTTTTGGTAGCAAGCGTGGCTACTTCAGTTCTACGACGACGTTAGCTCAGAGACGATCAGATGAGCTTATATATGAGAGAAATTGTGCCTATCCGACTTCTGCCAGGAAGCCTGCCTTCATAGACAGGTGCTCAGCGCATCTGATGACAAAGTGAGGGGTCTGGGTTCGAGTCCAGCCCCGATTTTATCCCCTCGGGAACTGTATGTCGTGTTGTCCTGTTCATCATGTTTACGATAATCATCGACGCGCAAGTCGCCAAAGATGTGTCAAATGAAAAAACTCCCATGAGTTGGCTGAACCACCCCAAGTGGTTTCTGTGTCCGTCCTTGTAACAGATGGTGTGCAGGACTTCCAACTATTTCTCTTACGGAATAAAATGAAACATCTGCAACCGTCATTTTTGTGTTATATCACTATATGGCAATCAGTTTCAGTGACTCAGTACACTATCTTCAGGTCTGTAAGCATCTTCAGACCTGTATGCATCAACAGTAATGATAGCATCATCTACTTAGTGACCATGCAAATACAAAGACAGATTAAAAACAGAATAAGGATCAAGGAGAGTATTATACAAGAAAATTTACAGTAATCGTTTGATAAATAGCGACAGTTGCATCCATTGTCAGATGCTTGTAATAGAATTGTATATAGTATACCATACCATAATTTCCAATCTACGCATTGTCCAAAGACACTATTTATTAATAAAATAATTCTTTAAGACTCCATGATTAAAAACTGGTCAATTAGATGATACACTAAACTGCAAAATCCTGAAGTAATCTACCAATATCCAAAAATTAATGCAGAGAATGATAGATGTATGAAATAAACTACAACAACGTCAGAAATAAGTAAACAAAGAAAATGCAACTGTTTGTAGGGCAGCCTCTGCGCAAAGACAGCATCAGCAATATCGAAGTGTCAACATAGGTAAAGCTATCAATATGGCTGTATAAATATATTTTTTTGTCATGTCGATGTTGTAAAATGCTGAGGTGAAAACCAAATAAGGGCTTCTTTATGTCATATGTATACAATGAACATCCAAGAAGGGGTCAAAAAACCACGTGTGTCACACCATACACAAAATATACAAATCCAAAGACAATGTTCATGATGAACAACATATATGCATCTATGTGCAAGTAGCCCTTGGAAAAGGACACTATCACCTTAGTCTAAGTATCAGTGTGGGCAAAGTTATCAAAATGACAGTATAAATATAGGTATATGTCATGTGACTGTTAGACAGTGCTGAGGTGGAAATCATAGAGATGCAGACTTATGTCATTTGCATAAGATGAGTGCCCAAAACATGTCAAAAGACCAAGTAAAGAAAACCACTAATGTAGTAACACGTACACAATGTACAAAAAAAATCAAGATACTATTTTGGGCGAACAGCTTTCATGTGCGAATGCATCCATATATCAGTTACTGCCACAAAACAAATATCGAACCAGAACAACTACCTAACTTCTATGAATGTCAGAAACTAATAACATACATCCACGTCACATGCCATATCTATACATCATATGATAAGTTATTAGTAATATGAAAGGTGAAAATATACTCCATACATACTCATCATTGTACCAAAAAATAGTACCAAGGAAAAATCGTATTATACCTCATAATATGAATTTAATCCACTAATCCTATCCACAAAAAAGGGTCAACAGCCACAATACACAAAAAACAGAAAAAGTTATGTGTGACGTCTCTATATACCCCGTATCGAATACTAATGCTATAAAACAAAACATGGAATACCTGTATGGAACCTACATTCACAATTAGTAATGTCGCAAAAAGTGTAACGGTATAAGACAACCACTTCCATCATGCCCTGTACAACTTATATAATAAGTGAAAAATCAGTCAATACTATGTCAGCAAATACCACGGGCATTAAGGTTGCAAGACTAACTTAGGACAGACAGACAAATGTTAAGGTGATTACACTGTACTAAACATACCCACTATAAGACACACTTGGTCCATCTACATCATACCATACACAAAAGAATGGAACCAGTCTGAGAGTACGCAGTACAGCATAAAGGATGCCTCAACAGTATCAGTCCATGAAGAAACGGAAAAATATTTGAACAGTATACAACACGAAAAGATTAATCACATGTACTGAATAAAAGTAAAAATATCGCTTTCTCCCCAACATTATACATGTTCCACACTAGCAGATTCTATCTAGACGAAGTGGATAACTGAAACAAAATAGCCGGCCGAAGTGGCCGTGCGGTTAAAGGCGCTGCAGTTTGGAACCGCAAGACCACTACGGTCGCAGGTTCGAATCCTGCCTCGGGCATGGATGTTTGTGATGTCCTTAGGTTAGTTAGGTTTAACTAGTTCTACGTTCTAGGGGACTGATGACCACAGCAGTTGAGTCCCATAGTGCTCAGAGCCATTTGAACCATTTTTTGAAACAAAATAAATAAGATGTATCTATATATCCTGTACCGAATACTGTCAGATATGATCTAGACATGTAAAAAAATATTTGTATCGTCAAAGAAAAACAGAACCATGTAATATCTGTATGACACCTGCATACATTACATAAGTGATGTAACGAAGTAGGATAACCATTTATACCAAACTCAGTGCGACCTATGCTACCAGTTAAAGAAGCAGACAGTAATATACTATGAGGTCAGCAAATGCCTCGGGTGTTAAGGTTACAAGTCAATTGACGAGTCGAAACGGAGGATGATCAGAGGAATGTTAAAGCAGATACTCTGTAATAAATGTGCTCACTAGAAGGCACATCATGAACTTCTGTATTGTACCCTACCAAAATGGGTGGTACTAGCCTGCGAGAATGCAATGCACCTTGAAAGATAAGTAAGCAGTATCAATCTATGAAGTATCAGTAAAAAAACTTTACTGGCAAACCACCCACAAAGAAACTCGTGTAAATTTAAACACATGTGAATAAACAAAACAAAATAAAATAAAATAAAATTAGAAATTGCATATACCTTTGAATAAATATATCGTAAACCAATACGCACCTTAGCCTTTTAAACCACATTAAAGCCAAAAGCCATTACACTAATGTAAACCAGAATCTCAAATGGAAGGTGCTTGGCAACATTCGTCGTCTATAAGACAACCACATTATTAATTAACTAGTGAGGAGGCCACACAGCATGCAGTAGGTAATCATAAATAATTCCGATGTGTCTGTTTAATATAAGACTATGAATACGTAACAGCAGTCCCAGACTCGGCAAACAAAACCTCTGGCAAAGCCATAAGTCATGTCCAGCGCAGACCAAGTGAAAATAAATGCAAACCCTTGTAAAACTGAAGACGTGTGAAGAAACACTAAATGCGTCACATGCGACTAAATAATTGCATGTCAAAAAGAGGGAGACATTTAACGATATCTAGTGATAGTTATTGGGCTAGCAAACGCGGTTCTACCACGAAGCGTGAAGTGAAAGGCCAATTACAACACAGATGTCGTCTCCCGGCCAACTATGCCATAAAGTCATTTCATACCTCCCACGAAGATTGTAAACAACTTTGACAAATTTTTGAATGAATGTGGGTAACGTTACCACATCAGTCCTAGTTGATAGAAAAAAAGAGAAAAAAAGGAAGCCGGAGCCACCCTCCGTGCTGGTTGGATTTACATGGCCCGTTGACCGGGCGAGGCTATTTATCGCGCATCGCGGAAGGAAACTGGATCCGCGCGTGATGGACGCGCCAACTAACAATGGCGCACGCATAACTGGCGTCGCGATCGAAAACATTCAATTAATCTTGCAGCGTCCACAGGGGGCGCTGAGTAAGCGGGACATTAATTGGATCCCGAAACCAGCCTCCCGTTCGCTATATACGAACTGCGTTATTTAAAGTCTTCCGGCGAGACGCGCTTCATATATCGATGACGTGGGAAGGGGGGCCAATTCTGATGAAAACGACGTCTGAGCTTTAAGCTCGGTGAAAAACAAAAAAACTTTATCTGATTATAGAACAGCGAAAGGAGAGAGCGATTTCACTGACTAACAGCCTGCTGGTCTATTCGTCACTACTGGCGCTGACCTACAGAAACACGTTTAATATGCTACAGAACGCTGCTGCAGTACTCAACAAACTTTCACGGTGGATGTTAATAGGGAGGGATCGAGAATCGAACAGAGATTCACTCTTAATGTGTCGACAGGGGGTTGAAAAGGAATGTCGAACACTATGAGAGCTATAGCACTCATAGAAACAATTAAAATAATCCAATAAACATGGGTCTGGGAATGCTTACTTCCTGAGATAAGTCCAATAAACAGGGGTCCGGAAATGCATACTGCGATAAACACGTCTTCATAGGAGGTCTTGAACGTGGCGTCCATTCATGACAATGTACCCTCTGCTCTCTGGTGTAAGGGATGCCGCACCCAGTTGTTGTTGTTGTAATGGCACGCACTGAAGATGCGACCCTGTAGTGTCCGCACATCGTTGATCGGAGTGGCGTAGACCAATTCCTTCAAGTGTCCTCATAACCAAAAATCTAGGGGACTGAGGTCTGGGGAACGAGCAGCCCATGGTGTGACCCCCCCCCCCCCCAAATCCCTCCCCACTGACCGATGCAGTGATCATGAAATGTCTGCCTTAGACGTCCACGCACATTGAAACGGAAGTGTACTGGTGCGCCAGCATGCATTAACTACATATTTTGTACTCGTTGCTGAAATGGCACAGCCTCCAGTAACGTAGGCAATACATTATTGAGAAAGTCCACATTGCGCACCCCACTTAAGCTTTGTGGCAATGTCGAGGTTGACAATGTTGGACTATGGCTGCGGACTAATTGCCCACTCGAAATGTCCTCGAATTCCAGGCACTCCGCTCCTACGGCACGGTACAAGTACACGTGGCAGAAAAGTGGATCTAATTTAAGACATATCCAGTTCTCAACAGAGTACGCCAAGTCAGCATTGAACTTCGACCACAAGTACCAATACACATCCGGAAAAGAGGCTGACAAGCTATGGTTATTTATGATGGTTAGCCTAGACTGTGTTCTGGATGCGGCAAGGGAGGTCATCTATATTCTGAGTGCCTCCAGCGTCAGATCTCACAACTTCCAACGCGGAACATGGTACCTCCACCTATGCCGACGATCCTCCCAGTGACATACGTGGCGGCGTTCATTAGTCTCTGCCTGTCCAGACACAACAGACTGACGGTACTGTAACAGAATAACCCTCCGATACGACGCCTGCCCCATCAGTCAGCCTGGACCTGTGGCAGACTGCTTACAACACCATCAATACCACTTAAAACGCCAAGCACCGCCGACAGCAGGATGACAGTCGATTCACTATTGTACCAACTGAAGCCTTTGTGCTAGCGAGGCGTCATCCAAGACAGAAGGCCATACACGAAAACGGCGTTTACTGAAACTCTAAACTCTGGAAGCACCGGTGCAGGGCCTTGATGGTAAACGGTAGCTCCCACTTCGTGCAGAAAGATCTCACAAAATGCCAGCCATAAGACTGACACCATTGCCACTGACTCCATCCCTGATGAACGGACGTTGGGACAGGCACTGTACAGCTGCAAGTGTTCTGTGGCGAACAGTTATCAGCAGGAAAATTCCAGTGCAGCTGCTCGCACCAATCCATTATTTGCAACTGGTTGGCTCTATTATTTCTCCGTTGAAACTTGTGTACAAAAATGGTTCAAATGGCGCTGAGCACTATGAGAATTAACATCTGAGGTCATCTGTCCCCTAGAACTTTGAACTACGTCAAGCTAACTAACCTAAGCACATCACACACATCCATGCCCGAGACAGGATTCGAACCTGCGACCGTAGCAGTCACGCGGTTCCAGACACCGCGGCCGGCCGAAACTTGTGTACAGCATGTTCAAAACTATACACTAAAATATCTTGGACTAACCCTCAACCGCTAACTAAAGTCGATACCTCAGCTACTAACCACTCAACACACTAAGACTATACCCCTCCACTATTCCCCACGTCTACAAATCCATGAACTTTCTCATCTCACAAAACGTTTTGTAAGCTCCATAAAATCCTCTCATCAAATTCTCACCCCTCCTCACCCACATCGAACGCCTCCGCAACTCCGATACTGTCCGCAAACAAGATTCAAATCGCTCCATTGTCTCCCCTCTGACCACCAACCCTGGTACGTTTCCATGCCTTCACAACCACATCCTTACAGCTACACGCATTCTATATCCTATCCCAATGCAACTTCAACCAACCCCCTCTTCTAGACAATGAGTTCTGTCCCGATATTAATCCATCCTATCACCTTTAACTCTTCTCCATCCATATCCCTCCACAACAGGGCTCTTCTCTCCTTTCCCTCTCCATCCATCCCCCACCTCGCTACCACTGCCTTATCCACATGACACACCACTTCCCACCCTCTGTCTTTCCCACCAACTGTAGTTTCCAATTTCTCATTATCCACCTGCGCTCTGTAATGGATCTGGGAGAGGTGTTATTTTTTACCGGATTTGTCGATACCAAATTGTAAATGTTTTCTTATATTTTTTGCCAGAATTTTTATTATAATTTGCCTTATTATATGTTAATTTACTTATATTTTTGAGAGTGAAAGCATATTGATTACTATTAGTAAATGTGTCGAAGAATAGCAAAGAGACTGATTACAAGTGGAAGCTTGTGTGTTGTGTAAAATGTCTTTGACGCTGGAGTCGTCATTGACTGTACTCAGTCGGCAGTCAACTCGTGGTGTGTGTTGACGGTAGAACAATGTGCAGGTCACCGTCACAAATAATTGTGAATTATGTTACTATTTTTTATGTAAACTTTAAGAAGAAACTACATTCGAGGAAATGGTATTTGAAGCACCAAAAATGAGGCAAACACATTGAACCAGGTCATTTCTGCAATCGACAAAACTGCATTGTGGAATCACACTTCCACTAGACAACTGAACCCAAGACCAATATCGCCTTGTAAACATCTAACAGAAAAGGTACTGCCACGAAATATGCCAAATTTAAGTAAATAAAGAATAGTGAGCATATTTCAACTTTGTGTCTCAGCCGGGATACCATAATTTCAGCTGGGGACTGTAGCCGGGATATTGTGTTCACGTGATCTTTGACAGTCCTACGAGGAAGAAAATTTTTGTGTGTTAATACCAGTTTTTTCAGAATGTGTGTTACAGTATTTGTGTTCATCGGAAGGTAAAAGTTTTGGAGAATAAATGTTTCGGCAAAAAATATAATTTTCGATAGAAGAAAATACTTCAAGAACTTTGGTCGACAATCACATGGATGGAAAACATGGATTTGCAACAGTAGAAGAGTGTTCCACATAAGTCACGAAACCCTCGTATTTTGTTAAAACAATATTTTTATCTTGTTTTGTATTGTTGTGTATAAATTTTTTTTTCTTCACAATGACTTATGAGATTTTCGAGAGTATTGTGCCTAAAGTAGAAAGTAGTAATTTAACAGACTTCCTAAATCAGGACAGGTCAAATGAAACAGAAAGAACCGATCAATTTGATTTAAAAAGTTATCTTGTAAATTTCACAAAAGAAATTAAACAATCAGTTGACGACAATAAGACTTACCGGGATGAAGAAATTGATAACATTTTGTTGCAAGTCCAAGCAGTCAATACCCAAGTGGGTGATCTTTCGAACAGAGTTGACAGTGTTGAGGAAAAAATTGAATCTGTGGAAGGAAAAGTAAATGAGATTAATGCTAAGTCGAGCGATGATATTAATAATGTAAAAAATGAGTTACTGGCAGATAGGGAAAAAATTCAATTGATTTTAATGAGATAAAAGGGGAAATTAAAAATTTGGATGAGAACACAAAAGTTTTAGCAAAAAATGTAGAACAAAAAACTGACAATCGTTTGGTTACTCTAGAAAAAAAGTAGAGTGCAATGAATTAGAAAACAAAAAATCTGTCAGAGAACTTAGCGAAAAAATTGAAAGTTTTGACATTCAATTTCAAAGCAAAAATCACAATGTCAGCACATGCGATCTTGTATCTCATATTCCAGTGAAGCACTTTGCGGTAGATGGACCCTTACATCCCATTGATTTTATACAGAATTGTAAGGATTGTTTTTTACCTCACTTACCAGATGATATGAAAATTAAATTTGTGAAAAAATTCTTGGAAGGGGAAGCTTTGACTTGGGCAAACCAGATTGTATCTTTGGGGATGACCTTTTCAGAATTGGAATCAAAATTTCTGGAAAATTTTTGGGATGATCTTAAGCAAACTAGAATCAAAAGTGAATTTTTGAATGGGAGAAACTATAGAGAATCAGATGGGAACATGAAACAATTTTTCAAAAGTGAACTTCAAAAACTTATTCATTTAACAAAACCTTTGGATGACTTGATGAAAATTTAAACCTTAAAGAGAAGATTGCCATCAACAATGCAGTTGAGTTTAGTTCATTGTCCTGATAGTAATGTTGAGCAGTTTCTCAATTATATTGAAAAGTTTGATAGGGTAACAACAAGAACACACAGTGGGTTTACTCAGAAAGGTAATGATCAAAATTGGGGAAATGATAACTTTCAAAAAAGGGAACAAAACAATTACCATGGTGTCAGTCAAAATTCAGGGGGATATAACAATTTTGAAAAGAAGGACCATAATTTTTATCCAAAACAAGAACAACATTTTCGCGGAAATAATCAACAAAATAGAGAACACTTTAGGGATCAAAATCACAGAAATTTTGCTAGAGATCAGTACAATAGAAACTACCAACAATCAGATAATGTTTGGCATAGGAATGGGAACAGAGACATTGGCAGAATCACAATCAGCAGTTCAAGGAGGAACAAGTCGTAACTCAGGAAATAAAAAACGAGTAGACGCCCCCTTGAAGGTCCCCAAGGTTGAGGCAGAAGGTGAGCATGATGAAAGGACCAATGGATGTGACTGTCATAAATCCAAACATGACAGTTCCAAACCCAAGCTATCATATGAGGTCATTAGTTGTTACTTGCTGAAGAAATTTCAAGAGGATAATGATGATGATATTGATAAAGATAAAATTTTCAGTACACAAGAACATAAAGTAGATAAAAGTAATTGTGATTCATTTAATTTGACAGAGTTTTACACTTGGACAGAAAAGAACAACACTTCGTCAGAGGATGTAATTTGTAGTAGTTCAGAGACGTGTGTGAATGAAAGAGAGAATGCATGCTGTGAGAATGAAAATATTGTTGAAAGGGATCTGGTAACTTTCGAAAGGGGAAATTATATTTTGGGGGATAATTTGAATGTGTATGACCTGAATACGTATAATGATAATGATGTTGATGATAAAGTTGATAATGATGGTAATGGTATCGATGATGATGTTGAGGAAAGGTGTTTCATTAGTTTGAATAGGGAGTTGGGTATACACATGGTTGGAAATGGATTAAATAGTGAGAATATTATAGAAATTCGCAGGGATGTTACCAGGATGAATAAGGCTAACAAGCTGGGTGTATGTGAAAGTGTGAATTTTGATGTTGTTGGTAAAGAATCTGACTACACAAATAATGATGACACATGTATAACTTCTAGCCTAGGTGAAACTTTTACAGATACTAATGACACACACACACATTTCTTATGAATTTATAGCTGAACAGTGAAACTATTTCTTTTGACAAGAACTTTAAAAAGATGCTTATTAATGTATGTGAAACTATATGTCCTGAGCGGTGGAAAAAGGTGAGAGATTTTATTTTTGAAAAGCTGAAGGATAAGTACTTCAATAGTATACAATGTGATTTGGATGAAAATTCTTGGCTATTTGAGATAATAGAGAGTACTAATGACAATTTTGTATCTTGTGCAAATTTTATAACTATGACAAATAATACATGTAATGATACACCATATGATTCTGATAAATATAGGTTTTGTGAAATTGAAAGTGATTTATTACATGAGGATACAGGTTCTGAGAAAAGTGATCAATTTTGCAGTCCTTATATAAAAGTTAAAATTGGGTCATGGATTGGTAAATGTTTGATTGATACAGGAAGTGAGATCTCGGGAATATCTGAGAGGTTAAGCAAGAAATTGAAAGCGGGGAAGATTATGTTGAAATGCCAGTTGTTGGGGTAAAGATAAAAGGTGCTACTGGGAAGAGCATTAATTGGTAAAAAGCCAGGCTTCAGTGACATTTTTAATTGAATGCAAGTTGTTCACACATGGATGTTTTGTTATTTAGGAATTTAGTGAGGATTTCCTTTTGGGTATGAATTGGATAGTAAAAGTAAATACAGCATTTGATTGGGTTGGTAGAAAACTTTTGATAGAAACTAGTGAAAGGGAATACATTCAGACAAATTTTGTGAACACACTTGGTGATCAGAGCAATGGAAATGTTGACAGTATCAATTTATTAAAAGAAAATAGATTGGAGAATATTGAAACTCATAGATTTGATACTGATGAAGTTGAATTTGGGAATTTAGCAAATTTGAAAATTTCAGAAACGCAAAATTTATCTGGGGAGCAAAAACAACAGTTAGAAAATCTGCTGTGGGAATACAGTGATGTTTTCAGTGACATACCTGGTAGGGTAAAGGGTTATCAGTGTGAGCTTCAGGTAGAACCTCATGAACCATTTTTCATAAAACCATACAGTATTACAATATCAAAAAGACCTGCTGTTGAGAAAGAGCTGAAAAAGATGGAAGGATGTAATATAATAGAAAGGAGTATCAGTGCATATAATAATCCTCTGGTAGTAGTTTCGAAAAAAGGCGGTGGAGTAAGATTGGTTTTGGACTCCAGACATTTAAACAAAATTTTGTTCAGACAGACAGACCATCCCGAAAATATTGATGAGTTACTCTATAACTTTACAGATATAAAATATATGTCAAGTTTGGATCTAACTTCGGGTTTTCATCATGTACCACTTTCGGTTAATTCTAGGAAATATACTGCTTTCTTGTACAGTGGTAAGAGTTACCAATATTGTGTTGTGCCATTTGGGTTAAATTCTTCTGTTTCCGAATTTATAAGAACTTTGGATCATGTACTGGGGCAAGAACTTGCGTCTAAACTGATAATTTATGTAGATGACATTTTGGTTACGGGGTAAAATTGGGAGGCACATTTTTCGATTTTGAAGCCAGTTTGTGAAAAACTTAGAAATGGGGGGATGACATTGAAATTAGAGAAATGTAAATTTGCAGTTTCTGAATTAAAATTTTTGGATCATGTTGTCACAGACAAGGGAATTTTGGCAGATCCAGAAAAAATTAAAGCAATTTCAGAAATTCCTATTCCTAAGACTAAAAAGCAATTAAAGTCGTTCTTTGGGTTATGCGGTTATTACCGAAAACATATAACTGATCAGAGTCTGAATGCACCATATTTAAGTCAGTTACTTAAGAAAAACACTGTTTGGGTTTGGGATAAAAGTTGTCAGGAAGAGTTTGATGAAATGAAGCAAGAGTTGAGGAAGCAACACTTATTACACAGACCTGATTTTAGTTTACCATTTTGTTTGAACACTGATAGCAGTAATTATGGGCTTGGAGCAGAGCTATTTCAAGAAAGAGTAGAGAATGGAGTTAAGATACATGGTACCATTGCATTTGCAAGCAGAATGTTGCTCAAGCCTGAGAAAAATTAAACAGTCACAGAGAAGGAACTTTTAGCAATTCATTGGGCTTTTACAAAATTTAGAATTTACCTTATTGGACATAAAACCATAGTATTTTCGGATCACAAAGCTTTGAGTTACTTACAAGAGTGCAAATTATACCACAGTAGATTGACCAGATGGGCAATATTTCTGCAACAGTTTGACTTTGAAATCAAACACATGAAAGGTTCTGAGAATGCAGTAGCTGATTCACTTTCAAGGTTACCAATTGGGGGAGAAAATGAGATTTTTGAACAAGAGGATGAAAAGCAATTTAAAATTAGATACTTGAAAGGGGTGGAAAATGAGAAAACAATTAGAGCTATGTGTAACAAAATTAGAAAAAATCAAAATTTGGATCAGAGTTGGAAATTAATCAAAGAATGTTTAGGCAAGAAGGGGTATGAGAAACTTGATAAATTTTACAAATTACATAAGGGGATTTTATTTCGGAGAACAGATGTAGATTCTGATAGTTGGAAACTGTGTTGGCCAGAGGCAGATGCTGATAAGCTGATCATTTATATACGTGAAAGTTTTGGTCATTGTGGGATACAGAAGTGCATTCAAAAGATACAAGAAAACGTTTATTTTTACAATATTGGAAAGAAGGTAAGAAAAGAATTGGCAACCTGTGACAAATGTCAGAGAGTTAAAGTGAGCAATCAAAGATGTGGTGGAGAGATGCAAAACATAATTCCAGAAAAAGCTTTAGATCTTATCGCAGTGGACTTATATGGAATGTTACGGAAGAGTAAAGATGGCCACTGTTACATATTTGTTATGGTAGATGTATTTTCAAAATTAATTAAACTATATCCAGTGAAAAAAGCTACTAGCCATGAAATTATAACAAAAATTATTTCGCACAGGTGGGTAAACCAAAAGCTATATTATCAGATAATGGTTCACAGTTCACCTCTAAAATTTGGAAAAAGTTTATTGAAAGATCAAAATTGAAGCATATACTTATATCTGTTTATTCTCCGTCCACCAATCCTGCAGAAAGATATATGAGGGAAAGTGGGAGACTTTGTAGAACCTATTGTAGCCATAAACATCCAACCTGGTTTGAGCACATTCGAAATTTTGAAGATATTATGAATAGCCTACTACATAGTTCCACAGGATTTTCACCGTATGAGATTATGTTTAACATTAGACCTCCAAATCTTATATCAGAACTTATTGAATTTCCTAAATGTAAACCTTTAACCATGCAAGAGAGAGAAGATATTGGCAGGGAAACTGTGAGGAAACAAGGGGAAAAGAGGAATAAAAGACATAACAATAGGGTAAAATTAACCACTTTCAAAATTGGGGATCTTTTTCTGGTCAAATCTCATGAAAAATCAAAAATGGTAACTTCAGAAATTAAAAAATTCTTTGATATCTATATTGGGCCTTTTGAAGTCATAGAAAATCCACACCCTAATGCTTATCGTTTGGTGTATCCTAAGTCAAAGAAATTATTTGGTCTCAGGAATGTTGTCTCTTTGAAAGTATATAAACAGAAATCATAATTTTAAAATTTAAATAACCTATTATCATCTAAAACAAAAGTCCTCCACTGGAATATGCTTATTAGAACAAAACTACCTGTACAACGAAGTATGTATATTTGTATGTATAAATTAATAATTTGAAGTCACATGTTAATTGAAACTGATGAAAAAACACTGTTGTAACAAAAAATGAGAGAAAGATTTATTTTTACTTTTTTACAAAAAAAGCATCCCTAGTGAGCATTTCTGAATTTTTCTAATTTTTGGAAGCTAAGTCTTCCCTATGGATGAAGGCATGCATGTGAGGACATGCATGCAAAGGTATAAGTTTCAAAACCAATTTTAGATAAAGCCTCATGATATATGAGCAGTTTATTGTTGTTTATACTGATGTTGCGGGGAGCGAAAGTACTCTTCACAAGCATGTGACTTGTAGTAATACTGTAGTAGAGAGGCAAGTGTACATAAATAATTGCAAAAAATTTAGATAATACTTTATGTATCTTTAGCTGTACTAAAAGAAGAAAATCATAAGCAAAAAAATACAAAATAAAAAAACATGAGTAAAAAAATTTAAAAAGAAAATCATAAGCAAAAAAATATACAAAAGAAAAAAAAAAAAAATTAAAAAAACTCAGAAGTAGAAAAAATATATATATATAAAAGGCAAATACATAGAAAAAAACACTACACTACACTGTACAGGTCCAGTATCATTTTTACTGTACAATTTGTAATCATAATGAAATTAACATTAACATAAAAAAATTTAAATCTTATTCTAGGAAACGAGTTTTACCTTTCTATTATTTTCAATCTGTATGCTGTATGTTAGAATATTTCTCATGTATGTTTTATACCGTGTATATTTGTCATGTCAAATAATTTCTTTACTTGGATTTTTTGTGTATGAGATTGATGGGGAAGTATCATTGCAACAACAGCGAGTAACAAGTCCACAGATTCAAAGAGTCCAAATTTGGAAGAGGTTATCAGACTGCATCATTAATGTACTAATTGTGTAATACAGATCCATTACTGAGAGTGGCCGGGATTTTGTTGTATATTTTCATAACAACAAAAGCCCTGGGGAGCAGTTGTAATGGATCTGGGAGATGTGTTATTTTTTACCTGATTTGTCGATACCAAATTGTAAATGTTTTCTTTATTTTTTTGTCAGAATTTTTATTATAATTTGCCTTATTATATGTTAATTTACTTATATCTTTGAGAGTGAAAGCATATTGATTACTATTAGTATATGTGTCGAAGAATAGCAAAGAGACTGATTACGAGTGGAAGCTTGCGTGTTGTGTAAAATGTCTTTAACGCTGGAGTCGTCATTGACTGTACTCAGTCGGCAGTGAACTCGTGGTGTGTGTTGACGGTAGAACAATGTGCAGGTCGCCGTCATAAATAATTTTGAATTATGTTACTATTTTTTTATATAAACTTTAAGAAGAAACTGCATTCCAAGAAATGGTATCTGAAGCACCAAAAATGAGGCAAACACATTGAACCAGGTCATTTCTGCAACCGACAAATCTGCATTGTGGAATCATACTTCCGCTAGACAACTGAAGCCAAGACGAATATCGCCTTGTAAACATCTAACAGAAAAGGTACTGCCACGAAATATGCCAAATTTAAGTAAATAAAAAATAGTGAGCATATTTCAATTTTGTGTCTCAGCCGGGATACCATATTTCAGCTCCCACCTCTAATCTCAACAGTTTTTCATACTTAACAAACCTCCATTTTTCTACTCAACCCTAGGGAACATACGCTTTCCTCTGGCAATACCTCTCACCCTAGTGCAGCTCCTTCAGTTTTTAAGTTTCAGTGTTTTTATAAGAATTTCATCTTCCTATGATGTTCGTTTAAAACGTATATATTTTGGTCTTTTTAATTTTCCGTCATCGATTTGTAGTTAAAAAAAAGAAAAAACCACGTTTTGTTTATATTATTCGAAAAATGTATTTAATTCGCGTGGCTGAATAGCGGAGAATTGTGCTGCAGACAGTCAACCCCCCCTGGCCCATATGGGACGCGTGGGATGAAATAACAATAAAGGAAGAGACAAAGGATAACTGTATACAGTTCTTCCAGACAAAGTTTGTTGTCGCATGGTGTTGTGCTGTAGTTGTCTGATATAACAGGAATTACGTAAGCCTTACTGCCCGTCTGTTGGACTGACACGTCTCATTTCTCGTAATCGACGCCGGAAGTGATGCGAAGCACTCCGTAAAGTGAATGGTTTCCATTGACGTCTGCTCGTTGAGCAACGTCATCTGTCCGAATTTTAACTGCAAAATATCTCCATCTTCTCAACATCAAGATACCTTTCTTTTTCACCCCCGTGCAACAATTCTAACTGCGCTGTGAGCTCAGGTGTGGTGCATGGCCAGTGGCAGTCAAATGTGGCCTAAAATTAGATTTGTCAGCTACACCAGTAGTACCCAGTGCCATGTGTTCGCCGAACCTAACTTCAACCCATATTTCAGTTTTTCCAACAGAAATAGCTTCACTAGTAGAACACACTAATCTCGATACACCTGATTCCTGTAACTGCTCATACTTATGAATGCTATTATCAGACAACCCAACATATTTGCAATGGAAAATTCCACATTAATATTCCGCTTTCTAAAAGTTGCATTTACTTTAGTGCTGCATTTACTTTAGTATGGTAATGTTACAGATTTTTTCTTTTTTTGAATCATTTACTGTTTTCCGCATTTGGTTGTTATTACATTGCTCATTTTTTCGCAGTTGTGTTATAAATATCCATCACATACTGCATTGGGTAGTTATTATTTCTGGTTCTACATTGTACCACTTTTAGTTCTTTATCATGATTTTGTTCGGAAAGTGCTAACCTAAATAATCTCTTCAAAGTGGAAGAGAGCTTTCTTGTGTTGGTTCGGATGCTGGGAACCATAATCAAGGATTACATCTGTGAAAGGGGCTTTTCTGTATACATGAAACACATGTTTACCATTCTCATTAGTAACCTACAGATTTTTACGTTTAAGTCTCCCGATGTGTGCATGGATTAGGTACTATATTTTGTTATATTTTCATTAATAAAGGATTTTATAATAATGATCATTAAAGAGGACGCTGTTGCGTCCGTTGTTGGCAATGAGCTTAGGTGCGTAGATCACTGTTAGCAGCTAGCCCAGCTGCATTTTTACCTTCGGTCTGACAAGCACTCTTCATTGACACGTGCTGATATTGTAGTTTTACTGTTTGTATTTATGAATCCACAGGGTTATAACACTAAGTGGCTTGATGAAAACGATCTCTTATTTATGTTGTTACTCGTATAAGCGAGCAGATGTAGTATGTTATAGTGCAGTCTGATTATTTTATTCTTGTTTTATCTACAGCACATCTCAATATAATGTACTGATTGAAACTGATTTGCAACTGAAATAACGATTTCTACTTCAAAGATCAGTGCTGCTCCTTCTTTTGTCATTAACACGCAACCCACCATTCAAAGATCTTAAATTGTTACCTCCGCATCACACCTGACTGAATATCGAACACTCGTCCGACGAGATCACTATTACTTCCCCCCCCCCTCCCCCGAAAAATATCATGTGATGACATGGTTCAAGGGAATGACCATAGACTAGGTCTTCGGCGAAGGGGAGAGAGTGGAATTTGATTTCTGGTGGCACCTGCGAAACAACACCTTTGAGCAAACACCAAGAAACGTACCCTCTTCGGAAATTATTTACTCAGTGTTTTCGATAGCACTCCCCAATCGGGAGGGTTAAGTCCAGTTTGACGTTCCGCCCACTATCACATTGAAGACATAAACTCCTGCATTGTAAGTGCTGAGGTAGGAAAGCGATTGGATGATTCATAGAAAGCGGCATTCACTGAGGCATTAGCAAGGCGTAATTAATCTGTTGCAGATAATTTTTCCGTGACATTGTTGGAGACAGAAAATTCCAAAGGCAATGTACACGAAAGATACAGTTGCACCATTACATGAACCAACATTCTTTCAGCTAAAGCTGTACAAGTAATATTCAAATGTTATCTTCGTTTATCCTTTGAAAAATACACAAATCAAAAAGTTTTGCATCACCTCGGTTCCGAGGGTTCCGGAACCTGTACAGAAAATTGGAGTAGATATCACCATAAAAATCATTTCTGCCCTTTTTATTGCTCATGAAAACCACACATTGCATGTTGTACCACCATACAGCGAGACCTTCACAGGTGGTGGTCCAGACTGCAGGAACACCGGTACCTCTAATACCCAGTAGCAGGTCCTGTTGCACTGATGCATGCCTGTTTTCTTCTTGGCATACTATTCAGAACTTCATCAAGGCACTGTTGGTCCAGATTGTCCCACTCCCTAACGGTGATTCGGCTTAGATACCTCAGAGTGGGTGGTGGGTCACGTCGTTCGTATTCTGCCCTTTTCAACCTATTGCAAGGATGTTCGATAGATTTCATGTCTGGAGAATATGCTGGCCACTATAGTCGACCGATGTCGTTATTCTGAAGGAAGTCACTCACAAGATGTGCACGACAGGGACGCGAATTGCCGTCCATGACGACGAATGCCTCGCCCTTATGCTGCCGATATGGTTTGCACTATCGTTCGGAGGATGGCATTCACGTATCGTACAACCGTTACGGTGCCTTTCGTGACCACCAGAGGCGTACGTCAGCCCCACATAATGCCACAGCAGAACACCAGGGAACCTCCAACTGGCTGCACTCGCTAGACAGTGTGTTTAAGGTGTTCAGCCTGACCGGGTTGCCTCCAAACACGTCTCCGACGGTTGTGTGGTTGAAGGCATAAGATGAAGAGAACGTGATGCCAATCCTGAGCGGTCCATTCGGCATGATTTTGGGTCCATCTGTATCGCGCTGCATGGTGTCGTGGTTGCAAAGATGGACTTCGCCATGGACGTCGGGAGTGAAGTTGCGCATGATGCAGCCTGTTGAGTACAGTCTGAGTCGTAACACGACGCCGTGTGGCTGCACGAAAAGCATTATTCAATGTCGTGTCTTTGCTGTCAGGGTTCCTCCGAGCCATAACCGGTTGGTAGCGGTCATCCATGTCAGTAGTAGTCCTTGAGCGGACTGAGCGAGGCATGTCATCGACAGTTCCCGTCTCTCTCTACAACCTCCATGTACGACCAACGTCGCTTTGGTTCACTCCGAGAGGCCTGGACACTTCCCTTGTTGAGAGCCCTTCCTGGCACAAAGTAACTTTGTAGACGCGATCGAACCGCGGTATTGACCGTCTAGACATGGTTGAACTACAGACAACACGAGCCGTGTACCTCCTTCCTGGTGGAATGACTGGAACTGATAGTCGGACCCCTCCGTCTAATAGGCACTGCTGATGCATGGTTTAGTGACATCTCTGAACAGTCAAAGGGACTGTGTCTGTGATACAATATCCACAGTCAACGTCTATCTTCAGGAGTTCTGGAAACTGAGGTGATGCAAAACTTTTTTTGATGTGGGTATTCTTTGTAACATTGTCTCATAAGATTTTCTTTTATGCACATTTACTAACTGAAATTATGTTATAAAAATTACAGAACCGTGGATCCTGTAGCCTCGGGATAATTTTTGTGAATAACTAGTGGTAACGCCTCAAGAGGGGTAGTTAATTTCTTTATGGTAGGTAAGACGTGCGACACCAAGCAGGGATAGCTTTGACTTTTGTTTCATTTTCTTTAAGAGTTCATTTGGGTAAGTACGTACTTAATCGATAGTAATTTGCTACTGTGAGATGAAAAGGTTGATACAGGAGAGGACTTCGTGGTGGGCCGAAAAAAAAAAATTGGCTGTGGCAGTGCTGCTCGTCGATCACACTTGGTCCGTCGTATCAGTATCAGGAGGACGTCGGGAGCATTCACTGAGCCTCTGTATTGGCGTTGTCAAGCCGCTTCGGGTTTTCATTTGGCTCTCTCATTTTTCACATGCGCGTCCACGAAATAGCTAATTTCAGTACTTTAGCGTCGTAACTTTTATGAGATAAAACGGCAGCACTGGTAGAAAGCTTTTAACGGGGCTGACACTGGCCGCGGAAGCCCATGTAATTATAAGAGCTGCAATTTCAAGAATGCTAGATACGCCCCGGACTTTCCGGTATCCCACTTCAGGTACGACACTGAAATCTGCATCATCTAGCTTCCAGTGACCCAAGGGAAAAGAATCGGAGGCCAGTGCACCTTTGACCAAAAGAAAGCACACGTTTTCCCGTCAGACCGAGACGTTTCCATCGAGGGCGTGCAGCATGCAGCCGGACAGCAGCAGCGACGGGGAGCAGAAAGCGGCCAGGCGAATCGGCAGGCGGCGGCTGTCACGTGATCCCGCGGCGGCAGTAATTAAGGGCGGGCGGAAAGTAATTAGCGAAAGGCTGGGCGGAGGGGTGGGGGTGGGGCGGCTACCTGCGTCCCGCCTCATTACGTGCTCACCCCAGTGTCTGCCGGCCCGCTTAAATGAGGGACCTGCCGTGCGGAACCACCACTGACGCCATTCTGCACAAGAGCCTCTCACCGCTATCGCCGCTCACAATGCAACTAGCGTACCGCAGTTCCCGTCACTATCGCCTGGTGCTTACCGTGGGGAACTAGTTGGATTCTCTCCTTCCATTTCATTGCTTAGGGACAGCTTTAACGCATTACACCTGTGGAGGGGGGGAGGGGGGGGGGGCTAACCTCTGCGGAACTGCCAGCTAAAAATACCTTTGAAATAAAACTGTTATGTAACGTCCCCTTTGAACAATTATACAAGACTGTGCTTAAACTGACATACAGTATTTTTAGCGCAACGCAATCTGACTTTCAAAAATCCCTACAAAACAATGGCCCTGACTAACATTAAACTATACCTTTCAGAAATCACTTACCTCACAAAAATCTTCATTACTCGAACTACTGCAATACAGCGAGCGCCACTACTGCCAGCTAAGTAAAAGATTCAAACTACGGAAGGCACTAACTACTGATAGGGATAGTTAGCAAATGAAAGATATTAATTGAGAACAAACAATGTATTTACCTTAATAGTCATAATATATGTAGCAATTCATGACAAATTACAAAACTCCGCCATCTCTCTCCCCACATCCACCACTGCTGGCGGCTCACCTCCAACTGCGCAACGCTACGCGCTGTTCACATCCAGCTGCCGCTGCTCAACACTACAATGACAGACAACAATGCAAACTAGACACAGACTGCACACAGCACAGGCAGTGATTTTCACACAGAGGTGGCGTTACCAATAAAAAAACCTAAACAGCCTACTTACAAAACTCAAAAGAATCTGAATGCTGGTTGTCCTTAATCTTCGTTGCATATGTATCATGTAATGTCACCCACGCCTGTAATGTTACTGCACCGAGATGCAGTTCTACATCTACATGGATACTCTGCAAGTCACATTTAAGTACCTGGCAGAGGGTTCTCTATTACTCCAGTCTCGTATAGCGCGCGGAAAGAATGAACACCTATATCTTTCCGTACGAGCTCTGGTTTCCCTTATTTTATCTTTGTGATCGTTCCTCCCTATGTAGGTCGGTGTCAACAAAATATTTTCGCATTCGGAGGAGAAAGTTGGTGATTGGAATTTCGTGAGAAGATTCCGCCGCAACGAAAAACGCCTTCCTTTTAACGATGTCCGTCCCAAATCCTATATCATTTCTGGAACACTCTCTTCCATATTTCGCGATAATACAAAACGTGCTGCCTTTCTTTGAACTTTTTCGATGTACTCAGTCAGTCCTATCTGGTAAGGATCCCACACCGCCCAGCAGTATTCTAAAGGAGGACGGACAAGCGTAGTTAGGCGGTCTCCTTAGTAGGTCTGTTACATTTTCTAAGTGTCCTGCCAATGAAACACAGTCTTTGGTTAGTCTTCCCCACAACATTTTCTATGTGTTCCTTCCAATTTAAATTGTTCGTAATTGTAATACCTAGTATTTAATTGAATTTACGGCTTTTAGATTAGACTGATTTATCGTGTAACCGAAGTTTAACGCGTTCCTTTTAGCACTCATGTGGATGACCTCACACTTTTCGTTATTTAAGGCCAACAGCCCCTTTTCGCACCATTCCGATATTTCTTCTAAATCGTTCTGCAGTTTGTTTTGATCTTCTGATGACTTTATTAGTCGATAAACGACAGCGTCATCTGCAAACAACTGAAGACGGCTGCTCAGATTGTCTCCCAAATCGTTTATATAGGTAAGGAACAGCAAAGGACCTATAACACTACCTTGCGGAACGCCAGAAATCACTTCTGTTGTACTCGATGACTTTCCGTCAATTGCAACGAACTGTGACCTCTCTGACAGGAAATAACGGATCCAGTCACATAACTGAGACGATATTCCATAAGCAAGCAATTTCACTACGAGCCGCTTCTGTGGTACAGTGTCATTTGTGGAGTTACGAGGGGCGTTCGGTAAGTAACGCAACTATTTTTTATTGACCAGATTCAGTTGAAAAGTGAGGAATATATTGCGGAACATCGTGGAATAATCACACTTCAGCCCCTGTAGTTTCGTGAAGTTGCGATTGATGGCGCCGCTATACATAGCTTTCAAAATGGCGTCTGTAAACGAGGTGCTTACAAACAGAGGGCTGTCCAGTGTCTTTTGAAGGAAAAAATGAGCATCGCAGATGTTCAAAGACGCTTGCAGAATGTCTACAGAGACCTGGCGGTGGACGAAAGAACGGTGAGTCGCTGGGCGAGGCGTATGTCATCATCGGAACAAGATCGCACTAACTCGTGCTATCTTCTGTGTGCCGGCCGGCGGCTCACAGCTGTTATACTTGAAATGTTAGTATTTTCGGACACTCTCCTTCGAGAAGATCGACAGATCACAGTCAAACATCTCGTTGCACAACTGCACATATCCGTTGGTAGTCGTGACACATTCGTTCACCAGTCGGGGTGTACTCCCGAATCTCACACTTTCCGACTTCCATCTGTTTGGCCCAATGAAGGACGCACTCTGCGGGAACCGTACGTGGATGATGACTCCCAAGTCGACCAGTGCAGTGATACAATGGGGGTATACAGGCTGACCCAATAAGGTGCCTAAGTCAATCGCGTTGAACGGAGATTATATTGAAAATTAGCGTTTTGTAGCCAAAAGAATGGGGAATAACACACTGAACTGACAAAGCATAGTACATATGCACATATACAGATGGCGGTAGTATCAGGTACAGGAGGTATAAAAGTGCAGTGCATTAGCGGGGCAGTCATTTGTACACAGATGATCTATGCGAAAAGTTTTCCGACGGGAATGAACAGGCTAGAACACGGAATGGTAGTTGGAACTAGACACATGGGACATTCTATTTCGGATGTCGTTAGGGAGCTCAATATTACGAGATCCACAGTGTCAAGAATTGCCGAGAATACCAAATTTCAGGCTTTACCTCTCACCACGGTTTGCACAGTGACCGACGGCCTTCAGTTAACAACTAAGAAAAAAATTGGAAAATTGTCGTAAGGTCTTATGAGACCAAACTGCTGAGATCATCGGTCCATAAGCCTACACACAACTTAATCTAATTTTCTAATTTAAACTATGGACGACAATGCAAACACACACCCGTACTTCGGAGGGAGGACTCGAACCTCCTCCGATGGGGGGGGGGGGGGGGAGAGAGACGCACGGACCGTGGCAAGGCGCCCTAGGCAGCGCGGCTACCCCCGTGGGCTAACAACCGAGAGCAGTGATATTTACGTAGAGTTGTCAGTGCTAACATATAGGCAACAATGCCTGAAATAACCGCAAAAGTCAATGTGAAATGTACGACAAACGTATCCGTTAGGACAGTGCGGCGAAAGCTATGGCAGTAGACGGCCGACGCGAGTGCCTTTGCTAACAGCACAACATCACCTGCACAGCCTCTCCTGGGCCAGTGACCACATTGCGGTCTAGTCAGATAAGTGCCAATTTAAGTTAGTAAGAACTGACGATAGTGTTCGAGTGTGGCACAGAACCCACGAAGCCAGTGACCCAAGCTATTAAAGTGGCCCTGTGAAAGCTGGTGGCGGCTCCATAATGGTGTGGGATGTGTTTACACGGAGGGGGCTGGGTCCTCCGGTCCAATTGACCCTCTCATAGGATATGGCTATTTTCGGCTACTTGCATTCCCGGACAAACAACGATGTCATCAAACCACAATAGTTCACGATTGGTTTGAAGAACATTTTGGGCAATTCGAGGCAATCATTTGGCCATCCATAATGCCTGACATGAATCCCATCCAACATTTACGGGTTTCCAGCCTGCTGGAATAACTGCAAGTCACCAATTTCTATTAATTAATATAACTAAAAACCAGGCAAAGTTGCAAATTTCATAATTTTCGTTTTATCCGATGACTTGATTCGGGCCGGAACCCGTTGCCACATCATCGTAATAGACAGTAAAAACTATATTTCCGAAAAACCAAGAACCGTGTCCAAAATATATACGTATTATAAAGTGCAGCTGATTCGTGTGCGCTGTAAACTGTTACGATGATTTGAAAATGGGACCCGGCCGGAAATTAATCATCGAGTAGGTAAACCAAGTGAAATTTGCAGCTTTGGTTGATTTTTCGTTGTGCCATCGAATATTTTTGGGTCATAATTGAGATGTCAGTTTGTGTACAAAATCAAGTGCCGGTAACACTTTCGCAATTATGGACGTCTATAGGAGCAGCATCGATCAACATTTCTGCAGGGCACTTTCAAAGACTCCTTGAGTCCATGGCAAGTTGAATTGCTGCACTACGCAGGCAAAATAATATCCAGCACGATATTAAGAGGTCTGCTTTGATTTTTGTCACCTAATTGCTTGGTGTATTGGCACCCTGAATATAACCAATCCGCTTCTAGAAGAAACGTGTGTTGCATTGCTCACTGGACGCCCCTCTGTTAATAAGGGGAGATGGTGCTACAGACTTAATGCTGTACCTTGCTTTGACGCCAGCACTATCATGTTAGAAGCCCCATAACATTGGGAGTCTACTGCTTACGATTGCTTCTTTTTCTGAATTTCTGTGATGTGAACGCAAAAGCTCTTAAATAATAGTAAATGTTATAGTACTTTCGGGAATAAGACATTGCCAGGAAAACATGTTCGGTCGCTTTTCCCTTCTGATGGGCCTGCTTACGTAATCCGGAATTTGCCAAAATACGGACAGACGAAACTGACGTTCGGTCCGTGTCCTCTGACCGTAAAATCTGAGAACATATTTTGCTTCGATTGGTCGATTTCCAATCTTTCCTTCCCACAGCGTCACTCAGAAAGCTTCTCGAACTGCACTGATAGCGAATCTAGAGCCAAATGAAATGAATAACAGCACTACGATAAAAGTACACAGCTACCGGTAACCAAAATTTGTGTGTATAAAGGAAAATATCGTTTGAACGTGTCCACAAATGAGTGAAACGTATTTACCTTACACTTTCGACTATAATATGAACGATTATTACACCCGTAAATGACGCATTGTGACAATTTTGATCAAAATACTTTCACAAGTACCTAATCTTCAGCGCAGCTGAGATGGCGGACATCTGCTTCCAGTTTGTGACGTCATGACAACTACACTTAATATAAATCATCGTCGGCAGCCATTTAGGTGGCAACAATATTCTAATATTACGCACTCTTGTTTTTAAAATAAAACACCAAAGTTTCTCATGGGACTTTATTTTTCTGTATGTAGCAATTTTTTGAAGATAAACCAATTCAGCCTGAAAAATTGTTGTTGTGGTCTTCAGTCCTGAGACTGGTTTGATGCAGCTCTCCATGCTACTCTATCCTGTGCAAGCTTCTTCATCTCCCAGTACTTACTGCAACCTACATACTTCTGAATCTGCTTAGTGTATTGATCTCTTGGTCTCCCTCTACGATTTTTACCCTCCACGCTGCCCTCCAATGCTAAATTTGTGATACCTTGATGCCTCAAAACATGTCCTACCAACCGATCCCTTCTTCTAGTCAAGTTGTGCCACAAACTTCTCTTCTCCCCAATCCTATTCAATACCTCCTCATTAGTTACGTGATCTACCCACCTTATCTTCAGCATTCTTCTGTAGCACCACATTTCGAAAGCTTCTATTCTCTTCTTGTGCAAACTGGTTATTGTCCATGTTTCGCTTCCATACATGGCTACACTCCATACAAATACTTTCAGAAACGACTTCCTGACACTTAAATCTATACTCGATGTTAACAAATTTTTCTTCTTCAGAAACGATTTCCTTGCCATTGCCAGTCTACATTTTATATCCTCTCTACTTCGACCATTATCAGTTATTTTACTCCGTAAATAGCAGAACTCCTTTACTACTTTAAGTGTCTCATTTCCTAATCTAATCCCCTCAGCATCACCAGATTTAATTTGACTACATTCCGTTATCCTCGTTTTGCTTTTGTTGATGTTCATCTTATATCCTCCTTTCAAGACACTGTCCATTCCGTTCAACTGCTCTTCCAAGTCCTTTGCTGTCTCTGACAGAATTACAATGTCATCGGCAAACCTCAAAGCTTTTACTTCTTCTCCATGAATTTTAATACCTACTCCGAATTTTTCTTTTGTTTCCTTTACTGCTTGCTCAATATACAGATTGAATAACATCGGGGGGAGGCTACAACCCTGTCTCACTCCTTTCCCAACCACTGCTTCCCTTTCATGCCCCTCGACTGCCATCTGGTTTCTGTACAAATTGTAAATAGCCTTTCGCTCCCTGTATTTTACTCCTGCCACCTTCAGAATTTGAAAGAGAGTATTCCAGTCAACGTTGTCAAAAGCTTTCTCTAAGTCTTCAAATGCTAGAAACGTAGGTTTGCCTTTTCGTAATCTTTCTTCTAAGATAAGTCGTAACGTTAGTATTGCCTCACGTGTTCCAACATTTCTACGGAATCCAAACTGATCCTCCCCGAGGTCCGCTTCTACCAGTTTTTCCATTCGTCTGTAAAGAATTCGCGTTAGTATTTTGCAGCTGTGACTTATTAAACTGATAGTTCTGTAATTTTCACATCTGTCAACACCTGCTTTCTTTGGGATTGGAATTATTATATTCTTCTTGAAGTCTGTGGGTATTTCGCCTGTCTCATACATCTTGCTCACCAGATGGTAGAGTTTTGTCATGACTGGCTCTTCCAAGGCCATCAGTAGTTCTAATGGAATGTTGTCTGCTCCCGGGGCCTTGTTTCGACTCAGGTCTTTCAGTGCTCTGTCAAACTCTTCACGCAGTATCTTATCTCCTATTTCATCTTCATCTACATCCTCTTCCATTTCCATAATATTGTCCTCAAGTGCATCGACCTTGTATAAAACCTCTATATACTCCTTCCACCTCTGCCTTCCTTTCTTTGCTTAGAACTGGGTTGCCATCTGAGCTCTTGATATTCATACAAGTGGTTCTCTTCCCTCGAAAGGCCTCTTTAATTTTCCTGTAGGCAGTATCTATCTTGCCCCTAGTGAGACAAGCCTCTACATCCTTAGATTTGTACTCTAGCCATCCCTGCTTAACCATTTTGCACTTCTGTCAATCTCATTTTTGAGACGTTTGTATTCCTTTTTGCCTGCTTCATTTACTGCATTTTTATATTTTCTCCTTTCATCAATTAAATTCAATATTTCTTCTGTTACCCAAGGATTTCTATTAGCCCTCGTCTTTTTACCTACTTGATCCTCTGCTGCCTTCACTACTTCATCCCTCAGAGCTACCCATTCTTCTTCTACTGTATTTCTTTCCCCCATTCCTGTCAATTGTTCCCTTATGCTCTCCCTGAAACTCTCTACAACCTCTGGTTCTTTCAGTTTATCCAAGTCCCATCTCCTTAAATTCCCGCCATTTTGCAGTTTCTTCAGTTTCAATCTGCAGTTCATAACCAATAGATTGTGGTCAGAATCCACATCTGCCCCTGGAAATGTCTTACAATTTAAAACCTGGTTCCTAAATCTCTGTCTTACCGTTATGTAATCTATCTGATACCTTTTAGTATCTCCAGGATTCTTCCAGGTATACAACCTTCTTTCATGATTCTTGAACCAAGTGTTAGCTATGATTAAGTTATGCTCTGTGCAAAATTCTACAAGGCGGCTTCCTCTTTCATTTCTTTCCCCCAATCCATATTCACCTACTATGTTTCCTTCTCTCCCTTTTCCTACTGACGAATTCCAGTCACCCATGACTATTAAATTTTCGTCTCCCTTCACTACCTCAATAATTTCTTTTATCTCGTCATACATTCCATGAATTTCTTCATCATCTGCAGAGCTAGTTGCCATATAAACTTGTACTACTGTAGTAGGCATGGGCTTTGTGTCTATCTTGGCCACAATAATGCGTTCACAATGCTGTTTGTAGTAGCTAACCCGCACTCCTATTTTTTTATTCATTATTAAACCTACTCCTGCATTACCCTTATTTGATTTTGTATTTATAACCCTGTAATCACCTGACCAAAAGTCTTGTTCCTCCTGCCACCGAACTTCACTAATTCCCACTATATCTAACTTTAACCTATCCATTTCCCTTTTTAAATTTTCTAACCTACCTGCCCGATTAAGGGATCTGACATTCCACGCTCCGATCCGTAGAATGCCAGTTTTCTTTCTCCTGATAACGACGTCCTCTTGAGTAGTACCCGCCCGGAGATCCGAATGGGGGACTATTTTACCTCCAGAATATTTTACCCAAGAGGACGCCATCATCATTTAATCATAAAAATAGGCTACTTTAAAAAAAAATTGATGCTGATTTTCACACGCAAGGGCTTGTTCTTTCATAACGTAAATAGCAATCGGAGTCTCTTAAGCAGATATTAGTTTTTTATTAATCATTGCCTTGTTTTTATTTAACTAACAAACATATCACCAGTATAAGACTATCTTCTCGGATTTACAGCAGAGAAATTTAATTCAGTTTTCTAATAACATGCATTGAAAATAAAGTTATTCTCGTTTTATTGCACATCTAAATATCAGACTGAACGAGAAAGGTAACATCAGCTCACACTGATTAAAAAATCGGGGATACAAATATTCATGGTTTTTATCCAGTTTTTAAAAATTTATTGTTGCTACTTTTAAAGAACATACACTTTTCCTTGTTGCACACACAGCCGTGGTATAGCACCCAGAGCGACAAAATAATTCGTATTTCTATGTACTCTCTCTGCCTCGTTGCTGACCGAAACAGTAATACAAACAAATTGTCGCCAGTAGAAGGCACCACTCTTCCCCTGCCAAACAGAATTTTCATCTCGCATTTCAGACACAATCTGTCGATCTGTACACTCCAGTCTCATCCCAGAAATATTCCATACTAATTAGTTCGGATAATATCGACCTTGATTTGGGACAAACGAAGTGTTATAGATTACCGCAGAAATACTAAGGGTCTGCGACTGTGGCATGAATACACGTCTTATATAGATGTCAGACAATAGGCGACGCTCTCCGAATTAGATCAAAGTGAACAACGTTTTGAATTTCGTTACTACAATACATTCTATTGTTACAACATATGCCGGCCATTGCGACCGAGCGATTCTACTCGCTTCAGTCTGGAACCGCGCGACCGCTACGGTCGCAGGTTCGAATCCTGCCTCTGACATGGATGTGCGTGATGTCATTAGGTTAGTTACGTTTAAGTAGTTCTACGTTCTAGGGGTCTGATGATATCAGATGTTAAGTCCCATAGTGGTCAGAGCCATTTGAACCATTTTATTACAACAACTGAATAATTTACAAATTGTGGGCAATTTATTTTATGATTTCAAAAGTATTGTGATCAATCCTCACTGCTCTCTGGTTACAGAGGATGTTTATTTCAGTGCTTTTCTGGCCAGACACCCCCCACTGCCGTTATGTAGACAGGAGTGACACCACCAGCAGTCGACCAATGGTGTGGACGTCCAGAAGATGACCCCTACGTCGGGTTGAAACCGGTCGGCGGTATTATAGCAATAATAAATGCGATAAGACTGTTCTTGAATTATTGGTTAATCATACTAATCGCTGCTTCTCTCCACAAACATGTTGTCCAAAAAAATGTTCAACCCAGTTGGCGAGTGCTTCCAGGTCCTCAGACTCGTGTGTGGGCTCCAACATAAGTGTTAGAGCACATTTTATGCTGGATCTTGTCCGATATAACATGTCGGAAACATTTCTTGAGATTATTCAGAGTCTTCACATATGCCTCTGAATTGATGGTTGACACTCTTGGAATCACATCCACGAGAATGACTCCATCACAATCCCAGAAGACCGTCACCATGACTTTTGCGGCAGAGGGGGCTGAATTTCTCGTTTTGTGGTGAATAAGGATGATGCCACTCCATGGACTGCCTTTTCGTTTCCAGCGCAAAGTCGTGCACCCAGATTTCGTCCCCCGTAACGATCCGTCACAGAAAGGCCTCTCCGTCGGTCTCAAAACACTCCAACAATTCAGCTGAGATGGCCTTTCTGTGAATCTTGTGGTCCGCTGTGAGCATGCGTGGAACCCATCGTGAGCACCTCTTTGAATATCCGAGAGTCTCGATCATTGCAGACGCACTTCCATTGCTGATCGACAGCTGTAGAGCCAATTGTCGAGTTCCGATGCGTCGTTCGGCACGAATAATGGCATCCGCACGATTCATCATGTTTGGGGCAGTGGCTGTGACAGGACGTTCTGAGCGTGGCTGATCGTGGAGCTCTGTTTCTGCATTTTCTGAGGCTATAACTTTCTTTAGCCATCGCCCTACGCCCTCCAATACTGAGGGTTAAACGCCTCATTCGACCGTCGTTGCATTCTGCGACTCTCACCACCACGCTACATGCTTCCAGCAGTCAGCTACTGTCTACTCATAGCCACATGTGAGTTGTACACTATTTCTTGTAGACACATTGTTCGACATTCTACCTTGACATACCATCATATCGGGCAACTTGATTCACGGTGAAATTATGAGCATACCCCAATACAATCGCTCCGTTTTGCCTCATAGACATGTTTCCATGTCGATCCATCTTACGACACTGATTCCATCCAACTGAAACATATGCACTACTTCAGTGTTATGAATATAGGCGCTGGTTGGTGATAGAATCACATGCTTCCAGTTCTACACCATCTAAAGCACTCCAAAACGTGCAGTGTGTTCTTTTAAGGCGTAACTAATGTTTTCTCCGGTGAGCTTAGATTGCCTTGAAGATTGTTCTTATGATGTAGTGATATTAACAGTGCGCCGCTGAAGACAGGAACGTGGCCAGATATCGGTTCAACACAGTAAAATTTCAAAAAGAAATCCTGTTTAGCAGTTGTCAGCTTTTCAGAAATGAAGTTCATGAGAGCATCACATACATAAAGTAGTTAAATGCCTGTTAATTTGAGTAGTGAGAACAGCTGTAGTCTGTAGCAGTTAGTTGTGAACGATACCAAACTAAAATTTACTTTCATTCCGTTACGGCAGGGTGGTACAGCATCCGGTTTGAATTATTTCGGAATAAAAGCTGTCTTGGTTGCAAGGTTATTTAATAACAAAACGCATGTCACCCTTTTGGTGCATCATCAGACTGTGTAAAAGTAACTGGACCTGTAACCCATCCGCCATAAAACCATATAAACGGATTCGATCATGCTGTTACTTTTGACTCCATATTCCATTCTATATGGCTTTATGACGGACGGGTTTCATATCCTGCTACTTATACACAATCTGATAATGCCCCGGAATGGTGGCATGCTTATTTGTAACCACGATTGTTTTTATTCTGAGACTCCAAACTAACTCAAGTGCTGAAAAAAGTACTGACCAAGAGCATAGCGCCTCCTAATTTCAAACTAAAAGTTGAATCCAGTCATTTCTTTGCCAACATCAGAATACTTCAGTTTACAGATTAAAGCTTCTTTATTTTTAACTTATCTCAGACGTTTCAACGGAATAAATATTGTCATTCATTCGACCAGCTTTTTTCAACGTCCATGTCACGACACATTGGAGTGTGGTGCATACATGTCAGATGTGTCACGAGACTTCTTATGTCTTCCAATCTTCTGCAGATAAAATATCTAGAACGAAAAATA
Organism: Schistocerca americana; assembly: GCF_021461395.2. Classification (NCBI taxonomy): domain Eukaryota; kingdom Metazoa; phylum Arthropoda; class Insecta; order Orthoptera; family Acrididae; genus Schistocerca; species Schistocerca americana. Next base: position 642,705,463 of record NC_060119.1, on the reverse strand, counting down.
AAACTTTAATACTATGTCCTTAATTAGTGTCGCCAAATTTTTTAGAAGCTGACCACCATTGCACGTGATTATACGCATAATAATAAGTATTGTATGAACTTCATGTCTTTGTTTTTTCTTGCATCTAAGAAAAAAGTCACATGCTGGGGGGTCACGAAACATTGATGCGCACTTCAGTATTCCCCCAAGGAAGAAAATGCTAAGAAACGCGGCACTAGAGTAATAATAATCTCCATTTTCGCAAAAAGTAATGCCAGATTTATTGTTGGTTGGTGAGCCATTTCAGCCAGAAGAACGTATATTAGATGTACAAGTGATTCCACATAACCGTAGTATCTTCCGTTATGGTAATAATGTGGTGTCACCGCCAGACACTACACTTGCTAGGTGGTAGCCTTTAAATCGGCCGCGGTCCGTAGTATACGTCGGACCCGCGTGTCGCCACTATCAGTGATTCCAGACCGAGCGCCGCCACACGGCAGGTCTAGAGAGACTTCCTAGCACTCGCCCCAGTTGTACAGCCGACTTTGCTAGCGATGGTTCACTGACAAATTACGCTCTCATTTGCCGAGACGATAGTTAGCATAGCCTTCAGCTACGTCATTTGCTACGACCTAGCAAGGCGCCATTACCAGTTACTATTGATGCTGTAAAACATGTACCGTCAAGAGCGATGTTCACCATTTATGGATTAAAGTTAAGTATTCCAGCAGCTACGAACGTTTTTTGCTAGTCTCATTTCCTTGACCTGTTCCAGACCTCACGCCAGCCTGCGTGAGCTAAAACGCGTGCCTTTCGGCTTCCTCTCATAGTAGGTTGGCTGTCTTGCCAAACCACAACAAATAATAACGTACATTTCTGTGTTATTTGTTTGATCTCTTACTGCACACCTTCAAAATGCTTGAACGTCTCCTAGATTCGTTATATCGTCATAACTGCCGTCTGCGTCACGTCTGCTGTGCAGCGAGCTACGTTAATTTAAGTATTAACTGTATTTCTTCTTACTTATAACTTCTTCTTCCGTGTGTTTTTGCTTTTAGGAAGCTTTAATTATCGAGTGCTAGTAATAGTGTTACATAGATTTCGTGTTTGTTTTGAATACAGTCAGAGAGATTCCCTTTAGTCAGCCATAGTGGCAGTAGTGCTAGTGATTGTTTTGAATGTAGTGCAGAGACAGGTACTGCTTATTTTCATTGATTACAACAAGAAGTGTCTAGTAACCACATTTTAGTCGGCTATCAGCTGCCCTTAGTGAATTAGCAGTCTAGTTAAAAGCTGATTAACTCTCTACAGTTAATTGATTTCTTAGGATGGATAGGATGTGTGACTGCTGTGTACGGACGCAGGAGGAGCTGACCACTGTTCGCGAACAGCTGAACTTGTTGATGGCCGCGGTAAGCCGTCTTCAGGCTGCTGCCTCGAAGTGTAGCGGAAGTGGGAAGTCTGGTGCGTCGCATGGTACACCCCAGGTGTTACATGCTTCACCCACTGTCCCTGCTGTCGAGACATCTTCGCGGGTACCGGGCGCGGTTGGGCCACCCTCTCCCCAAGGGGAGTGGCGGGTTCAGCGGCGTTCGCGGCACACGAGACGGGTCAATGTAGAGGCTGGCCGTGTGGCATCACCCGCTCTGCCTGTGAGTGGACATGTGGCCGCTCGTTCAGCAAGGTCCGAGCAGGCACACGGGGGAAGGGGTTTATTAGTGATTGGGAGCTCCAACATTAGGCGAGTAATGGAGCCCGTTAGGAAAATAGCGGAAAGATCGGGGAAGAACGCCAGTGTTCACTCTGGCTGCTTGCCGGGGGGTCTCATCCGAGATGTGGAGGAGGCCCTGCCAGCGGCGATAGAGAGCACTGGGTGCACCCGACTGCAAATTGTTGCTCATGTCGGCACCAATGACTCCTGCCGCCTGGGTTCAGAGGTCATCCTCAGTTCATACAGGCGGTTGGCGGAGTTGGTGAAGGCGGAAAGCCTCGCTCGCGGGGTGGAATCGGAGCTAACTATTTGTAGTATCGTTCCCAGAACCAATCGCGATCCTCTGGTTTGGAGCCGATTGAAAGGCTTAAATCAGAGGCTCAGACGATTCTGCGGAGATCTGGGGTGCAAATTTCTCGACCTCCGCTATCGGATGGAGAAATGTAGGGTCCCCCTGAATAGGTCAGATGTGCACTACATGCAGGAAGCGGCTACAAGGGTAGCGGAGTACGTGTGGAGTGTACATGTGGGTTTTTTAGGTTAGAGAATTCCCTCCCTAGGCCCGGCAAGACGCCTCCTGAGACGCGGCAAGGTAGGAGTAGTCAAAATGCAACGGGGAATAACAATATTAATCTGCTAATAGTAAACCGCAGGAGCGTCTACAGAAAGGTCCCAGAACTGCTCTTACTAATAAACGGACATAATGCCCACATAGTACTAGGGACAGAAAGTTGGCTGGAAACAGATGTAAACAGTAATGAAATTCTGAACTCAGTTTGGAATGTGTACCGCAGAGACAGGCTGGGCAGTGAAGGGGGAGGCGTGTATATAGCGATTAGAAGTGCAATAGTATCGAAAGAAATTGACGACGATCCGAAATGTGAAATAATTTGGGTGAAGGTCACGGTTAAAGCAGGCTCAGACATGTTAATTGGATGTCTCTATAGGCCCCCTGGCTTTGCAGCTGTTGTGGCTGAGCACCTGACGGATAATTTGGAAAATATTTCGAGTAGATTTCCCCACTATGTTATAGTTCTGGGTGGAGATTTTAATTTGCCGGATATAGACTGGGAGACTCAAACGTTCATAACGGGTGGCAGGGACAAAGAATCCAGTGAAATTTTTTTAAGTGCTTTATCTGAAAACTACCTTGAGCAGTTAAACAGAGAACCGAGTCGTGGCGATAACATATTAGACTTTCTGGTGGCAAACAGACCCGAACTATTTGAAACAGTTAACGTAGAACAGGGAATCAGTGATCATAAAGCTGTTACTGCATCGATGATTTCAGTCGTAAATAGAAATATTAAAAAAGGTAGGAAAATTTTTCTGTTTAGCAAAAGTGACAAAAAGCAGATTTTAGAGTACCTGAAGGCTCAACACAAAAGTTTTGTCTCAAGTACAGATAGTGCTGAGGATCAGTGGACAATGTTCAAAACCATCGTACAATATTCGTTAGATGAGTATGTGTCTAGCAAGATCGTAAGCGATGGAAAAGAGCCACCGTGGTACAGCAACCGAGTTAGAAAACTGCTGCGGAAGCAAAGGGAACTTCACATCAAACATAAACACAACCAAAGTCTTGCAGACAAACAAAAATTATGCGAAGCTAAACGTATTGTGAAGAGGGCTATGCGAGAGGCGTTCAATGAATTCGAAAGTAAAGTTCTATGTACTGACTTGGCAGAAAATCCTAAGAAATGTTGGTCTTATGACAAAGCGGTAGGTGGATCAAAACAAAATGTACAGGTACACTATGACCAAAATGGTACTGAAACAGAGGATGACAGATTAAAAACCGAAATACTAAATGTCTTTTTCCAAAGCTGTTTCACGGAGGAAGACGGCACTGTAGTTCCTTCTCCAGATTGTTGCACAGATGACAAAATGGTAGATATCGAAATAGACGACAGAGGGATAGAGAAACAGTTAAAATTCCTCAAAAGAGGAAAGGCCGCTGGCCCTGATGGGATACCAGTTCGATTTTACACAGAGTACGTGAAGGAACTTGCCCCCCTTCTTGCAGCGGTGTACCGTAGGTCTCTAGAAGAGCGTAGAGTTCCAAAAGATTGGAAAAGGGCACAGGTCATCCCCGTTTTAAAGAAGGGACGCGAACAAATGTGCAGAACTATAGACCTATATCTCTGACGTCTATCTGTTGTAGAATTTTGGAACACGTATTATGTTCGAGTGCAATGACTTTTCTGGAGACTAGAAATCTACTCTGTAGGAATCAGCATGGGTTTCGAAAACGACGACCGTGTGAAACGCAGGTCGCGCTGTTCGTCCACGAGAATCAGAGGGCCATAGACACAGGTTCCCAGGTAGATGCCGTGTTTCTTGACTTCCGCAAGGCGTTCGATACAGTTCTCCACAGTCGTTTAATGAATAAGGTAAGAGCATATGGACTATCAGACCAAGTGTGTGATTGGATTGAAGATGCGGCTGATGCTGTGGTATATCGAGAGGTTGTAACAATGGGAAATTGTACTGAAATGCAGGAGGATCTGCAGCGAATTACCGCATGGTGCAGGGAATGGCAATTCAATCTCAATGTAGACAAGTGTAATGTGCTGCAAAGACATAGAAAGAAAGATCCCTTATCATTTAGCTATAAAATAGCAGGTCAGCAACTGGAAGCAGTTAATTCCATAAATTATCTGGGAGTACGCATTAGGAGTGATTTAAAATGGAATGATCATACACTCCTGGAAATTGAAATAAGAACACCGTGAATTCATTGTCCCAGGAAGGGGAAACTTTTTTGACACATTCCTGAGGTCAGATACATCACATGATCACACTGACAGAACCACAGGCACATAGACACAGGCAACAGAGCATGCACAATGTCGGCACTAGTACAGTGTATATCCACCTTTCGCAGCAATGCAGGCTGCTATTCTCCCATGGAGACGATCGTAGAGATGCTGGATGTAGTCCTGTGGAACGGCTTGCCATGCCATTTCCACCTGGCGCCTCAGTTGGACCAGCGTTCGTGCTGGACGTGCAGACCGTGTGAGACGACGCTTCATCCAGTCCCAAACATACTCAATGGGGGACAGATCCGGAGATCTTGTTGGCCAGGGTAGTTGACTTACACCTTCTAGAGCACGTTGGGTGGCACGGGATACATGCGGACGTGCATTGTCCTGTTGGAACAGCAAGTTCCCTTGCCGGTCTAGGAATGGTAGAACGATGGGTTCGATGACGGTTTGGATGTACCGTGCACTATTCAGTGTCCCCTCGACGATCACCAGTGGTGTACGGCCAGTGTAGGAGATCGCTCCCCACACCATGATGCCGGGTGTTGGCCCTGTGTGCCTCGGTCGTATGCAGTCCTGATTGTGGAGCACACCTGCAAGGCGCCAAACACGCATACGACCATCATTGGCACCAAGGCAGAAGCGACTCTCATCGCTGAAGACGACACGTCTCCATTCGTCCCTCCATTCACGCCTGTCGCGACACCACTGGAGGCGGGCTGCACGATGTTGGGGCGTGAGCGGAAGACGGCCTAACGGTGTGCGGGACCGTAGCCCAGCTTCATGGAGATGGTTGCGAATGGTCCTCGCCGATACCCCAGGAGCAACAGTGTCCCTAATTTGCTGGGAAGTGGCGGTGCGGTCCCCTACGGCACTGCGTAGGATCCTACAGGCTTGGCGTGCATCCGTGCGTCGCTGCGGTCCGGTCCCAGGTCGACGGGCACGTGCACCTTCCGCCGACCACTGGCGACAACATCGATGTACTGTGAAGACCTCACGCCCCACGTGTTGAGCAATTCGGCGGTACGTCCACCCGGCCTCCCGCATGCCCACTATACGCCCTCGCTCAAAGTCCGTCAACTGCACATACGGTTAACGTCCACGCTGTCGCGGCATGCTACCAGTGTTAAAGACTGCGATGGAGCTCCGTATGCCACGGCAAACTGGCTGACACTGACGGCGGCGGTGCACAAATGCTGCGCAGCTAGCGCCATTCGACGGCCAACACCGCGGTTCCTGGTGTGTCCGCTGTGCCGTGCGTGTGATCATTGCTTGTACAGCCCTCTCGCAGTGTCCGGAGCAAGTATGGTGGGTCTGACACACCGGTGTCAATGTGTTCTTTTTTCCATTTCCAGGAGTGTATAAAGTTGATCGTCGGTAAAGCAGATGCCAGACTGAGATTCATTGGAAGATTCCTAAGGAAATGCAATCCGAAAACAAAGGAAGTAGGCTACAGCATGCTTGTTTGCCCACTGCTTGAATACTGCTCAGCAGTGTGGGATTCGTACCAGATAGGGTTGATAGAAGAGATAGAGAAGATCCAACGGAGAGCAGCGCGCTTCGTTACAGGATCATTTAGTAATCGCGAAAGCGTTACGGAGATGACAGATAAACACCAGTGGAAGACTCTGCAGGAGAGATGCTCAGTAGCTCGGTACGGGCTTTTCTTAAAGTTCATACCTTCACCGAGGAGTCAAGCAGTATATTGCTCCCTCCTACGTATATCTCGCGAAGAGACCATGAGGATAAAATGAGAGAGATTAGAGCCCACACAGAGGCATACCGACAATCCTTCTTTCCACGAACAATACGAGACTGGAATAGAAGGGAGAACCGATAGAGGTACTCAAGGTACCCTCCGCCACACACCGTCAGGTGGCTTTCGGAATATGTATGTAGATGTAGATGTAGATGTTGATGTAGATGTAGATATGTTATTCTATTTCATTACCGGATATTTTTATCAACAAGTTGCGTAACTACTCTTCCCCACTAATTAGCAACGTTAGTTGGGTGACGAGGCTCAGCTTTACTAGGACAGCCGTGTCTTTACATTCGTGCTATGAACTCCTTTCGTCCAAACGTCAAGCTCAATGCCACCGTTGACGCTAATTAAGACGATTCGAATATGTGTAGAATCGGTTTTCATTCTTGAGGTATATGCAGAACCGAAATTGATTTATCTTATGATTATCACCACCATCACCTCCACCATCACAACAAGCACCATCAGTATCACGTCTCAGTAGTCGAGACCGTTATTGCACACCTGTGAGCTGGTGGTCGACTCGGAGATAAGCCATTTAGAAATTTAGTAGTGGAAGAAATTTTGTCCGACAAGGGAAAGAGGGATGTTGGTGTCAAGTTCCGGATCTCAAGACTTCGCACCTATATCCTGGTTTAAGAGAACCAGTGGTCTAGGGGTTATGCTGCAAAGTGGATAGAGTTTATGCTGGCACGGTAGCTCAGCTTAATGGACCAACGATGCACTTGAACAAGCGTCATAGGACGTCGACCACGAATATATACAAGAACACTAACGAACAAAAGGAGATAAACGAAAAAAAGGCGCAGCGTCTATAATTCATAATCAAAACGTGTTTGGTCCCATGTTCGAATCTTGCCGCTGCTTAAATTTTGATTAAAAATCATCAGCACTGGCGGCCGAAGACTTCCGGCATAAGAAGTCACCCTCATTCTGCCAACGGCCTTGTCACAGAGGGCGGAGGAAAGGACAGAGGTTCAGGTCACTCTCTTGTCCTAGGGGTGGGAAATTGCCCCTAAAGGCGGAAGAATCAGCAGTGATCAACGCCATGAGGATGCAGAAGGCATTGGAAACCACTGCATTAAAGACACGTAACGTGTATCCACAGGACGTATGGAATGTAATTGAAGATGTGTTATGATGATCTCTCCATTGGCAAAAGATTCCGGAATAGTCCCCCATTCGGATCTTCGGGAGGGGACTGTTAAGGGGGAGGTTGCCATGAGGAAAGTTTAAATAATAAACGGAAGGATAACGTTCTACGAGTCGGTTTGTGGATTGTCAGAAAGTTGGAAGTGGTAGGGAAACTAGAAAATCTGAAAAGGGAAATGCAAAGGCTTAATCTAGATATACTAGGGGTCAGTGAAGTGAAGTGGAAAGACAAGGATTTCTGGTCAGATGAGTATAGGGTAATATCAACAGCAGCAGGGAATGGTATGAGTAGGATTAGTTATGAACAGGAAGGTAGAGCAGAGAGTGTGTTTCTGTGAACAGTTCAGCGACAGGGTCGTTCTTACCAGAATCGATCGTAGAGAAATACAAGTCGCTGAGAATGAAATAAATAGGAAGTGCAGGGAAGCTAAGGTGAAGTGGTTGCAGGAAAAATGTGAAGACATCGAAAACGAAATGCTAGTTGGAAGGACAGACTCAGCATGCAAGAAAGTCAAAAGAACCTTCGCTGACAAAGCAAGGGTGGTAACATTAAGAGTGCTACGGGAATTCCACTGTTAAATGCTGAGGAGAGAGCGGATAGATGGAAAGAATACAGTGAAAGCCTCTATGAGGCTTTGTCTGATGTGATAGAAGCAGAAACAGGAGTCGATTAAAATAGATAGGGGATACAATATTACAATCAGAATATAAAAGAGCATTGGAAGACTTAAGATCAAATAAGGCAGAAGGGTTAGATAACATTCCACCAGAATTTCTAAAATCACTGGGGGAAGTACCAACAAAACGACTATTCACGTTGGCGTATAGAATCTATGAGTCTCGCGACGTACCATCTGACTTTCAGAACAGCATCATCCACACAATTCCGAAGACGGCAAGAGCTGAAAAGTGCGAGAATTACGGCACAATCAGCTTAACAGCTCATGCATCCAAGTTGCTGACAAGAATAATATACAGAAGAATGGAAAAGAAAATTGAAGGTGCGCTAGATTACGATCAGTTTGGCTTTAGGAAAAGTAAAGGCGCGAGAGAGGCAGTTCTGACGATGTGGTTAATAATGGAAGCAAAACTAAAGAAAAATCAAGACACGTTCATAGGATTTGTCGATCTAGAAATAGCATTTGACGATGTAAAACGGTGCAAGATGTTCGAAATTCTGAAAAAAGTAGGGGTAAGCCATAGGGAGAGACGGGTCATATACAATATCTACAGCAGCCAAGAGGGACTAATAAGAGTGGACGACCAAGAGCGAAGTGGTCGTATTAAAACGGTTGTAAGGCATGGATGTAGCCTTTCGCCCCTACTATTCAATCTGTACATCGAGAAAGCAATGATGGAAACAAAAGAAAGGTCAAGGAGTGGAATTAAAATTCAAGGCGAAAGGATACCAATGATACGAATCGCTGATTACACTGCTATCCTGAGTGAAAGTGAAGAATTACGTGGTCTGCTGAACGGAATGAACAGTCTAATGAGTACAGAGTATGGATTGAGAGCAAAGAACAAAGACGAAGGTAATGATTTGTAGAAATGAAACTGCGAGAAACGTAACGTTAGGATTGATGGTCACGAAGTAGATGAAGTTAAGGAATTCTGCTACCTAGGCAGTAAAATAACCAATGACGGACGGAGCAAGGAGGCATCAAAAGCAGACTAGCTATAGAAAAAAGGCATTTCTGACCAAGAGAAGTCTACTAATATCAAATATGGGCCTTAATTTGAGGAAGAATTTTCTGAGAATGTACATCTGGAGAACAACATGGTATTGTAGTGAAACATGAACTGTGGGAAAACCGGAACAGAAGAGATTTGAAGCATTTGGGATGTGGTGCTACACACGAATGTTGAAAATTAGGTGGACTGATAAAGTAAGGAATGAGGAAGTACTACGCAGAATCGGAGAGGAAAGGAATATGTGGAAAACACTGATAAGGAGAAGGGACAGGATGATAGGACATCTGTTAAGACATGAGGGAATGACTTCCATGGTACTAGAGGGAACTATAGAGGGCAGAAACTGTAGAGGAAGTCAGCGATTTGAATACATCCAGCAAATAGTTGAGGACGTAGGTTGCAAGTGCGACTCTGAGACGAAGAGGTTAGCACAGGAAAGGAATTGTTGCCAGGCCGCCTCAAACCAGTCAGGAGACTGATGACCAAAACATAAAAAAAGGTTTCGAACCTCTTAAGTGTGTGATGCAGTGACGCATATTACACAGTAGAGGGTGAAACTATCCCATGACACCAATCTTTTATTGGAAACACAGTTGCCCGCATCTCGTGGTCGTGCGGTAGCGTTCTCGCTTCCCACGCCCGGGTTCCCGGGTTCGATTCCCGGCGGGGTCAGAGATTTTCTCTGCCTCGTGATGGCTGGGTGTTGTGTGCTGTCCTTAGGTTAGTTAGGTTTAAGTAGTTCTAAGGTCTAGGGGACTTATGACCACAGCAGTTGAGTCCCATAGTGCTCAGAGCCATTTGAACCATTTGAAACACAGTTGATTATAAAGATTTTATTTCACATTTTGTGTTTCAGTTACTACGAACTCACTTACCGATTGCAATGTTTGTATTGAACTTCATGTTGTGAAATCTGGCTTGAGTTTAGATAGATTAATTTTTTAGCTGTGATTGTGGTTGTGATTTGTTTTGAAACGTTACTGTACAGTATTGTTTAAGCAAGCAGACCTATTTTCAAATTCTGAGTATCTGATATAGTATATATGTAATTATGTAAGTGAGATGTAGATTATCTCTTAATATTTTTGCTATTGCGTTAAGATGAGTTGTAACCACAGCGTGACGGAAGTAAATGATACTATCCGGTTGGTCGAACGTAGTCCTTCAACAGGCACACACAAGATTTCTACATGTATCTGTGTTCAACATAAAAGGTACGGAGGACATTATGTGTGTGCGACGTGTACAGCGCATTCAAAAGCTTTCGAGAATTAGATGTAGATAGACGGTTGGAATTGGGTTTAGTTGGTTAGTAACAAATTGCTGCACAGTCCCATTAACACTGCTTACCGATAAAGCTACATTCGCTCGTGACGGTGCTAATAATACTGGTAATTCCCATCGGTGGTCCTACAAAAATCCTCATGCCTTTCGAGAGGTACATTTTGAGGAACGCTTATCTGTAAACATGTTGTTACGTTTAACAGATGCTCAGTTGTGTTGCCGCATAGTCTACAGGATCACGATAAAGAGATTTTCTTGGCAAGGAGCTCCAATTAAGAGGATGTTTTATCTGTAGGTATGGTAACGTTCTTCCAGCATGCAGGGCCCTGTGCACATTAAAGTCGTCAGGTAACGCCTCGCGTAAAGCTGATAGTCCCCTGAAGAGATCTGCAGTAACGCTCACATTTCTTAGCCAACAAGATCCTCCGGCCTCTTGGATTTTTGTCGCTGGAGATAGAAGACGAATTCTGCAAAGAATAAGTAAACACAACAGACGAATTGGATTAACTCTAAATTTAATAAATTGCCTTAGCGTAACACCTTTCGTGAGTATTTGTTGGGGTTACATTCTTCATCTGTATGTGGACACATGTTACATTCAAGGTTTTATTCAAACTGGTCTATAATACCAGCTCCCAAAATATTTACTGTTGCTCCTGAGACAAGCTTTTAGGCATCACGCCTGTACCGGAAGACAACGCGTAACAGTGAACTGAAGATTCACTCTGTATGGTAACTATTCCTTGTCAGTTTCTCTGATAATTCGTAACGAACGTTAGGAATTTGGGCCTACGGAGTACACAATACGAAATGGTGTTACAATGCAACGAATCTTAAGATAAGACATCGGTCGTTTGCATTACAGTCGAGTTGCAACAACACATCGGTGCCTCATGTGTATCGCACGAAAGCTATCCGTTGTATTGATGCTGCAATTGTTGACGACGACCATAAAGCCACCTCACAATGTGTCTGAATTAGGTGGAAGGTAGTGGGGATGCCACCTTGGTGTTATTAATGCTCGTGCACTCACAGGAGGGCATATACCTTGGCGATGCGCGCTTAATTGGGCTACGCGCCTGTAGCGCCTTCAATAAGTAATGAAATGGGCCGCGCGCAGAGATTTATAGTGGCTGCCTGTCTGCCACGACCATTTGCGACAGGCCAGCTGCAGGCAATTCCCAGGCCTTCAGTCGATTCTAATGCCACATGGTGGAATTTCTAACATTTTGTTGGTTGTCACAACAACTACTGGGCGGTGGTATCAGGAGCACAATGTGGTGGTTGATGTCAGACTTACTAAGATATTCCACGTGATTGCGCCGTGGTTGGAAGAATTCCTTGTTGAATGGAACGTTTCGTCCCCATCTGCGGAACTCATCTTCAAGGGCTTTTTCGGAAGTCTGACGAATGTCCTCACTCGCTAATCACTGGAGTAAATTCTCTTTCCACATAGTCCAGCGCAGAGGAGTGCGTCAATCTCGATCGCAGCAATCGGTTGCTGTCGTCCAGTATTCCCCATACCGGAAGACAGGTACGCACCTTCTTCAGCTCCCGAATTCAGATGTCGGTCACTTTCACACCTTCGTCCTTCCCACTGAAATTACTGAGGTCTTTAGTAATCTCTGTAGTCTCTCTGTGCATACTTTCATAGATTCCGCTTGCGGCTGCCAACACTTGCGTTTTAGCAAATGGAAACCAGTGGCCTCCTAGATACGAAGAATATCCCTCAACAGCTGATTTTTTTTCTCTCCCCTTCTGTAGTTACCATTGTGCTCTTATAGCCGTTCACCGAGCGTTCTTTTCGTAATATCCACATACATCTCTCTGCAGCTACACATTTAAACTGCTGTTTTTTCGAGAGGTTAGGGAGCATCCTTGGGCGACTTTAGATGTTAAAGTATCTTCCTGCTGGGAGGGGAGGGGGGTCGTTTCCTACGCGGTTAGGAACGTCTTTACTGAACGGCAGGGAAACCTTGAATTCCGCAGACGCCTGTAGAACAAAATGATCTTTTCATGTATGCCTCAACGCTCTTTTTATCTCAGAAGACGATCATCCATCCTTCAGCATTCCTTTTCCGTGTGGAGCAGCTCCTGTTGACAGATTTCGTCTATTTATCCGCCAATGTCTTTATATAAAATCTTGATGAAAACGGGATTTCGCTGTAAGTCAACTTAGAATACAGACCAACCGTTGAAAAAAAAATATTGGGGTTTATAGGCATCGATAAAGTCGTGTGGAGAGGTGTACTACTAACAGAATGGTCGAAAAAACTCATAGAAGAGGAGAACGGGAAATACCGACATCAGCTGTTGCTGAACATGATTTGTAAACAAGACACTATAGGATTTGATTTATCGGACTCTGGTTTCATCAGCCACGAATAGGCACTACGAAATGTTGCACAGAGATGCCATAGAGATAACTAAACACTCCTCGGCAGGAGAAGCATGTGTAATTGAATGTCATCTTGATTCCAGGAGGAACAAAGTTTTTACCAGTCTTGCACCACGGGATGATAGCAACAGCGGACGGCGCCAACCTACAACGGTCATTTGTTACAACACAGGTGCACGATATGCTCTAGATCCAAAGTTAAGAAAACTAAACGTCAGTGCCGTACACGCAGTAAATTTTGTGCTGAGAGCACATTGTTCCAACGTGTAAAAGTTGTTCTCTAATGCTTACCTGTACGTAGTCTCTAGAGCACTGGAGCAGATGAGGCGTCATCATAAAAGAAGATTCTTATGTGCTTCGATTTCATTAGCGCATTACAAACATTGCAACAAATTTAAACAGCAAAAAAAAAATAAAGATCCAGTCAATGTACGATAAACTACTATTTCTCCAACAGCTGGTGGAAGCAGGTTACAATTTGCTGGGTACCAGGGCATGTAGAAACTTAGGTGAATGAGCTATCAGATGTAGCAGCCAGTGTCCCACTGCAGGCTGTGAACTCCCAGTTGAGTCAAAACCCCACGCAACTGTGAGCAGAAGAGTGGTAAGGCATATGGGAGAATAAACTGCAGTAGCCAGCTGTCCGGGCGTGGAGCACCTCATACCGATCGCTCTGGCCGGATGAAGCCGCCCTGACCCACATCCGTATACGGCAGTGTCCATTAACGCATGACTTCCTGTTCCGGCGAGATCTGTTTCGCCTGTGGTGCGTGTGATGAACAAGCGACCATAAGCGACATTTTAAGTACTTATTATATTCGGTCCAGAAAGCTGCGGCTAATGTACTACGGGCCGGTCCTCTGTTTTAGCTAAGAATGAGACCAATGTTCCAAAGCTTTTAGAATTCTGTCCATTGTCTGGACTCAAACCTAACGTCTTAGAGTGGAGGTTTCGCTGTGTCGTAGAGAGGAGAGCGAACGCTGTATACCTCGTCAAGACTTTTTAATCAGTTTTTTTAATTGAATCTCTCCATGTATCCAGGTAATCCATTAGGAACCGACATAGAAAGACATTCTATTGTGTGTGTGTAGATCTATGCAAAATTGTTTTCCTGAAACCGTTTTCTTTCAGAACAGGTATTTATTTATTTCTTCAATCGTTTTACTCACACACTTCTGATCATGTTTTACTATGAGGGATTAAGACAGAGACATAATACAGGCACAAAATCTTATTTTCAAATCACAACTTTTCTTCTATGTAGGAAATCAGATGAAGGAGATGAAAATTGAAACAGGGTATAATTATCCTGGCGCAGTGGTATTACTGACAAAATCTGACAAAATCTGTAAAATGGAATTTTAGTGAATCATTGCTGTCTTCCTACACAAAAATAGTATATTGAGTGACAATTACATAAAAACTCAATCTCTACTTATCTCTCTGATGACTACAGTTGTCCGGGGGCTGCAAGTATTTATTCATTCTGTCCAGTTAAGATGTCCGAGTGTACGACGTTTTCATGAACACAGGCTTCACAACAGACTTTAGAACAAGTTGCTATAATTTCATCGACATTGCTCTTCAATTCAGATTAACAATTTTAACCGTCTCAACGGTGTACATAAGCCGTGACTTAGCAAAACTGACTCACAACAACGATTCCGTGCCGAGCATGGCGGCAACAACCTCCAAAGACAATTTTACACCAAATATGCATATTTTCACTGTTTAGACGAAATAAAATGTTCTCTGTGATTTTACGATGTTATCAAAAATAATGTATAGCTACAATAATTCTTTGCAATAGATATTTTCACCTTACAAGATACGTCATATTATTCGTTTTCAGTTAAATTGGTCGTAGTAAATGCGAGGACGACTAGCTTCCTGCCGTCATATACCTTTGCATAAAAAATGTTAAAGCAGCAGCAGTCAGAGCTCGGGAACAAACTCTGCAGATAATTTCAAACCTTTACGAATCTGACGACTGACACAAATTCATGAGAGGAAACAAGTTTATCGCTTACTACATTTCCGCTGTCCATGCAGTAAAGCTGTGGCATGAATTATAGCGTTTTAATTTATTAATTCTTGACTGATAACTCCATTCGCGACACATGTTGCACATGCATCATTGAATGTATCGGGAAAACTATGGCTTCACGTAGTTCTGGAGATATGACTCATAAACACTGAGATGCGTGAAAATCTGCCGCGTCATAGATGACGATTAAATTTATTACATCTTTATTCTAACTCTGTTCACAGACAGCAGCTACATATACCACTGCATGTACATGCAAAATTATGTCGTTGAACAGGCGATAGTTCAGGAGATACGACATCATAAACAATGAAATGCGTGAAAATGAAATTGCATGGGGAGGCGATGATCGATTAGTAGAAAAGTGGAGTGAATACATATCGTGGGTATGCTCGGTACTCAGCTAGTATACCCATAAATATGAAATAGGATCAAGAAATGAAAATAATTGATAAATGCAACTAAAAACCCGGCTCCTCTGTAAAAATAACGTATCGCCCAAATACAATCACAAATGGAATCGAAGAATTAATGAATGAAGAGCTCTGTATCGATCGCTTCAACTTGGGAAAGTTCAGCCTAGGAATGTCGCACTGGGAATCACGAAGAAACAGGCTGTGGACGGAGAAAGAAATAAAAATAAAGGAAAATGTGGGAGGGAGGAAGTGGAGATACCATATGCTGACTAAAACCGTTCAATGGCCAAGATCTCTCAAATATTTCTATATTTATAGCAACCGGTCTCGACAGATTTTGCTGTCCAGATCTTAAAAAATCTTTATGTTACAAACGTTTTCATTTTAAATTGGACCCCCACGCCAAGTTGTGAGGCGGCATCAGCTACAACTTAAAATGAGCACTTTTCATCAAAAAAAAAATTACGGCTACAAGACGACAGCATAGCCTCTCTAAACTGGCTGTGCGATTTTTGCTTTTTAATGTTTTTAGTAAGTAAACTAGATCGCTCCTTCCGTCTTCTCAAAATGAGAAAACCAACTATAGCCTCAAGAAATTCGTATCTTAATAACCGAGTGGAGATATTTGAAGTTACTGCAGCTACGTCTTAATGTGTCCCAGTTATTTGTCAACCGTCGCCGTAGTCATTTGGCGAACATTTGTCCGGGATGTTATCGGCAACAGTAGTGCAGTGCGGCGCGTCCCGGCACACCTAAATTAAACCGATAATTTCGCAGTGTTGTACATCATGGCAGCTTTAGCGTCTGAGGGAGGGCGATTGCCGGGGTTGCGAGCAGGGAGGCGCCGCTGCGATATTACGCAGCTCGGCTGCCGGCCTCTGGCAGAGGGGTGTGTAATAACCGAGCCGACCGGCACCCCGCGCGCCATCATCGCCTAGCCCCATCATTACGGCCGCCTAATACGGTAAAGTAAAGCAGCCCGCAGGCAGAAGAGGGGCCGGAGCGGTCTAGGAGATTTCGTTTCAACGACGGCGATTGAGCAACGAGGTTTTCTGTCAGTTTCTCGTGGTGGATTTCGTACACTTTAGTACACCGAGCTGCAGGCGCTGATTATCGGAGGGTGGGTGGAGGGACGAAGACGGGTGAGACATGGGTCATGACACTCCACTCAAACAACAATTTAGCACATACGTTTGTACAGGATGGCCAAAATAGGCTATACTTCACAATAAAATTAAAGAACTTTTTTTTTTCGAATCACCATAATCATCTCCCATTGCGACGCATAAATTTGAAGGTGTTCAGGATCTTCTTCTGTAATGGCGAAAAAGCTGGAATGCTGCAACGTCACTATCAGGCTGACGACGCTACGGGCAGCAAGGTGGCGACACATGTGAAAAACAGGCCAGAGTTGAGAAGTTCATGTGACTGGAGATTAACGCTGTCCCACTGGCACCAAATTTCACCACAATTCTGCCCAACGCCACCATGGACGCCTCACACGATGGGAAGGTCGTGACACCCCGTCTTCATAACATTTCATCCCTTAGTTTGACGCCTCTGCTAGGCGCGTGTAGGATGGCAACTGGCATCTGAGGTGTATCATGTGGTTGCTTACATACAGGCGCGTAGCACTACATCCGTTTTCTCTGCAAAGCCATGTTTTTAAAATCCTCGATAATTGGCCGCGCTTGCTACCGAGGGTTTTGCCGAACTGGGGATCCTAGAGGGATCCTTTCTCGTTTTATTCACACATGCGTCAGTGCCACAACCCTCTGTGATCACGCAATAAGAGAGCGTCAAAGAAGAGCGCTGAAAAAGCGTAAGACCCTTTTGCTCCTTCGAATCACGTTCAAATTACGCCAAATGGTCCCTATTGGATCCACCCAGTAGGGTAGAGCAAAAATTTTGGATCACACGTCACTCCAAAGCGGTGAAATCACGTGCAGTGATGTTGCTAGCCTACTATATCCTTAAGGACCGTCGAAGTGACAGGGAGATGTCGGAAGTCACAAACATGTCGAAATCAACGTCCCAAGGTAGGGGGTGCTTTCATCGACACCCGTTATGCTACCGACTGATCCGATTCTGAGCGGCGGTATGTCTGAAATGATTTCCTCAGTCACTCATAAGAAAAATGGGTGATTTCAAAAGGTGGACGTTGCGGTTCTGGCTCCCATTGCAGAGGCTTCATCCTGAGGAGAAGAGGGGCTGTGACGACCTTCCCAATGTGTGACGTGCCCACGGTGGCGTTGGGCAGAACTATGGTGAAATTTGGTACCAGTGGGACACCATTATTCCACTTCACACGTCACATGAACTTCTGCGCTCTGTTTTTTTTCACTTGTGTCGACACCTTGCTGTTTGAGGCGTTGTCGTACCCGAGGATGACGTCGATACCGTCACGCTTTTGCACCATAACGGAGGGAATTCGTAGACACCTTTGAGCCAGTGCGAGACAGTTACGGGGTTCCGAGAAAGTATTTCTTTAATTCTCTTGCGCGGTATATTTACATTAAAAATGACACACGATTGACTTTTGTTAATGAACATCAAAGACGCTACTTAAAATGGCCTACACTGACGTAATTGCAGCGCTGTGCAATGATTTGTCAAACTGTGTGGCACAAACTGTGAGGCATAACATGTGGCCTGTTACTGAAAAATTGTCATGAAGATTTCTCCATTGACAAAAGATTCCAGAATAGTCCCTCATTCAGATCTCAAGGAGGGAACTGCCAATGTGAATTAAAATCAAGACACATTCATAGGATCTGTCGACCTGGAAAATGCGTTCAGCAACGTAAAATGGTGGAAAATGTTCGAAATACCGAAAAAATAGGGGTAAAGGGAAGGACGAGTAATATGCAATATGTACAAAAACCAATAGGGAAATATGAGAGTGGGATACGAAGAATGATGTTAAAAAATACTGTCAATTAATATCTCGAAAAATCACTGCCGGAAATAAAAGAAAGGTTAAAGAGTAGAATTAAAATGCAAGGTGAAAGAATGTCAATGATAAAATTCGCTGGTGACATTGCTGTCCTCAGTCGAAGTGAAGGAGAATTACAGGGTCTGCTGATTGGAATAAATAGTCCAATTACAGAATAAGGACTGAGATTAAATCGAAGAAAGACGAAAGTAATGAGAAGTAGAAAAATTGAGAACAGCGAGAAACTTTATATCAGGATTGATGATTTACGAAGTAGACGAAGTTAATGTATTCTGCTACCTAGGCATCAAAATAACCTATAATGGTCGGAGCTAGGACGGCATCAAAAGCTGTTAAGCACTGTCAGAAAAGACGTTCTTGCCCGAAAGTAGTATGCTAGTATCAAACATAGGCCTTAATTTGAGAAAGACATTTCTGAGTATGTACTTTTGAGCACATGGGTTGTGGAAAATCTGTAGCAGTACAGAATCGAAGCATTTGACATGTGGTGTTACAGCAGAATATTGAAATTAGGGGGACTGTTAAGGTAAGGAATGAGGAGGTTCTCCAGAGAATCGGCGAGGAAAGGAATATATAGAAAACACTGACAACAAGAAAGGACAGTATGGTAGGACATCTTTTAAGATAGCAAGGAATAACTTCCATGGTACTAGAGGGAGATGCAGAAGAAAAAAGCTGTAGCGGGAAAAACAGATTGTAATGTATCGAGGAAAAAAGAGGATGTAGGTTGCAGATCTGTCTGAAGGATAGTAGCAATAGTGTTTTCGACGGCTGGAGTGGCCGTGCGGTTCTAGGCGCTACAGTCTGGAGCCGCGCGACCGCTACGGTTGCAGGTTCGAATCCTGCCTCGGGCATGGTTGTGTATGATGTCCTTACGTTAGTTAGGTTTAAGTAGTTGTAAGTTATAGGCGACTGATGACCTCAGAAGTCAAGTTGCATAGTGCTCAGAGGCATTTGAACCATTAGCCAATAGTGTTTTTATTGTTCTGCTGTGGCTCATCCATCATGTGAGGATTATTTGAGTACACCTGATCCTTCCATCTTCCGACAGGTACAAATCACAAGGGAGAGTCAAGCGATCGAAGTGGTCAGGACACTGCTCTGCCTCTGCTGGTTGTGTATTTACCAAACATCTCCTACACTCGTGACAAGGCCGTCAAGGTGGCATTTATTGTTGCTGTGTCTTACTGGAAATAACCGTACAGTCGTTTGTATTATGAGATTTTATCAACATACAGAGTAAACAGTTTGTGCATCTACCAGAGAGCATTACCTTTTTGGTGAAGAAATCGTGGTACTCTTAGGCACCAGATATTCGGCACCAAACACCACTTTTACGATTATGCAGTCGTTCTTCAGCGTAGCGATGGAGATTTTATGATGTATAAAGGTCTCATCTTAAGAAATGAATAGCTAGGTTTCCAAAACTCATAATTTTACTTCACTCAGAAACCATCGGCAGAAATCAACATCCAAAACTTCCTCTGGACTCGTTAAATTGAGTTTTTAAAGTAATTTGGCACGACAGACTCAAAATTCCCAGATGCGAAGATAACCGGCTTTAGATGTCGTCGGACTTTGCTCCAGGCTTTTCTTCACTCCACCAGTGGCTTCTGGTGCTCGAACTCTTTTATGATTCTTACTGGTTTTATTTGCTACAGAGTGCGTTTCATCTCATTTTGCCAGTAAGCTTTACATCGTACACTGTGCTGGACAACTCTGTTCTTAAACTCTTTCGCAAGCAATTTCTCACGTGTTTTCCAGGATTTATCCTTCGCATGCACTCGACAATGAACATGTGCTTTTTTTATCGCGAGCACGATTTTTTGTTGCATTTGACTGATCACAAAGAACGTCTGTTCTTCCTATTCTCTCCAATGTGATGACACAACGACCCACTCTGGCCAGAGCGTATGGA
This sequence comes from Schistocerca americana, assembly GCF_021461395.2. Lineage (NCBI taxonomy): Eukaryota > Metazoa > Arthropoda > Insecta > Orthoptera > Acrididae > Schistocerca > Schistocerca americana. The sequence goes on along the minus strand of NC_060119.1, from coordinate 642,685,374 downwards.
AGATGTGCATGTGCACATATGTGATAGTAGCCGACTGGTACATCGGAATCACGTTTCAACCATTTTCTGTGAAGGGCCGCTCTTCTGACCATTAATAAGTCACTTCCACGTTAGTCTTACAAATTACTTCTGGGACAGTTTTTTTAAATTCAGTAGTGATCATGGTGGGCGCACATTTCGATTTTCTGTTGTGTAAATTATGCTACTGTCATTGTGTACTGTCGTTCTTAAATCAGTTGCATGGTGCATGTACTTCTGAAATTATTGAAGACTTCCTTACAGACTAAATAAATTTTTTTCTACATGATGCAAAAAAAGGTGAAAATAAGTTCCGGTGATAAATTAATTTACGAATGCTAACTGGAAAATAAGAGGAAGTTACCTGTGCAGATTACACTTACTTTAATAATGCAACGGTAAATAACAGGCGTTGCAAAAGGAAATTGATCTCAAGTGCACAAACAAGTGATCCGTAATATTTCAGAAACAGTAAATGCGCTTTAAAAGTTCAGCTTACAGTCTGTTACTGCTCATTGAAATGTGAATCCTGATTAGTAATTGTAACAGTCAAATATGAAACATAGGACAGGAGGAAGAGGGAGGAGTTTAATGTTTAGCGTTCCATCAACAACGAGATCATTAGAGACGGAGCACAAGCTGGAATTAAGGATGGAAAAGGAAAGCGGGAGTGCCGTTTCCCCTTCGAAGGAACCATCCCCACAGCTGCCTTAAACACTTCAGGGAAATCGCGGGAAACATAAATCAGGAGTGCCGGACGCGGGTTTGAAAGGTCAGCCTCTCGAATACGAGTCCAGTGCGCTTACCACTTCGCTACCTCGCTCTGTAAACATCGAATATGTACACCTGTGCAGAGTCAAGCACAGTGTCTCTGCAAGCTGCCTCGGTGTCACGATTTACCTTTTTCTTTCTCTTTTTTTTATTTTTTATAGAATGCATGCAAGTAAAGGGATACGTAATATTCAAAGCATTATATGCTTACTTTGTTATGAAATGTCACGTGACGTATGTTACTATTGCCAAAGGTGGCATATTGCAGAGAACCAGTCATGCATCGCATTTAAATACAACAAAATCTGCATCTGCACCTACACCTACATCTACATCTACAAGACTACTCTGCAATTCAGACTTAAGTGTCTGGTAAAGGATTCATCGAACCACTTTCTCGATAATTCTCAACCGTTTCATTCTCGAACAGGGGGCGAGAGAAACGAATACTTAAATCTTTCCATGCGAGCTCTGATTTCTTTTATTTTATTACGATGACCATTTCTCCTGATTTAGGTGGGAGTCAAAAGAATATTTTCGCATCCGGGGGAAACAGGGAGCGATCAAAATTTCGTGAATAATCTACCAGAAACGAAAAGCGTCTTTTTTTTTATGATTTGCAACCCACATCGTGTATCATATCTGCGACACTGTCCCGGATTTTGCAATGCCGCACAGCGAGCAGCCCTTCTTAGAACTGTTTCCGTGTCCTCCGCCAATCTTATCTGGTAAGGGGCCAATCCGCACAGTAATACTGTAGGGAAGGTACGGCGAGCGTTGTGTAGGCAGTTTCTTCAGTGGATTTCTTTCATCTTGTATGTGTACTGTCAGTAAGACGTAGTCTCTAGTTCATCTTACGGACAACATTATTAATGTGATCGTTCCTATTTTAGTTTTTCGTATTTGTTATACCTAGTTATTTAGTTGAATTGACAGCCTTTAGATTTGTGTGTGATGAAAATTTAGCTGATTTCTTTTATATTCACGTGGATGACCTCATACTTTTCATTATTTAGAATTAGTTGCCCATTTTCCAAAAAACCGATGCCGTTATAGCGCATATTTTGTAGTAATTGATGGAAAGTCAACGAGTAAAACACAAGTAATTTCTGTCGTTTCTCAAGGAGATGTTCGGCATCCATGGTATAGGAGTCAGTCTGAGCAACCCTCTTAGATTTTTTGCACATGAGTCTGTCATTAATGAAAACTCAATCATGAAATGCAAGTAATTCAAGAATGATTAACAAATAATATTGCAAATATTCAATGCCAGCGGTTAACCTCAATAGCAGAAACCATCTCATCAAGCAGCAGCTCAGCCACCACCGCATTCAACAACAGCCGAGTTTTCCTCATGCAACACTTGGAAAAAAAGGCAAAAGAATAACGAATCGAATTATGCTTCATTGTTGGATCGTTTGAAACTTGTGTTGGCCAAAAACCAACAACCAAGGCTAGCATGCAAAAAGGTGCTCTTGCACCAGCATTATGCACTATCCCACACATTAGCGAAAGTGCGTGAGTTGGGCTACCAACTGGTTCCTCATCTACCCCACTAGGCAGAATTAGCCCAAACGATGTTCTTCCTGTTCCTTAACTTGAAACTTGGTGCGGAGAAATTTTCAGCAAATGAGGAAGTGATAGGTTCTGTCGACGAGTGCATTGCTGCGTTTTACAGGACATACTTCTCCGCAGGAATGAGAAACTGCAGTATTACAGGACCGAGTGTATATCCCTCGAACTAGACTGTATCGAGAAATAAGACGAGTTTTTTAAGAAACCAGTATTTTTTTCTTATTAAATAAACTTGTTAAACCACCGTTGTATGTTCCAGCGTGATTTGTGAGCGGACAACTCACTCATTGGCCAGGACATCTAGAATTTGCTGATCATGTCTTCCGTAAACCTTACAGGAAAAAAACCTTCCAAAGAAAGGCAGTGTTTGCTGTCGATACTGGGCACAGAATAATCTTTGCAGTCATGCTGAGATAACTAGTTCGGGAAATAACTGAAATGAGAAAGGGAATGAAACAAACGGTGATCCGCCTTTCCCCAGAACGAAAGCCTGTATCCACGCATACTGAGATGTCACACAGGATTTTCCAGGAGAGAAATCAATCAACTTTCACGTGCTGTTATGGATTTGTACGGCTTCCAGAGACTCATTAGAGGAATTTCTGCATTACTACTGTAGCGCCGTGTAATCGGAGCGAGCGTTTAGTCTCCGCTGACCTGGGTGTCTACATTTACATCTGTACTCCGCACGTCACGTAAGCTGTGTGACATGGTACATTTGGTAACTAATTTATCCCCTGACCTTCTCTATTCGTTAACCGTGTGTGTGACGAAATACGACCGCCGGCAAGCTGCCCTATCAGCTCGCATTTCTGTAACTTTATTGACGCTGGGTACACAGATTTCAGAGAAGCACTCACTGCACGCAGTGCTTCTTCCAGGCGGTCGACGGAATGTTTATCCACCGTCATGTTGCAGAGTTTGCCTTTAACGTTACGTAAAGTTACTAGGTTTCTGAAGTCATGATACTGGTATAACTCTGTGAGGACTTGTTATGAAGACAGTTGGCAGTGTAACCTGTTGGTGTTCTTTTCGACGAAACCTGTTGCGACTTAATAAATCTGTATCAGTACAGCTGTGGTGGTTCGTTATTAGTATTGTTACAAATTTTGATGCAACTGCGATTGCTAAACAAATTTAGTGTCTGTACGGATCGCTATTTTATGTTTACCCCTGAGTGTTTTCGTCTACGAACACCATCTTCAAAGAATGCCGGCCGAAGTGGCCGTGCGGTTAAAGGCGCTGCAGTCTGGAACCGCAAGACCGCTACGGTCGCGGGTTCGAATCCTGCCTCGGGCATGGATGTTTGTGATGTCCTTAGGTTAGTTAGGTTTAACTAGTTCTAAGTTCTAGGGGACTAACGACCTCAGCAGTTGAGTCCCATAGTGCTCAGAGCCATTTCCATCTTCAAAGAATCTTTGTGAATAATCATATAATGTATTGTGTCTGTCCTAAAGGACATCCGAACAGAGAGGAAATAAATCATCTCGTCTGAAAATGACACATACATTGTTCGTGTTCATTATACTCGCAATCACGAACTATTATATAGCCAATCAATGTACTCCGAGATATAAATGCGCTGCAGATTCTAACCGAAGAGTCTCACTCAGGTTTCACTTCCAACCGGGTCGAAAATTTTCTCCGTTCAGGGTCTGGCGGTTATTCTTATCTCCGTACGTACGTGACACGAAGATTGCCTGCATGTCGCCACATGATATATCTAACCCTATGTAACTTAGTAACAGAGTATGGCTTGATCCTAGTCAATATTCTGATTTGTTGAATCACACTCTAGTACTACTTTCCACTGCTTACAAGGCTATATAGACGCGTTCCACAAGCCAAGTAAATAATTATGTATACACAAAGTGAACAAATCACCGTAAGAACGCTGTGACATCGGAGCAGTGGTCGGCTCGCGTTAATACCGTTTTTCCTTTTGGGCATTTTGTCACCATCGAGTGGCGTCTTATTCCTCCTTCAGTTACTATCTGCACAAATTGCTCACTTGCCTCCATCAGTGGCAGCATCACCGTTTATCGATACTAGTACTGCTGTAACTTATTTGGTGTGGCAGTTATATTTGTGTGTCGTGTGTGTGTGTGTGTGTGTGTGTGTGTGTGTGTGTGTGTGTGTGTGTGTGTGGCAGTTGGTCGGTTGCGGCGGAGTAGTGAGGGAGTCTCTGCCGCGTGTGGTCAGGCCGGGGGCCACTGGCGGCGTGCACGCGCGGTCGGAGTTGTGTGGCACTATCTGCGAGAACTGCTAAGTTCGTGACTCACCGCACCTGCACACTGGAGTTGACTAACCAGTGAACCTGTCATGAAAGCTCAAACGTTGTGACATCTGTTCGTCGACTGCTGGTTGTTGCATCCTGGGCTGTCCCCACAAGCAGCAACATGATGTTGTGTTGGAGTCGCCAAAATTTTGCAGCTGTCTCATTGTATGGTGTTTAACTTTGCAATGATTATAATTTATTAGTGAAGTACACCAGAGGTATCTTCTGCCTTGTGGCCATCAACGTTCTGGTTACTTGCTCTGGTCGTTTGCGAAGTTTTGCGGCAGTGTGTTTTCCTCGCCATGTTGATGCTGTCCGACACGGCATGTAGTTCGACAGCTTGGTGTTGTCCTCTTTTTCTCTTTGAGTGTTTATTCTGCCTTGACTGTGTTTGTACGCCAATTATTAAGACATAATCCTGCTATGATCCTCGTCTTTGCTGGTATGTTTGGCTGTCGTCCTGTTGGTCGGGTCAAAAGGAACTGATTAGGCGGTTGATTGGTTCGTCAGCCGTCCGTAGGTCGTGCTGTAACCCGATTGTTTAGTGTTACGCTTGGCTGGCTGTCTCACCTAAACTGTGGTTAGAGATTCCTCCCCAGGCCAACCCTTGGAAGACTTCTGAGCTCCACTGTCTGTTGTTTGTGATTTTCATTTCATTTGGTCGCAGGTATTGTGCCAGGCTTTCAGCCGTGTAGTAATATTGTCGGTTTTATGTTTGGTATACGGCCTTCAGCTGAACTTCATAACAACTTTAAGATTAGGCCTTCAGCCGTATTTCATTTACGGTTCCTGTTGCTCTGTATTTAAGCCTTCAGCCACGTTTGTTTCAGAATCTGTGGCTTTAATACATAAATCCTTGTCTGTAAGGTTTCTCTTTAATTATTTTGAATTCTTGAAGAGGCCTTCAGAAATGTTCTGTAAATGTTTATCTTAAGATTGTATTTAATTATTCTTGAGTAATTGCTTGGGCTTAAGCTGACAAGATACTTTAAGTTTTCTAATGATGTTTTTCTATTGCACTGTGTAAAGGCTTATTCATAAAGTCTCACTCTTATTATGTAAAGAAATTCTTTTAATTGGGCTTTCAGCCGAAGAACTAACTTGAATTTTCCTTAATATGGCCTTTACCCAGAAGATATTGTAGTTTTACTTAAATAAGGCCTTCAGCCGTTACTCTAACTCCTGGAGTTTTAAAAGCAATCATTTAAACTTATTCAGGAGAAGTTACCTGGGCCCTCAGCCGTGAATTGATCTTTGTTGTTTTAAAGAGACATTTGTGCATTGGTTTAAGGAATAAAGTTGTTTGTGTTCTTGTATAACTAACAGTAACTGACCTTGGCCCCTTTCCACAACCTGCTCCGCTCTGTCGTGCTAAACCAGATTTCAACATCCACGCTAATTTCACCAACTGCGACATTATCACATATACGCTGATTTATTGTATACGCACAATTTGTATCATGCTACATAGTCAAATTGTTTTATCAATTTAATTTATGTAATTGTTTCCAGTGGTAGTTAAATTTTTCAGATTACAACGAACAGATCTCTTATCTGTCATTTTGGAGCTATGAGGGAGTCTATGCGAATACGACCGACGTCAGCAGTTGGCTATGGCTGCTGATATAACTTTGGTACATGAGTACAGTGCTTTGTTTGACGAGGCACAGGCATAATCTCCTGACACACAATGGACATAGCCTGTCAAACGTATTTTATCTCTATGGTACTTGAAAGCTATGCCGGATTTGAATTCCGTACTCAGCACCTTCTTCAAGCTGTTGTCACGATGAACCCTACAGTCTTCGTAACGTGAATCCTTTCTTTCGGAAGCGTGCAGAGAAAATTTACTAGCAGAATTCATATTTTGCGTTTTTGCTATAATTCATACAGAAACTTCGGTATGAGAAACAGTCTCAATATACACTCCTGGAAATGGAAAAAAGAACACATTGACACCGGTGTGTCAGACCCACCATACTTGCTCCGGACACTGCGAGAGGGCTGTACAAGCAATGATCACACGCACGGCACAGCCGACACACCAGGAACCGCGGTGTTGGCCGTCGAATGGCGCTAGCTGCGCAGCATTTATGCACCGCCACCGTCAGTGTCAGCCAGTTTGCCGTGGCATACGGAGCTCCATCGCAGTCTTTAACACTGGTAGCATGCCGCGACAGCGTGGACGTGAACCGTATGTGCAGTTGACGGACTTTGAGCGAGGGCGTATAGTGGGCATGCGGAAGGCCGGGTGGACGTACCGCCGAATTGCTCAACACGTGGGGCGTGAGGTCTCCACAGTACATCGATGTTGTCGCCAGTGGTCGGCGGAAGGTGCACGTGCCCGTCGACCTGGGACCGGACCGCAGCGACGCACGGATGCACGCCAAGACCGTAGGATCCTACGCAGTGCCGTAGGGGACCGCACCGCCACGTCCCAGCAAATTAGGGACACTGTTGCTCCTGGGGTATAGGCGAGGACCATTCGCAACCGTCTCCATGAAGCTGGGCTACGGTCCCGCACACCATTAGGCCGTCTTCCGCTCACGCCCCAACATCGTGCAGCCCGCCTCCAGTGGTGTCCCGACAGGCGTGAATGGAGGGACGAATGGAGACGTGTCGTCTTCAGCGATGAGAGTCGCTTCTGCCTTGGTGCCAATGATGGCCGTATGCGTGTTTGGCGCCGTGCAGGTGAGCGCCACAATCAGGACTGCATACGACCGAGGCACACAGGGCCAACACCCGGCATCATGGTGTGGGGAGTGATCTCCTACACTGGCCGTACACCACTGGTGATCGTCGACGGGACACTGAATAGTGCACGGTACATCCAAACCGTCATCGAACCCATCGTTCTACCATTCCTAGACCGGCAAGGGAACTTGCTGTTCCAACAGGACAATGCACGTCCGCATGTATCCCGTGCCACCCAACGTGCTCTAGAAGGTGTAAGTCAACTACCCTGGCCAGCAAGATCTCCGGATCTGTCCCCCATTGAGCATGTTTGGGACTGGATGAAGCGTCGTCTCACGCGGTCTGCACGTCCAGCACGAACGCTGGTCCAACTGAGGCGCCAGGTGGAAATGGCATGGCAAGCCGTTCCACAGGACTACATCCAGCATCTCTACGATCGTCTCCATGGGAGAATAGCAGCCTGCATTGCTGCGAAAGGTGGATATACACTGTACTAGTGCCGACATTGTGCATGCTCTGTTGCCTGTGTCTATGTGCCTGTGGTTCTGTCAGTGTGATCATGTGATGTATCTGACCCCAGGAATGTGTCAATAAAGTTTCCCCTTCCTGGGACAATGAATTCACGGTGTTCTTATTTCAATTTCCAGGAGTGTATATTTAAATGCCCTTCACACATACAAATTCAAAAATCTACGGTATATATGTGGCGAACAATGCAGCGTAACACAGCAAAGCTGACACTGCTGGAAGGGCAAAATTCTTTTTGAGTGGCCAGCAAACATTGGCCACATTAACGAGAGAGATGGTGACGCGGACATGTGGTGTTCCTCTTTCCTTGCGATCCCTCTTCTTTCTTTCTTTCTTTCTTTCTTCTGAGGATCATAGGTACTACAATCATAGTTTTACCAACGCGCACACCAAAGTCTTTCACCGTAACCACACTGAAAATTTTGCTTACATACGGCCGATGCAGAGCACACACTAACATGTGAATAAAAGCGGAATTCCATCACTGATGTAATAATGAAGTCGGACACAAATACTACACAATGAGAAAGTGTTGAGTGGTTTACCGCATGGTACGGCCGTAAAAATGGAAAATATGTCTGCCCACGGAACCCCCATCACTGATGTAATAATGAAGTCGGAGACAAATACTACACAACGAGAAAATGTTGAGTAGTTTACCGCATGATACGGCCGTAAAAATGGAAAATATGTCTGCCCACGGAACCAGTACGTTCATGGGGAAGAAATAACATGTGTGTCACCAAACAGAAAATATGTACGACAGCTAAGTTAAAAATTAATAACTAATTAGTGAGTGGGTATAAAGCAGTATAATGACTATGAAACTATACGAAATTCAGTTGGGACCACGAACACTGACAGGCTACATTGAAAACTACCCGTTTGTAACACAGCAAACAATACAGCAGTAAATGAGTTGCAGTCTTTCAATCTGCCAATTCGTTGCAAAACATGAAATTTGTTTGCGGAACACTGACGATATTTTAATCAATGAAGCGGCAGGCGTTTGGTCCAAAAGCTACATATTCTAAATTGTATTGCCGGGAACGCAGACAACAGTAAACGTTAGTGAATATGCGCGCATGTGGGCCCCGCAAATGAAATATTGAATGAAATTCGTTAGTAGCATCGGCTTTTATCTCACTTACTCCCTTCATCATAAAAATGGTGAAAAACAACTGTTTGACACAGTACGTTGAACAGGGAAAATTTATTTAGTCTTGTTTACAACCAATGACCAACAATAGAAGTCCATTCGTCGTTAATTTTCTATGTTCGAATACGTTTCGTATTTCTTCAATACACTAATTAATTCTTAAACATGTTTTAGATACTACGGTAATCATGAAAAGAAGACATTGTTAAAACTTAGCGTAGGAATTGCGCTTGACAATTTTTCCAATCTACTTAGGATGTCAATACATTTTTAGGAGGTGATGCTCTAGAGCTCTTATACATTGGAAAAATGTCGTATTGCTGCCTTGTGCTGCTGGTAAGGTACTTTATTTACACAATTACTTTCAGTCGTCTGACCATCACAGGTTCATAAAAATATCCATAGCATCATGTGACGCGAAATACAAACTCGTTATCGTCAGGTGAAAAATTACGTCGCCGCTCTGTAAAAGCTGTGCTGTGGAGTGCTTTATCAACCTGGTGACGATCACACGACTGAAGCTGATTGTATAAATAAAGTATTTTACCAGCAGCTCAAGGCAGTAATACAACATTTTTCAAATACTCAGGCTGTCTTTGTTTGCTTCTCTAATCACACTATGTTCTTAGAACTGATGTCACAAAAGATCGATAAATTCTGAAACACTTTCCGGCGTCTAATGAAGCGAGTTTGCAACACATTGTTGTTAACCATGTAGCTGTAGTGCGTCGCTATGACATAGCAAATTGTCCACGATCACGTTTTCGTAACAGGAAGAGTTTTTCGTCTTTTCCTTATACACTCCTGGAAATTGAAATAAGAACACCGTGAATTCATTGTCCCAGGAAGGGGAAACTTTATTGACACATTCCTGGGGTCAGATCCATCACATGATCACACTGACAGAACCACAGGCACATAGACACAGGCAACAGAGCAAGCACAATGTCGGCACTAGTACAGTGTATATCCACCTTTCGCAGCAATGCAGGCTGCTATTCTCCCATGGAGGCGATCGTAGAGATGCTGGATGTAGTCCTGTGGAACGGCTTGCCATGCCATTTCCACCTGGCGCCTCAGTTGGACCAGCGTTCGTGCTGGACGCGCAGACCGCGTGAGACGACGCTTCATCCAGTCCCAAACATGCTCAATGGGGGACAGATCCGGAGATCTTCCTGGCCAGGGTAGTTGACTTACACCTTCTAGAGCACGTTGGGTGGCACGGGATACATGCGGACGTGCATTGTCCTGTTGGAACAGCAAGTTCCCTTGCCGGTCTAGGAATGGTAGAACGATGGGTTCGATGACGGTTTGGATGTACCGTGCACTATTCAGTGTCCCCTCGACGATCACCAGTGGTGTACGGCCAGTGTAGGAGATCGCTCCCCACACCATGATGCCGGGTGTTGGCCCTGTGTGCCTCGGTCGTATGCAGTCCTGATTGTCCTGAGTGTCCCTAATTTGCTGCAAAGTGGCGGTGCGGTCCCCTACGGCACTGCGTAGGATCCTACGGTCTTGGCGTGCATCCGTGCGTCGCTGCGGTCCGGTCCCAGGTCGACGGGCACGTGCACCTTCCGCCGACCACTGGCGACAACATAGATGTACTGTGGAGACCTCACGCCCCACGTGTTGAGCAATTCGGCGGTACGTCCACCCGGCCTCCCGCATGCCCACTATACGCCCTCGCTCAAAGTCCGTCAACTGCACATACGGTTCACGTCCACGCTGTCGCGGCATGATACCAGTGTTAAAGACTGCGATGGAGCTCCGTATGCCACGGCAAACTGGCTGACACTGACGGCGGCGGTGCACAAATGCTGCGCAGCTAGCGCCATTCGACGGCCAACACCGCAGCTCCTGGTGTGTCCGCTGTACCGTGCGTGTGATCATTGCTTGTACAGCCCTCTCGCAGTGTCCGGAGCAAGTATGGTGGGTCTGACACACCGGTGTCAATGTGTTCTTTTTTCCATTTCCAGGAGTGTAGTTACTGGCCGCAACTGTGAACACACACCAAGACAGGCGACACAGTGGACCCACATTTTGCACGAAGGCGATTCAAATTCCTGACTCCCTGTTGAAATTAATGCTCTTCATGGATTCCTCAAGTCGCTGACATAAATGGTTCCTTTGAAAAGCAGGGGTGAATTCCTTCCTCAAGCCGAGCATGGCTTTCGTCTCTACTTCGTCGCTGAAGAACGAGTTAAACCACAATCACAAATCCTTCCTTGCAAACGAGTACAGCATCCCATTTAAAAAGACTTATTAGTCAACTTTATTAGTCAAGCAGCGGATTACCACAATTGAGTTTATTATTTGACGTTTTCAAGTTTCTACTTGTAGTTTAACGTTTGGGATAATTTGAGCTACTATTGGAAAAAAATATCGATTACCGCTTATTTGTCATCGCAAGATGTGCAGAACTTGTGTGAAGTTTGGAAACTAGAAGAAGAGATACTAGTGGAAGAAAAACAGTGATGACATCGTGAGTTGTGCTCCGAAAGCTTAGTTGGAACAGCGCCTGCTCGCGAAAGGCCTCAAGTTCGAATTCCGGCCCGACACACCGTTTTAATCTGCCAGGAGGTTTCAAATTAACACACTTGCCACTGCCCTGCGTTAACTCATTTTGTATATTTGACGCATTTTGACAACAGTCACAAATTTGCAATCGTTATCGAGGGCAACTTGTTACTTTCCGTGTTAGTAATCATTGTCAAGCGAGAACTTTATATGCTAAATACAATACTGTATCAAAATCTAAACTTACTGAATGAAACACAACAAGATGAATAGTTTGGAAGTGCCTTTTGATTTAACTCGCACAGATCATTGTATCAACGGGAACATCTTAGGCATAATATCCATGATTAAATGCTATAGCCAGATCACTTACAAAATAGGTAATTACATACAATATGTATTATTCATGTAAGGAACACAACAAGTTAATTACTGAAGCCTGGAACAATAGGATTAGAACTGAATAGCAAGAAATTCTAGTTGATTTTAGAAGACTATACCATGTTAATAAATAGACCCTACTGCCACACTTAAAGGCGATGGGTCTTTAAAAGACTCGGAATCAGCAATAAATGTTTCCATTGTTGCAAACATTGTTCACTGTAACAAATTTCATGTAAGACTGCAGAGCCCACAATAAGTACTCTGAAAATATCAGAGATGTGATGAGATTGAGAATGAAATGACATCTAAGGCTATTCAATTGCCGAATTGGAGTATTATTGGACTATTGTGCTAAATAATGGTGAAACAATTAGATATCCACCATTCTCCTTCATTACATAATAAGGAAATTTTACAGATTTCTTCCGAGAAATGGTTTAACATCTGTCGACTGCCATGTGTTTTTCCACAGCGTTCATGCTGTTTTAAACACTGTACATATACTATATACAATATTTAAATACAGTTTCTTAAACTGAGTGTATTATCATTGTATAAATTACGAAACAGCAAGTGATAGATGACACGTGATCTATCACCACAGATTTTTAGACGTACATGTTACACAAATACAAACACTTCTGTATTCTGCCTCAATTACGACCCGTACGAGGACAACAGCACTAGAGTACAAGATTGTTACAGGAGTGTATAGTTCTTCAGCCGACATACTGTTACCTTCCTTGCGCTCTGATACACCGATGACGATGTTGTGCAGAAAGCGGTAACGAAATGTGTTGGTTAAAACACAATATTGAAAATTCAAAGCATTCATACATTTGAAGGCCACATCTAAATTGTGGGAAGAAAAGTTGAAGAAAATATTGTACGAATACCTAAGAATTTCGTGCAATTATGTGTTCAGCCTCGAAATTTTGGCAGCTGTACAGACGAAATGAGATTAAATCATTTACTACTTTGTAGTATTTCTCATCCCATGGTATTTCTCATCCCACGACAAAAGTTCTGTATATCTTAATAATGTTTCCTGAGACAATAAATGTACAACACTTTCTTTTTTATTTATTATTCGTGGGCCTTCAAAAGCCTGTGTATAACCCAAGGAAAAAATAGATTAAAAAATGTACTATTCTTAATCTCATCTTCGACCTTCAGTTGTCCTTGAACGGAAACTTGTATGAGCTTAAAATCTCTCCAGTTGTTCCCTTTATGCCCTGTAACATTGACGCAAATAGTCTTGTTATTACTCCAAGAATCTTCTGTTTTACTAATGATTCGCAAAAATATAAGTCACCCCCAAAACGTCTAAGATAAACTGACTCCTCAATATGAATTTTTAAGCTATTTTCAGAACATGATCTACGAAATCATTTCTGATATCTGAACACCCTCCGACGCAGACCTTTCCGAGGAGGGACAGAAACACAGCAATCAGTCAATCTCATTGTGGTTTATGCTATTCTTGCGTGACCAGATTTCAGCTATAGCCTTATTCAGCCACATGCAAGAACAACAGGGCTGCGACTGATTGCTGTGCTCCTATCGTTTCTTATAATAATCTACACACGCTTAGCACAACAGTTCCTTATGGAAGTGAAGTTGGTTAAAAGTGCTTCCTTTTCCTATTCTAAGGTGTCAGGCAAATCCAACACCTTCCATGAAAACCCTGACATGATAAGCATATCCAGTAGTATGTCACATAGCTCCGAATAAATCATGGCATTAAATTAACCAAAGTAATACGAGTAACGAGTGAGCAAATGGAACACCACAGACTAACACAAGAATACCTAAATGCATGTTATACCTTCCCACCGTGAGACAGACGCAGTTACGAGGGGAGAAACGAGAACAGAAGCCGAGAGCAGAACCGTGCTAAGTTAGAAGGCCCAATGATGAGGGACGGACACCCACGTCGCCAGCTAACCGTTAGGACCGCCCCCCAGCCCATGTTAAAAGCTAGAGTCTTAGCGTGAGACTTTTTCGCGTCTCTGTTACGTCAGGACAACCCTCCAGCCCATATTAAAAGATAGAGCCCCCCAGAAGAACAGTATAGATCTTACGATAACATTAAAAGGACCACACCAGCTGCAAGTTTTAGCGTGAGACTTTTTCGCGTCTCTGTTACTTTGCAAACTTTAAAAACATTGCCCCACCACGAAAAGTATAACGTTTCTCATTGGATAGACAGAATTTTTGTAGGCGGAGCTTAAGGTTAACATTGGGACCCTGATTGGTCAGATGAAAACACAGCCAGATAGTTTTTTTAAACGAACTTCGGTAAATTTTAGTAAGGAGAAGTTAGGAAAGAGTTGCTTCCGAGACGGCGAGGTGAGCGGAGCTGTGCTGCCCGCTGCCCCCTGACGAACACCGACAAGGTAATGAACGCACGCGATGCCACATAACAGCGCATAAAGCTTCATTCACAACTGCAGAAGTCTCATCTGTTACACCCCCTTTTTGCGTAATACTAGTGTCGATCGTCAATTAAAGCTCATGGTGTTCACATTTGCCGCTTGAAGTAAAAATTTGAAACGCGATGATTTTCCTGTTATATAGTTATTGAGAAGCCATATCAGCCACTGTAATTTACGACAAGTTAGATAGGTAATTAAAGATAATTGAGGGTCACTTTATAGTTTTCTCTTTTGTTAAACTTAATTTAAACCTAGATTACAGATGTGATATGGCATAGGTCATCCTTCGATCCATTGTAGAACTTGGAAACCCCTTCAGGGAATATTCGTTCACATTTTTGTTGAGCACAGTTGGTTTTTACCAACCTGTATTAAAACATTTCCTTTTGTCAATAGTGCAATTTATAAACGATGTTTTGTGAGTAGAATAAAATTTCCAATGGTAAACTTAACTGCTGTTTCGACGTTATTTTACCAGCTAACTAAAAATAGGAGAGCCTTGAACCCCTTCCACTAAATTTAGTTAGTATTAAGATTCTTTTACAGGGAGTGCAGTGGATCTGACGCTGAAATCATTAAGTATTTGGTTATATCATCGCTAGTCTCACTGAGCTCCTTTGAATTCTACATGTCATGTGTGGTCTGTCGTCTCCTTACCAGCAACAGGTTCCAGGTTCAAACTAGTCAACTCCCTAAAAAACACGCTCAGAGCGCCGTTGCGCGAAAGTGGTAGGGAGACACGATATAGAACAAACAGACACCACGCAGAATGTTAGAAAATGGCGACCCTGCCAGGATGGTAAAATACCATGATTGAAGGTCGACCACATGCCTAACTAGATCAGAAAAATATCCTGTTGAAAAATTTTCATAATAAAAAAATTTTTTTTGAACGTTATAAATAGTTGAAAACAGTAGCTGCAGCGATAGACAGTAAGAAAGTATTCAATAAGAGTGAGACATTCTGCAGACACAATAGCATAATTAAGTTATGAATTTTAATATTGTTAGAATTAAGTTTTCTCCTCAATGCAAGCGCACAGGTGGGGGATACATCGTTGAGAAGCTGGTTCTGTCTCAACAAGTAAGTGAATTGATTGTCAAGTCGTGTGGGTAAAAAGTTTATAAAACGCGTGAGATCGTATGAGCGCATGTTGACTCGAAGTAGGGCGCGTGAATTGCTTTTAAAACAGAAAATATGGGATTCGGAAAGCTTTGCAATAGCAGATCGAGACCTTGACCGAATTGAGGTAGAGACCCAGCATGAATATGGACAGAGAATAGAAACAACAGACGATGCAGTATCGCGAGAAATAGGACATATAACGCACCATAACGAGGATAATGTACGTCAAGGCATAGAAAACGTAAGTCAGCATACGACAGAGGAGCATAAAAGTAGAGAGACAGTCGATGAGGATTCTAACTTGCGTCTTGAATAGGTAGTACCCATAGTACAAGTAATCACAGCTCCCTCACCACAGAGTACAAGGAACTGTCACAGCACAGTTCAATGCAATCCGTTGCAAACCAACAATTGGGCGAAAACACAGAGCGTAGGACGTCGGAAGAAAACGCAATAGGACCCACCAATCTGGCAGAATTATTACAATTAATGACGGAAACCATGACAAGACAAAGAAAGTGCGAACCAAATTAAAATTCAGAATGCAGAAATGACTAAACAAAATGCAGAAACCACGAGACAAATGCGTGCGATTAAAGAACAAAAAAAAAAATTCAGTTACACCTAAAGACGAGGCAAAAGAATCTTGAGAAGTGATAGGAAACTTAATAACAGGTCACAATCAATTGAGAACAGACATTGACAAGGTACAAGCGGACGTACAAACATTGCGTAATGACATTCAGGACGAGATCAAAACATTACGTAACAACACCCAGGGAGAAATCAAGAAACTAGAGAAACAGATAAACGAAATTACTAGGCAAGCAGCAGGTACAGCGCGTGAAATTGTTGAAAACAGTGTGTTACACAAACTTATCACAAAAGTAGCGCTGAAAAGGTATGAAAACCACATAGTCAAAATAGAAGCGCAAACGAAGCGACAATTCCAGAAATTGCGAACAGAGTTGTCGCAAACCATTGAAGAGCATAGTGAACAGGATCGAACAAGCACAGAGTCTGCAATCACATCCGTATCTGTAACAGCACCGGAAAAACAAGCAATTAACGAAGATATTACGCATTTGCGATTCCAATCACAGGCGGAAAGTAACATACGTGAAATCAGACAGCCTGCACAGCAACAAACACGTTTTGAAATTCTTGATGAACAGACGTCATCACAAACACATGCGGAACCACAAATGTATGTTTCAAGAAAGTTTGGATCGTGCAATGAAGCAGCAAGGTTAGTCAGACAAGATACCGAACCAATATCTGACAATGGAAAGCCAGGTCGCGAAGAGTACAGTGCAATCCATTCAGCTACACTTTCACAACCGATGGAAGAAAATTATTGCGTACCACTCCGACGATACTACGCAAGGGTAGGCGAAAGTTACAGTGGACAATATCCAATGGATCTACCACAACCGGAAAGAACGACGGGAGAAATGATCAGAAACAAAAGTGGCGAAGAATCGCGAATTTCATATGCAACTATGACGAAGTACGACACGATCATTTCCTCACAGTCAGAAAATTTCAACACTTTCGAGAAGGAAACTCATTACATCCACGAACTTTTATTGATCAATTCCGAGTAGGATTACCAGAACACTAGACGCTAGCACACAAATTAGACTTTATACGTGCACACATGTCAGGAACAGTCGCAAAAACAATGCAGAATGTTGCAGCGACATGCCGATCGTACGAAGATTTCAGGGGGAAGTTTCTCTCACGATATTGGTCCAGCGAAGCACAGAACAGAGTGAAGTACGAATTATTACAGAACCCATATTTTGAAAATTGAGGACAGAAGAGTCCAGTGAAATTTTTCGAATTAATGGCAAAGAAAAATCAATGCTCAGATGTACCATACAGTGACGGAGAGTTGATTAAATTTTGCGCGATGAAGCTGCCATTGAAATACCAGCAATCATTAGTAGGTCGCGGAGTCAATGACGTCGAAGCATTTAAAGGTATTCTAAGGGAACTAGAGTTCATATTTTCGGAAGATAACGCAAGAAAAAGACGAAGCGCACGTGAAAACGAAAGCAAAAAGCAGTGGAATCCACAAGACACAGTACGAAGAAACAATAATTACGAACCATGTGATAACTTCGCACCAAGAACCGGTTATGGATTTAGAAGAGAATATGGCAATAACTACAATTCACCCAGGAACGGCAACAAATATTACAGAGGGAATAACGACAACCGGAACGGCTACTGGAGAACCAATAGACCGACAAATTATCAACAAAGAAACCACTATCAACAAGCAGAACAAGAAAAGAGCAGATAGAAGAGGTGGAGGTAAGACCACCAAACCCCGATAAACGTTCGAATTGACAGATAAGCGCCCATGCCAAAGAGAATGACGCACCGACCCAGGACAATTGCAGCACCTTGAACAGAGAAGTAAAAATCTTATCACGAGAAGAGAAGAAGGAAGAAACAAATCCGCAGGGACCAGATGAAAACGAAGACAAAAATATAACAATATTGTGTTGGGACGAAATTAATTGGGAGAAAACTGACGAGGAAGATGAATTACCAGAGGCATGCACAACGAATGTAGGAGGAAAGGACGAAGTAATGAGTATTGCAGAGCTATTTGAGATGGAAACCAGGGAAAGCGAATTCAATGAGGATAATGCGCAGTCGACAGAAGTTGAAAATAAGTTACGAGTGGGCACACAACCCAACGTATATAATGAAGGAAGTTATGAAGCGATAATTAGAGCATTTAGATGCGATTATGTGGAAGTAGCGACGAAGAAGGAGAAGATAGACAAGGATGAGGAGAAAGTAGGGGATGTTGAAGAAAGCGTAAATGAAGAAAGAAATAGGGAAGAGGAAATAAAAGAGAGAGAAGTAGGAGTCGAAACTCATCCCACAGAAAGTTCGAATTCACAAGGGAAATTCCTAAAAAGACTCATGTATGATTCAGTGGAGGATTCCATGATGCTAGAAGGAGATGAACAGAACCAACCCTTTCAAATTCAACCAATTGTGAAGGCCATGGTAAAGCATATCCCAGTCAATATTGTAATTGATAGCGGAAGTGAACTGACTGCGATCTCAGAAAATTTATTCATGCAGTGTAATGCCAATGAGGAATTGCCAGTTCTGAAAACACATAAGATTAAAGTAATAGGTCCTTTTGGAAACAATGCTGCGGAAGTTATGAGACAAACAAGGTTAACTCTTTCGTGCCAAGGTCAAAAGATCGAAGCCAACTTCGTGATTATACCTTAACTAACTGTAGATTTGATTATAGGTGCAGATTTTTTAAATGGAAGACGAGCAATAATAGATATGGGGAAAGGTAGCGTAACATTCGGGAATGTCACACCTCTCTTTGAGCAAAAGCTAAAACTAGAAGAAACACCAGTTATAAACAAACAATTAAGAATGACACGAGATAAAGAGGATGAAGAATTAGAATGGTATGCATAAAAGGGGGAATCGCCTCAACTCATGTTAGAAGTCCATAAAGAAATCGACAAAAAATTGCAAGAAGTTCAAGATATTTCGGAACAAAGTAAAAGAGAATTTGAGGGTATTTTACAAGATAAAGCTGAGGTATTTTCACTTAAGACGGGTAGTATTAAACACTTTCAGTACAAGTCTGAAGATTAATGTTATTACTGGTAAGTAATCAGCACAATATTTCAAGATTATGTTTCAGATAAGATCGTCAGGAGAAAGAAGAATGAAGAGAGAGGAAGGTGGGAAAAAGAAAGTAGTTTCAATAAAAACAAAAATAACACCAATAGTACCATAGATTAAGGTGAAGGGATAAAACATAGATAGTCTAAGAGCATGAAATACTAAAATGCTATACACCAGTTAAGACTCAAAATATCTTAGAATTGTAATATGGAAAGGGCGCCGAAATTTGTAAAGCTTTTTAAGAAGGCGTAAAACAATGTAGGTGCTAGACATATGTTAGATGATTATAAGTAAAAATTTTTGTAAGAACCATTGTAAAAACTCCAGCAAGGACTAGATGCAACAACCCACTAGTTGCAACGAGAGAAGTATCAAGAAAGAAAAGGACGTAATTTGCAAGCCACGTTTCCTACAAGGCAGAAGCATCAAGAGAAAGGAAAGGACAGCGAGACCAACAGAAGGACCTTGTATCGAAAGTGGGCAATAAATCTGCCCACTAGACGGAACCCTGCTGGGGCGGAACATGGAGCCACACAGTGGCGGAGCCCTGCTGAGACGTGACGGGACGTCGAACGCCGGAAGGGTCTCCGAGTGCCCTGACTTGGCGCAGCAAGCAAAAAATGGCCTGAGGAGAAGACGGCTTGGGCAAGCCACCACTGGCAAAAAAATATTTGTAAAAGTCACACTACCGCTATTAAACAGCACGCTGATGCACGAAACTGAAGAAAACGTCCACAAAGCAGAAATGACATGCCCAAACCATTTAGCAAACTGTTACTAGGAGGAGAACTTCAAAGCGACTAGTTATCAATAAATATTTCCGTATCCTGCCCAGAGAAGAACCAAGAATCAAGTAAGAAGCAGAGAAAAAGCAGGAAGGACACATGTTGAAGATTCGCAAGATTGAGACCAAGAAAGAAGATGGGTGAAGAATAGACGACATACCTTCCCAAATCCCTATTCTATTGTAAGCTAGTTGTCTGCGAAGTATTACATCAAAAAACGACTGCTTTCAACGACACATAACAATGACTTTCATGTATACAAAGCCAGTAAACCACGAGATTCTGCACTCACAGCTCCATTCCATTATGGGACCTCCACAACAGCAACACACACTTGCAAAGCCAACAAGGAACGACCAACTAAGCTGTACATCAAATACTTGCCCACATCCATCTCACTCAAGTCCATCACCTTCGTGCAAAAAACATTCGCCAACCTCATGCTTAAACATTCATGGGATTGTGTGAATGTGTGAAATCAAATTATGTGATGTAGGAATTGTGCAAAAGAAACGTGTGAAAAACTAAATAAGTTAAGCACACCAGACAGCTAATAAACTACAAAATAACAGTCATTGACTATGGACTTGAGTAAAAAATAGACTATCGATAAAAAAAAGACATTAGTTCTGAAATGGACAGTATATAAAGAACAAAAATGAGGCTTAATAGACACTAAAACTATATGCCACTTATTTTCTCCTCATAAAAATAAAAGAATAACTATATTTTACTTATTTTCTCCTTATAAAAAAACGAATAAAAAATTATCTTGTTGGATGTTTTCCCTTTTTTTTAACATTTGTACCATTTGTTAGGATAATATCTCAATACTTGAGTATTTATATTTCTTTGTCAAAGCAATTCTTGGAAATAATTCTTATTTGTTAGTGTAATAATGTTGAAATGAGGGTCTAGAAACAAAAACATTTCACCTGTACATAATATTTAGAAAATAGATTTTACTTCATTACTACATAAAAAAAATATATATTTCTAAGAAAATCGATGTGAAAGACTCCTCACTTTCGATAACAAACTTCTTAAAAAACAAACTTCACACTTAAATAAAGAAAGAAAATAATTAAAAATTAATAATAGCATAAAAATATTCTTCTCTTGTCATTTTTGAGAGTAATGTCGAAGAATATAAAAATATAAATTAGTAATACAAACTAGCATAGAACCAGAATAACGTGGCTGAACAGTAGGTAACAAAAGTTAGATAAAGGAATAATTTTTGACTTAGACAACAATTCAATCATTGCCTAAATTCAGTGCAAAAATTAAGTTCGAAGGGTGGTGATATGTAAGGTGTCGGGCGAATCCAACACCTGCCATGAAAACCTTGACATGATAAGCAGATCCAGTAGTATGTCACATAGCTCCTAATAAATCGGGACATTAAATTAACCAAAGTAATACGAGTAACGAGTGAGCAAATGGAATACCACAGACTAACACAAGAATGCCTAAATTCATGTTATACCTTCCCACCGTGAGACAGACGCAGTTCCGAGGGGAGAAACGAGAACATAAGCCGAGAGCAGAACCGTGCTAAGCGAAAGGCCCTACGATAAGCGACGGACACCCACGTCGCCAGCTAACCGTTAGGACCACCCACAGACTATGTTAAAAGCTAGAGCCTTAGCATGAGACTTTTTCGCGTCTGTTACGTCAGGTTACCCCTCAGCCCATGTTAAAAGATAGAGCCCTCCAGAAGAATAGATCTTACGATAACATTAAAAGGACCACACCAGCTGCAAGTTTTAGCGTGAGACTTTTTCGCATCTCTGTTACGTTGCAAACTTTAAAAACATTGCCCCACCACGAAAAGTATAACGTTTCTCACTGGATGGACAGAATTTTTGTAGGAGGAGCTTAAGGTTAACATAGAGACCCTGATTGTTCAGATGAAAACACAGCCAGATAGTTTTTTTAAACCAACTTCGGTAAATTGTAGTAAGGAGAAGTTAGGAAAGAGTTGCTTCCGAGACGGCGAGGTGAGCGGAGCTGTGCTGCCCGCCGCCCCCTGACGAACACCGAGAGGGTAATGAACGCACGCGATGCCGCATAACAGCGCATAAAGCTTCATTCAGAACCGCAGAAGTCTCATCTGTTACACACCCTTTTTGCGTAATACTAGTGTCGATCGTCAATTAAAGCTCATGGTGTACACATTTGCCGCTTGAAGTAAAAATCTGAAACGCGATGGTTTTTCTGTTATATAGTTATTGAGAAGCCACATCAGCCACTGTAATTTACGACAAGTTAGATAAGTAATTAAAGATAATTGAGGGTCACTGTAGACCATTTTGATAGTTTTCTCTTTTGTTAAACTTGATTTAATCCTAGATTACAGATGTGATATGGCATAGGTCATCCTTCGATCCATTGTAGAACTTGGAAACCCATTCAGGGAATATTCGTTCATATTTTTGTTGAACGCAGTTGGTTTTTACCATCCTGTATTAAAACATTTCCTTTTATCAATAGTGCAGTTTATAAACGATGTTTTGTGAGTAGAATAAAATTTCCAATGGTAAACTTAACTGCTGTTTCGACGTTATTTTACCAGCTAACTAAAAATAGGAAAGCCTTGAACCCCTTCCACTAAATTTAGTTAGTATTAAGATTCTTTTACAGGGAGTGCAGTGGAGCTGACGCTGAAATCATTAAGTATTTGGTTATATCATCGCTAGTCTCACTGAGCTCCTCTGAATTCTACATGTCATGTGTGGTCTGTCGTCTCCTTACCAGTAACAGGTCCCAGGTTCAGACTAGTCAATTCCCTAAAAAACACCCTTAGAGCGTCGTTGCACGAAAGTGGTAGGAAGACACGATATAGAACAAACAGACACCACTCAGAATGTTCGACTAAATTAGGACTTCCCCCTCCTCCTTTGCTTTTCAGAAGTTTTCTTCGGCTTCACTCCCTGTTTAGCAACCATCACACAATACCGCGCCACTGTCTCTTATTCTCCGTAGCGGAGCTGCTGAACGTCTTCTCCCCCACATTTACTTGAACACATTCCACGCAAACTCTTGCCGTAAAACAGCCGCTACGTGTCATAAGTACAACAAATCTGCTCAAACAATCGTTTTCTTGTGTCTAAAAATTCTGCTGTGTTAGCAAAATGTATCAATATTCAGTAACTAAGGAGTCTGTATAGCACGGACTGCTCAAAAACTCGCCTGCATCACTGTAAACCTTGTCCACATTCGTTCCAACCAGTTAAAACTACCAGGGACGTCGCGTCTCACCTCAAGCTGCCTGCCAGCTCCTCTCTCAGATGGCCCAAGATGGTGTATTTTCTGGTGCTCCCTTTTCACCCCGCACCGCGTCCCACCCCATAAGTCTTTACGTTGGTTTTTTGGACATCCTTTCCACACCACCGATACTATCTACCTGCAGTCGCTGACTTCTCCACCGTTCCCTCCAATTTTTGTGACTTGCTCCTCTGATTTTTCTTCTATGGTTTTTAGTTAGTGCTATCGAGCTCCGACAAATACTACGTCATCTACAGTGGTTTCCTTTATATACTGTCCGTTCATTTTAAAAGACCCCATTGTCACCTTCGACCCATGAGATTACTTTATTTACAGAACCGACTATTGCTGTTTCAGCCTTTGGCCTTTTTCAAATGGAATAACTTTGCGGTTTGGCCCAAGTCAGAACTGCTTCGAATGAACATTTCCAAAGGCAGTCGCATAGTTTGTAAATAAAGTAATTTTAACAGTGTCCGCCTAAGGTCACATGCAAGCAGTAGCACTATCGGCGCTTTTAAACTGATCAGTTTTTTTGTGAATATTCAACTGGCTCATAATATTAAATTGGCGTAGAAGGATTGCTGAAGCCACTGAACACGGAATAAATATCCGTAAACGCTCGTAACAGTTTTCCTAACTGAACCCGTTGTCCATTGGTTACAACGTGAGTGTGTTCCTGAACTTAGAGATGCATACGTCTCGTATCTTGATTGATGTGGGGCCGACGATGCTGATAAAAACACTTAGGGTCTATGTGAATCTGATTTCTAACAAAACGCGTGATAACAGACGGTCAACCGAAAAAGTAGAGTCGGCAATTGAAAGAAAGTATACGTTGTGATTCTTCAATTTCTCCAGGCGTATTTTATGACGAAATAAATCTCGGATGAGCAGCCTGGTATGAGTGTGCATAAGACACAATATTTCGGCAATCGACCACGTTGCCATCATCAGCGCACCTGATGACGGCAACGTGGTCGATTGCTGAAATATTGTGTCCTATGCACACTCATACCAGGCTGTTCACTCGAGATTTATTTCGTCAAAGTATACATTGATACTTTAAGTGCTTTTTCTTTTTAAGAAACTGCACAGTTCATTACGCGTTCTCGTACACGGTGCAACACACGCAAGTACATTCAGAGATCAAATATTGTGAACCATAAAAATGAACATTAATACACAGCCACATTATAGCTGCAGTCTAACAGTTGGTATTAGCCAAAGGATGAAGCAGACCATGTCACGAGTAACAGCTTTGAATTGCCCGCTGGCAGTACCCACGCGTGGCTACCTATATTCAGTCTGCCTGAGCAACATGAATTTCCGGGGTCTTTCTCACGCTGCCCTGGTGCAGACATACATGCGTAGTCTTTGGCGCCGCAAACAATAAAGAAAGCTCCTCTTCGTGCTTCTAAATTAACTGAGTCTGTGACCAGATGATGAAAGGCAGCACTATTATTTTACACAAACAGAAACATGACGCCAAGGAAACCCAGTAATGTAATACACTCTGGGAGGTACATCCAAGCATCTATTTTAAACACCCCTTCATACTACTGCCAATAGAAGCTTACACCCAAGGGATGCATCAATTGCTGCCATAGCATGGTGCCCTTCTCACACATTCTCGAGGAATCGAGATCCAAAACCTTACGAGACTGTTGAATAGCATACAAGATAGCGAGCCGTCGAGCAGCAACGAGTGAGAAACCGGCTAACGCTCCATACTAGAAATTTGCGCGTACTGCATTCGAGTCTTGTAGCGTCATAGTGAATCATGTTTCTTAGCAAAGGAACATTAATAACAATAATGATAATGATAATAATAATAATAATAACGTCTGAGAAAGTGAAGGAAATAATAATAATAGTGCTACATTAGTGTCGAGACGCAACAAAGAACCGCTATCGAGTGATTTAACTTATTTGTCGACGAATTCATGCGCACAATGCAGTAAAGTCGTACTGGGCTACAACTACTTATAATAATGTTTGCAATATTTTTGTTGCTGTGTTCTGTTAGTGCAATCGTTCGGTGTTGCATACTTGTATTGTATTGTACTGTATTGTACTGTATGTTAACCGGCGACCTAGAAACGATGGCGGGGCTCAGTCCCCGCCGCAGCCGCAGTGGTCCACATCCCACGACGACTACCGCAGTCCACTTCACCATTCCTCCGCCCTACACCGAACCCAGGGTTATTGTGCCATTCGGTCCCCGGTGGACCCCACCAGGGAACGTCTCACAACAGACTTGTGTAGCCCCTATGTTTGCGTGGTAGAGTAATGGTGGTGTACGCGTACGTGGAGAACTGGATTGCGCAGCAATCGCCGACGTAGTGTAACTGAGGCGAAATAAGGGGAACCAGCCCGCATTCGCCGAGGCAGATGTAAATTCGCCTGAAAAGCATCCACAGACTGGCCGGTTCACCGGACCGCGACACAAATTCGCCGGTCGGATTCGTGCCGGGGACCAGGCGCTCCTTCCGGCCCGGAATGTTGCATACTTACTACCCACTGAGTTGCAGAACTCTTTATTTTTATGCCAGAAGTGACCGAGATCTATGTCAAGAGTTCATAACAGATAATGACGGTCGTTCGTTTCTGCAAAGATGCGTTTAGTGCTAAATGATTCCCCTCCCGTAAATTTTTAATACGCACACGAAAGGGTGGCTTAATAAAATGTGAGACCTGAGTTTCTCCTGGCGTATACAACTTTCAAATAACTTCCGGGAATTCAGCCAGGTAACACTTTCAGCGACCGCCGATATTTCGGCGGGAGAACACCCCGCCATTTTCAAGGCAAACTGCAACGGACAGGCGACGTACATGCAAATTTAATACCTCGGTTCTCGGACCCAAGCAGGAAAGATAACACACACACACTGAACACTAGTGCCACCAAAGATGGCCAAAGTCAGAGCTATCGATAGTGAGACTATGAATTCGCAGGTGAGGTAGCATTGAGTCTGTCCCTCTGTTTCTTGACAAGGGAGAGAGCCGGATTCCAAACAGAGTTTAAACAGAAACCTCCATCCCTGTTAACAAGGTTGCTCGCTAATTTAATCTCAACTGCCTCCCGAATCACACTGTCCCAATAGCTGGACGTGCATGCCAATATCTCGGTGTTATTATATAACATGGAGTGACCAGTATCCAAGCAATGTTCGGCAATAGCAGATCTATTTGGCTGCTGTAATCGTGTGTGCCGTTTATGCTCAGTACATCTGTCCTCCACGGTCCTGATAGTTTGACCAATATATGCCATGCCGCAGCTACAAGGGACACGATATACACCCGCCTTACGCAGTCCAAGATCATCCTTAACGGAACTCAAAAGTGCTCTAATTTTAGATGGAGGTCGGAAAACACATTTCACATCGTATTTCCGTAAAATACGACCGATCTTATTGGACGTGTTTCCTACGTAAGGCAAGAAGGCAGTAGACTTAGGTGTTGACTCAGAATTATCATCAATCACCTGATGTACAGTTGGTCGATAGCGCAACGCACGTTCAATCTGTCTATCACTGTAACCATTTTGACGAAATGTAACTTCAAGATGGGACAGCTCAGCTGGCAAAGTCTCAGCGTCAGAAACGATATGTGCCCTGTGTACCAAGGTACGAAGTACCCCTTCACGCTGAGCCGAATGGTGACAACTATTAGCTTGTAAGTACAAGTCGGTGTGAGTACGTTTCCTGTAGACTGCATGTCCCAATGATCCATCATCCTTCCTCCTAACCAACACGTCGAGAAAGGGAAGGCAACCATCCTTTTCCACCTCCATCGTAAAACGAATGTTCGGGTGGATCGAGTTCAGATGTTCTAGAAAGACATTCAAATTCTCCCTACCGTGAGGCCAAACAACGAAGGTATCGTCAACGTATCTATAGAAACAGGCGGGTTTTAAAGGCGCCGACTCCAATGCACGTTCCTCGAAGTCTTCCATAAACAAATTTGCGATCACAGGAGACAACGGACTACCCATCGCAACTCCATCTGTCTGCTCGTAATACTGGTCATTAAATAAAAAGTAAGTGGATGTCAACACATGCCTAAAGAGATTAGTTAAATCAGCACCAAACCTGGCTTCAATTAACCGCAACGAGTCAGACAGAGGAACACGAGTGAAGAGAGAGACCACATCGAAACTCACTAAAATATCAGAGTCATTCAGCCTCAGTCCCTCCAAACGACGTAAAAAATCAGCTGAGTTCCTGATATGATGTTCACACCGTCCTACTTGTGGACTCAACAGAGATGCAAGATGCTTGGAAACACGATATGTCGGGGCGCCGATGTTACTCACTATAGGACGGAAAGGAACCCCTTCCTTATGAACCTTTGGAAGGCCATATAACCTAGGGGGAACCGCACTATAGGTGTTAAGCCTCTTGATTGTGTCCTGCGGCAAACCACTTTTCTTCAGGAGGCTGTTGGTCTTTCTCTCAACACTTTTCGTGGGGTCAGCATCGATTCTGCGATACGTTGAATCAGATAGTAAACGTTGCATCTGTTGTACATAATCATGTTTATTTAAAACAACGGTGGCATTGCCCTTGTCAGCAGGTAAAATAACAATACTGGGATCAACCTTGAGAGAGCGTAAAGCAGCCCTCTCTGCTGCTGTTACATTACTCTTGGGTGGACGAGCCCTAGTCAAAACACGGCATGCCTCCCTCCTAACTTCCTCTGCAGCGTCAGGAGGTAGTTTGCAAACTGCCTGTTCAATTGAACTAATAAAATCAACTACCGGCAAATTCTTCGGAGTGGGTGCAAAATTTAATCCTTTCCCTAGCACGGATAAGGTTGCGTCGTCAAAAGATTTCTCTGTGAGATTTATCACAGAACGTCGAGATATAACATCCGACTCCGCGCGATGAAAACGTTCAAACTTTGCCAAATGCCGGGCAGTAACGGAGTTGTACTCCCAGTCAGCTTGGGTCCATGAGGCACCGTCCAACCAATCCCAAGTGAAATCAGACACTTCAGATGCAACCATTAAATGAAAACGATACAATTCTTTGGAAACAGAATCCAAACGTCGACGAGTAAAACGAATCCTCTCGCGAACAAGAGCCAAGCCAGCACGTTGCTTAATTCGGTTGGCGGCAGGAGAATTAATATGGTGCACAACCTTAGCAAATGTTGGGACATGATTTTCATCACGACACCTCAATAAAAACGACAAAGCACATTGCAGTCTAACTCGACAGCTACGAAGTTTATCCAACTTACGTAAACACCGATACATTTCCTCCCCGTAGAGGTAAACAATGTGAGACCTGAGTTTCTCCTGGCGTATACAACTTTCAAATAACTTCCGGGAATTCAGCCAGGTAACACTTTCAGCGACCGCCGATATTTCGGCGGGAGAACACCCCGCCATTTTCAAGGCAAACTGCAACGGACAGGCGACGTACATGCAAATTTAATACCTCGGTTCTCGGACCCAAGCAGGAAAGATAACACACACACACTGAACACTAGTGCCACCAAAGATGGCCAAAGTCAGAGCTATCGATAGTGAGACTATGAATTCGCAGGTGAGGTAGCATTGAGTCTGTCCCTCTGTTTCTTGACAAGGGAGAGAGCCGGATTCCAAACAGAGTTTAAACAGAAACCTCCATCCCTGTTAACAAGGTTGCTCGCTAATTTAATCTCAACTGCCTCCCGAATCACACTGTCCCAATAGCTGGACGTGCATGCCAATATCTCGGTGTTATTATATAACATGGAGTGACCAGTATCCAAGCAATGTTCGGCAATAGCAGATCTATTTGGCTGCTGTAATCGTGTGTGCCGTTTATGCTCAGTACATCTGTCCTCCACGGTCCTGATAGTTTGACCAATATATGCCATGCCGCAGCTACAAGGGACACGATATACACCCGCCTTACGCAGTCCAAGATCATCCTTAACGGAACTCAAAAGTGCTCTAATTTTAGATGGAGGTCGGAAAACACATTTCACATCGTATTTCCGTAAAATACGACCGATCTTATTGGACGTGTTTCCTACGTAAGGCAAGAAGGCAGTAGACTTAGGTGTTGACTCAGAATTATCATTAATCACCTGATGTACAGTTGGTCGATAGCGCAACGCACGTTCAATCTGTCTATCACTGTAACCATTTTGACGAAATGTAACTTCAAGATGGGACAGCTCAGCTGGCAAAGTCTCAGCGTCAGAAACGATATGTGCCCTGTGTACCAAGGTACGAAGTACCCCTTCACGCTGAGCCGAATGGTGACAACTATTAGCTTGTAAGTACAAGTCGGTGTGAGTACGTTTCCTGTAGACTGCATGTCCCAATGATCCATCATCCTTCCTCCTAACCAACACGTCGAGAAAGGGAAGGCAACCATCCTTTTCCACCTCCATCGTAAAACGAATGTTCGGGTGGATCGAGTTCAGATGTTCTAGAAAGACATTCAAATTCTCCCTACCGTGAGGCCAAACAACGAAGGTATCGTCAACGTATCTATAGAAACAGGCGGGTTTTAAAGGCGCCGACTCCAATGCACGTTCCTCGAAGTCTTCCATAAACAAATTTGCGATCACAGGAGACAACGGACTACCCATCGCAACTCCATCTGTCTGCTCGTAATACTGGTCATTAAATAAAAAGTAAGTGGATGTCAACACATGCCTAAAGAGATTAGTTAAATCAGCACCAAACCTGGCTTCAATTAACCGCAACGAGTCAGACAGAGGAACACGAGTGAAGAGAGAGACCACATCGAAACTCACTAAAATATCAGAGTCATTCAGCCTCAGTCCCTCCAAACGACGTAAAAAATCAGCTGAGTTCCTGATATGATGTTCACACCGTCGTTTGGAGGGACTGAGGCTGAATGACTCTGATATTTTAGTGAGTTTCGATGTGGTCTCTCTCTTCACTCGTGTTCCTCTGTCTGACTCGTTGCGGTTAATTGAAGCCAGGTTTGGTGCTGATTTAACTAATCTCTTTAGGCATGTGTTGACATCCACTTACTTTTTATTTAATGACCAGTATTACGAGCAGACAGATGGAGTTGCGATGGGTAGTCCGTTGTCTCCTGTGATCGCAAATTTGTTTATGGAAGACTTCGAGGAACGTGCATTGGAGTCGGCGCCTTTAAAACCCGCCTGTTTCTATAGATACGTTGACGATACCTTCGTTGTTTGGCCTCACGGTAGGGAGAATTTGAATGTCTTTCTAGAACATCTGAACTCGATCCACCCGAACATTCGTTTTACGATGGAGGTGGAAAAGGATGGTTGCCTTCCCTTTCTCGACGTGTTGGTTAGGAGGAAGGATGATGGATCATTGGGACATGCAGTCTACAGGAAACGTACTCACACCGACTTGTACTTACAAGCTAATAGTTGTCACCATTCGGCTCAGCGTGAAGGGGTACTTCGTACCTTGGTACACAGGGCACATATCGTTTCTGACGCTGAGACTTTGCCAGCTGAGCTGTCCCATCTTGAAGTTACATTTCGTCAAAATGGTTACAGTGATAGACAGATTGAACGTGCGTTGCGCTATCGACCAACTGTACATCAGGTGATTAATGATAATTCTGAGTCAACACCTAAGTCTACTGCCTTCTTGCCTTACGTAGGAAACACGTCCAATAAGATCGGTCGTATTTTACGGAAATACGATGTGAAATGTGTTTTCCGACCTCCATCTAAAATTAGAGCACTTTTGAGTTCCGTTAAGGATGATCTTGGACTGCGTAAGGCGGGTGTATATCGTGTCCCTTGTAGCTGCGGCATGGCATATATTGGTCAAACTATCAGGACCGTGGAGGACAGATGTACTGAGCATAAACGGCACACACGATTACAGCAGCCAAATAGATCTGCTATTGCCGAACATTGCTTGGATACTGGTCACTCCATGTTATATAATAACACCGAGATATTGGCATGCACGTCCAGCTATTGGGACAGTGTGATTCGGGAGGCAGTTGAGATTAAATTAGCGAGCAACCTTGTTAACAGGGATGGAGGTTTCTGTTTAAACTCTGTTTGGAATCCGGCTCTCTCCCTTGTCAAGAAACAGAGGGACAGACTCAATGCTACCTCACCTGCGAATTCATAGTCTCACTATCGATAGCTCTGACTTTGGCCATCTTTGGTGGCACTAGTGTTCAGTGTATGTGTGTTATCTTTCCTGCTTGGGTCCGAGAACCGAGGTATTAAATTTGCATGTACGTCGCCTGTCCGTTGCAGTTTGCCTTGAAAATGGCGGGGTGTTCTCCCGCCGAAATATCGGCGGTCGCTGAAAGTGTTACCTGGCTGAATTCCCGGAAGTTATTTGAAAGGCTTAATAAAAGTTCATTTCGTCAGGATTCCTAATTAAAGCACGATTATATCTCGCCATGTACCTTCCACTGTTTTTTTTTTTTAACTATGGGACTCGATATCGGAGGTCATCAGTCCCCTAGAACTTAGAACTACTTAAACCTAACCAACCTAAGGACATCACACAGATCCATGCCCGAGGCAGGATTCGAACCTGAGACCGTAGCGGTCGCGCGGTTCCAGACTGAAGCGCCTAGAACCGCTCGGCCCCCTTCCACTATGATGATGCTTATGATGGTCATCATCATAATCATCATCATCATCATCATCATGATTATTGTTCTACTGCTAAGGAACATGACTAGTTGTAGCAATACAACTCAGAAAAAAATTGCGGAATCCGAACGTAACGCAAATGGACCTGTTGCCTGGCACCTCAGTCGGTTCCGCTAACGCCGCAGGTCGATTGCCGGTGGTCTCGGACGGTATTCAACAGCATCCTAAGAACTTGATCGTAGATTTCTCCAGAAAGTCTGAGAAGTACATCTTTGTGGAGCAGCATACGCTACATCTACTTACGGAATAAATACGTGGAGAGGATGATCCAAATGATGACCAGCTTTGTGTAAGCATCCCTTTTGAATTAATTGATTCTGTGGCCAGGCAATGAAAGGCGACACTATCACTTTAGACAAAGAAAAGCACCACAAACCATAGTGAAAACAGAAGTATCATTAAGTAAACCGTCATGAACTCCTACTAAGTTTACTGCTTCTTGTCTGATAGTACTCTAAAATCATCTCCGCATGGATAAGGTCGCTCAGTATCTGCAGACAGCACTGTGAAAGACAGAAAACCTGCTAGTTACATAAAGAAGCAGTGACTTAAAATAATTTATACATATTAAAATCGAAGAGTTGTTACCCACCAGCTGAAATTGATGATGCCTACAAGAGCGAGTTGATCTCGGTCGCTGAAAGTGCTGCTGTTAGCTAGCAGCACTGCGTTGTATACATCTGGTGAGGGTGTCTTTGTGCTGTATGACGTCAGTAAAGTACCATCTTAATGTAGACTGTTTTTTCAATAATTTTATATAGATTATAAGGCCGCTGCTTCCCGAAAATTTTGCCAAAAACTTTGACTTCATTACGTGTTCACTTTTCTCTTTCCTTTCTTCTGCTGTCCATTATTTTTCTCTCTATTTATGGAACTTTCCGACTATTTTTGTTTTTTTTTAATTTTGCTTTGTCTTGAATTTCTTTGTTATTATTGTGGTCTGGAAGGTTCTGGCAGAAAGCAGGGGACGGAATCCTCAGTACCGTGACGAGCACTGCATCACGAATGCTTACTCAACAGGAGTATTATTATTGGAGCCTTCGTTACATTACTTTGACGGCCGTATATGTGGACGGATGATGACGGGTGACATCCCCATGCTGGTCCAGTAGTGTGTCAGCCGCGCAGCACGTAAAGGCAATGGGCGCTGTTTTCTACCTGTGGCCAGTGACGTCAGGTATCTGTCCGGTTGATCATGTTGGTACTAAGGACCGGCTCTGAGACGTAGCTTCAGCCATCTGGTGACGCTGCTCCGTGAGGCCAGAGTAGCTTAGCCATGGAAATGAACTACGCAGAGCTGCAACGATAAAATGCATGAGTCACATTAATGTTGCTAGTATCAGAAATGTATTTCCTCCAGCAGGATGTCCGCTACCCCACGACAAGGGTGAGTGGTGGAGTGAGTGGCTGCCTGTCACTTGCCCAATGAGGCACCAATGTAACAATAATGACCATATATTTATTATTCAGAATGTATCAGGGCGAGTAATGTCGCCCCAGACGGAGATTGCTTGCAGGGCGTCGGTAGTACACGCCTACTGAGGTAGGCACTGGCCAGCACGTGGTTCGCGACCAAAGGCGGGTGCCAGTGAAGGAAGCAGTGGCGTCAGCAACGCCGATACTGCATGTATGACGACTACACAGAGCGGCTCGCTGCGTCCCACACGCTGCCCAGTAGCCACCAGCTGCCTCGGGAATAGGCGACCAGGGCGAGCATGATCACGGCGCAGACTAGGTGCAGAAGCAGCCGCCCCAAAGGTGCACTCAACGAGTATTTTTCGTGCACAAGTACGAACGGACGAGTAGCTGTTATGAACTAAGGGAAACCAAGATTCCCTCCGGTAGCAGAGCACGATGTCCCCAGCATTGGACTCTTCTTGAGTGCAGCGACGTGGTTAGCAGCATCTGTGTGTGGAGACATTGAACTCGTAGAACTTCAAGGCAACTAAGTGTGAAGATTACGGACTGTAGCTGCATTCAAACAGACTGGAGAACCTGTGGTTGAAAATTAGGAATATTTATATCGAACTGGCTTGGTTGTCTGGTGCAGCACTTGTTTCTTCTTCTCAAGTCAAGAACCTCGGCATGCGCGTGAGATAAATAGGCTATCTGCACAGGATGCAGTAGGAGCTGTGTTAGTATTTCTGCGCCTCTGGTGGCTACGCTTGGCAGCAGCGCACAGGAAATACACGATGCCAGTGAAGCAGTTTCTGCCGAATCTGTATGCCGTACTGCATAACATTCTCGGCTGGCCTGACCCGCTTCTCTAGAATCTTGTAGCACCCAAGAGTGATGCCTTAATTTTGCTCAAACCCGTCTAGTTTATTATCTTGCGGAGCAACAGTGACAAAAAAGGTGAAACTGAATGGCGATGTTGGCTGGAAGAGCCAGAAAGGCATTATTAGTGGCTTAAATGAAAAGTTGCAGAGACATCTTTCCTTCGCGATGTGTGAGTACTGGGTGTTTAAGCGAATCTTATAAGTGTACCGTGGCTGTAATGGGAGTAAGTAGTAAGATGTCGTGTTGGTTGATAATGAGGGTATGGTGAGGGTAAAACCCAGAGCCAGCAATAGCGTACTCCCCTCCTATAGCACCAATGGCTCATGGGCTTAGTGATCCGATCACCAATAGCACATGTTTTAAACTTATGGGGTACTATGGAGAGATTTTTTATTTAATTCAGCACACAGACGCAGCCTGGTGATCAGGAACCTTACGTTAGCATCCCCCTCCTTTCTCTTAAAGGTAAATGGAAAGCAGGAAACAGCAAGTGTCCTACAAAGGCAGTTACCCATTGAAGTAATTGTCACGCTCAACGTTGCTTAATTTCGCTGATCTGACGAGAACCGGTGTATTTTTATTTTCATTTTAACCAGACTGTGATTTGAACTCGGGCCTCTTCCTTACAAGACAAATGCTCTGCCCATTTTTTTAAAAGGGCCTTCTTTGTTTATTTTTCTTTTACCAAATTTGTTTACTGTCCCACGTTTTACATGAAAATATAAACGGGGAATTTATTTTATTTATTAAGGTTAGGATGTGATAACACGTGGCAATGGTGGAACAAATAACAATAATAAACTGCTTCGTGTGGTGCAAAACAATAATGGACGGCGTCACTCTTCGTCGCCGCGTTGCTCGCCGATACCGTTGTACCTCGTGTTGCAGCTAGGCACATCTTCGCGTCAATTGAGTTCCTCTTTTTTTTCAGCTCAGAAGCAGGAGAGAAATCAAAACATTTCGAAAAGCAAATAATTCAAAGGAAACAAACTACACTTTTTTTTAGTTTACAGCGATATCATCACCAGGTGCTCTTCACGAAGGAAATAACACGTGTTCTCGAATAAAAAGAGAGAAAAATAAAATCTCCGACCGCCGGCGCTGCTGCATCCGGGTATGTCGTCTCGTAGAACTGAAGGAAATACCCGTTTCGTCATGGTCAGTGTATGCCTCTTCATCGTGTTCAACATCAGCTTCTTATAACCGGGACATTCCAGCTGCGCGGGAGATCTTAACACGTCCCATTACATTAGAAAAATATTGTTGGTACTTCGGGTTGCACGCAATTTCCGTATGTCGTTCATGCAGGTGGTTCCAGAAGGCCAGCATCATGTGCGGGCAGGTCGCGAAGCAGGTAGTGCACCGCTTGGACTCACACCCATGTCACCGCTCTCCTCTTGCCCTCTTGGCTCGTGGGTAGTACTATCCGGAAAAAGAACAATAGTAGGATCAATGGCTCGGTTCCCCACACGGAGAAGGAAGGAAAACCATCTCCGTCACTAGATTCCACACTTTCGCAGAGGGGCTGTACGGTGTGTGTCATCGCCTCTAACCTGACACGCTTGGCATAACGGGGAGTTCAGCATGTTGATGGCGTGCAGGCGGGATGCATTGACTTGTTTACCGTTAACTACCAGGTACCACGTTGTTCGTATTTCTGTATCAAGGGTGATATGGCGAATTGTCCGCCATATCACCTGCAATTGGATTGTGGAGTGCCGTGTTTCCACAGAGTTGACAGGGCGAATGTTCGTTAGCAGTCGACAGATGTCTCGCGCTGTCGGCGGTCAATCGGCCGGGAGATTTTTCATAACGTAGTTACATTCAAGAGAAAAATCATCTGATATGATGAAATCGTGGGCAAATGTTCTTCACCGTCACCGGCGCTATTCGAGAAGCTCGAGTTATTTCGTCAATTGTCGCCCGACTGATTCCTTTGTTGTCTATCCCACATTTTCAACATCGCGCTGAGGTGAAGCACCACCGTATGATCGTGAATGTGCACGAACCTGAGGCCTCCTTCACGAACGGCATCGTATCGAATCCTGCATTGACGAAGTATACAAACGTTGCTACTATGCGCCGAACGATCGTCTTCGGCATCGGAAGAATTCGGGCGTAGTGGGGAAAACGTGACGCAAGGCAGGTACTTACCTAGGAGACCCGCTGAATCATGTCTAAGACGTGCAATGCATTAGTTCTGATACCATTCCGGACGGCTTGGAGCAAGCTCTTGAAGTTGATCGCCGCCTTGTGTCTCACGTCATTAGTAAAGACCACGCCCCGACATTTTATACTGTCCTGTATCCGGAGGGTGCAACACAGTCAGTAGTTGTAGTCCAGTTGCAGTATTCAGGGCGACCCATTTGTCTACGTCCATGTGTCTATCTACAGAAGCGCCGTGTATAGTGATCCATTCCAACGCCGCATTTGTGCCGTTGCCCGCCCTCACCATCAGTAATAAGTCGTCTGCAAACGCCTTACACTGAAAACTGTGGCTCCGTATCGTAAGTCCTGTAAAGCGTTCGCGAAGTCCAGTGAGAAGTGGTTCAAGGGTCAGTGAACATATGATCGTGGATAAGGGACTTAATAGTAAGGGGCCCCCACCACTCGGCAATTAATAAGCACTTTATAGGCGGCTCCGAATAGTAACAGCATCATCGTGCGAAATTCATTAGCGTCAACACTTCCGAAATGTAGCTATGGCTGACCCTGTCAAAGACTTGATCGAAATATATGGATATCACAGCTCTGATTAGTCGATACGCTTTGACCAGTGCAATAGCATCGCGGTATTCGCCACATAGAGTTGTCTCATCAAGTGATACCTCGCGTTGGAGTATTCAAGGTAAGCCTTTACGCCATGAGTCTGGTAAAAATCTTCACATCACAGTTTAGTAGTGTTAGTAGTCTCTAAGTCATGTGCCCCCTGTAGGATTTAGTATTGAGATGATCAGCTCCTCTACAAACGCAGGCGGAAGTGGCACGTCGGGAGATATTAGTTCGCGGAAAATTTCAGTCCAACATAAGGCCACCAAGCCTTGAAACTTCCTTTACAACTCCAACGGTATTCTGTCCGGCCCCGGCGACCTTTTGGGCTTCCGCTTTCCTAAAGCTTCTTCCACTTCGTCCTCGCTAATTTTCTGGATCCCGCCTATTGATCGAGCGCCCCAAAGAGCGTGTGAGTAACATCTTGTAGAGACACCCTGTCGTGTTCTTCTTTGGCATATAAACGGGTGTAGTGGTCAACGAAGATATATACCGAGTAGTCGGTGGAAGTCACAGGCCATAGTTCTGCATCAAAGGATGTTACATTGGAGGTGGCGCGGTGACACAGACGCGATCGATGCCGCTGGCAGAGTGGCCAGTTACATACGTGTTCGGTCGCTATGGATGTGTGCCCACGAATCAACCAACTGCAGATCTTATACCAGTGTTCTCAATCCTGCGCTTTGGAGCGTGCATGTAAAGCGCACTTTATCCTGGTCGTTGCGCTCCACGTCAGTGGTGCGGGTGAATAGGCCAACGTCAGTTATAAAGTGGGCTCTGTGGGTGGCGTTGCCTCAGCCGTGATTCCTGTGGTTGTAGGAGGTAGTATTCTCTCAGCATCATCGGACCAGTTCTACCAAGACGACTTCTGATGCCGAACCTTCTTATCTTCTGCTGTTATTGCCATGTCTGCTTCAACTGGGACATCCTGCGATCTGCCTGGAGAGAACGCATTTGATGGTATAGAATCAGTCTTCGTCGGAGACCCCGGCACTTTCTACTGTGGCGTCGTCATCGTATGCCTGTTCCCGTTCATCGTCACCCATACGTAGGAAGCAATCGTCCGATGGTGTGCGACGTCTTCTCTTTCACCGGTTTCATGACCTCTGTTTGCGCTGTCGCACATCCATCTGCAAATCCGAATGCTGTCTGGAAGCCAGTTATATTGGAAGTCGGCGACAAAAGCAGCCCTCGGTAACACCAGCCGGCCGATCTCCATACTCGACTCCGTTCCCGCAATGAGTGTGTCGTCCGTTCTAAGCGGTCGTCCGTGATTTGGTACTGTGCAACATGGAAGTAGGACTCCTTTCGGACGGCGGCAGCAGAGGCCTCTGGACGCTGTTGTGGCTGAGGGTACAGCTTCGCTAGTCAATACTTGACTTATTCTCCTTTGGACGTAATCCGATCGTAAGTGACCCTCCTTGCCATAAAGCGTGCAGGTCTTAGGTGCCCTTAATAAGTAATTATCGCACTGTATCCACCAATAAGAAGCTAAGATGGGAAATGCCTTGTAAGCACCACCATCAAAACTTGACTCACTACCTTCACGAAGGGGTATGTCGCAAAGGTGCTCCATTTTTCGGTGGCGTGACTGAGGACGCGTGCGTATGGTTGTAACGCATTCAAACAACTTACAGGAATTCAGGCAGGTAATGTTTACAGAACTGCCGATATTTCGGCGGGAGTAGACCCCTCCATGTTCAAGGCACAAACTGGCAGTTCGTGCCTTGAGAAGGCGGGGTGTACTCCCGCCGAAATATCGGCAGTCGCTGTAAACATTACCTGCCTGAATTCCCATAAGTTGTTTGAAAACTGTATACGCCAGGATAAACTCAGGTTTCCCATTGTAACGCACTCACCACGACGTCTTCCGGAACGTCGAAGGGAAGTTCAAAAAGCCTAGTCCCGAGTGATCGATTGACACTGTTTCCACGATGTCATCAGAAGTTTGAGTTTCAGCCAATATTAATGATAGAGAGATGGATGCCTATCAGGTCCTGAGGATCTATTCTGATATCTTCCCCTACGAAGCGTTCGATTACAAAGGTTTTGGGTCGCGCGAATCCGGTACAAAGCCGATATTGATAGTTGACTTCCTATAGAAATGAGCCATATTGTGTCGATATCGTAGTTACTTGCGAGAAGCACAAGAGGCAAACAACCTCGCGTGCGCAACGCTCCGCGATGTGACATAGACAGGCGTCCAACCCGCGCTGCCGCAGGAGAGGAGCTGTGTATTTGAGACAAGGCCATTGGCATACCACCAATGCGTAACACCCGCCACATACTCGGCTGTAGAAACGCTGCGTTGTGCTACATCGTATAGCAACACAGTCAGCTTCCGACTGTAGAGCATCGCGTTGCTGATAAATGCGACAGCACTACCGTTCCCCCTCCCCCCCTACACCACCCCTCACCAAAACGAGTTGCATAGACACGTCAGTGGTTGGCCAACACATAGCTTTCCTGGTTCCAAGAGCCTGCCGAAACGTCGGATTACATTTTATAAGTGGCCTACCGGGATCATCCGACAGCCGTGTCATCCTGAGTGGAGGTTGCGGATAGGAGGGTCTTGGGGTCAGCACACCGTCTCCCGGTCCTTATGATGGTACGATGGTACGCTTGACCGAAGCCGCCACTGTTCGGTCGAGTAGCTCCTCAGTTGGCATCACGAGGCTTATAACACCCCCCCCCCCCCCCACCCGTCACGCTTCCCGGGATTTGAGAAATTACTAGTTGACAATGACCGTGAATTATGAATGTTGACCCGCGTCGGGATAAGGCTTCCGAATCCGAAGTAAATAATGATTATTCCGCGGGAAAAAAGGAGACGTTATTGAATGAGTAATTTCATTCAATAACGTTCGGTAAATGAAATAATGGAAATAATTTGGAAATAAAGTTTGCCAGTGGAAATTTTGCCGATAGAAATGATTAAGTTGTAAAAGCAATTAAAAAATCGGTCGCCAGCTCAACTGATAAGCGACAGTACTGTTAAATACGTGAATAATTGTGTGAAAAATAAAGTTTACCTGTTTGTAGCACAACAGGTGGAACGGAAACTTTTACGTAAGTGCTGTGTCAGGCTCATTAGTCATACAAAACACTGTCATAACAATCTAACTACACTTAAACATTAATGGTTAACTTTCAATAAGCATTTTGATAATTATTTTGTTAATAATTTGTCAGATAAGTACAATGCTGACAACACAGATAATAATCTATCGAGATTTTGAATAATGGACTGACATTTTGTCTTTAAAATTAGGTACTTTGCCCAGTTTAATCTACTGCTGATGAAATATATTGCCAATAATTGCTTAACTATATTTTGAATGATAATAATTCATTAATTGGGGGGTTGTCAGGTGGGATAAGCTTTATACACTCCTGGAAATGGAAAAACGAACACATTGACACCGGTGTGTCAGACCCACCATACTTGCTCCGGACACTGCGAGAGGGCTGTACAAGCAATGATCACACGCACGGCACAGCGGACACACCAGGAACCGCGGTGTTGGCCGTCGAATGGCGCTAGCTGCGCAGCATTTGTGCACCGCCGCCGTCTGTGTCAGCCAGTTTGCCGTGGCATACGGAGCTCCATCGCAGTCTTTAACACTGGTAGCATGCCGCGACAGCGTGGACGTGAACCGTATGTGCAGTTGACGGACTTTGAGTGAGGGCGTATAGTGGGCATGCGGGAGGCCGGGTGGACGTACCGCCGAATTGCTCAACACGTGGGGCGTGAGGTCTCCACAGTACATCGATGTTGTCGCCAGTGGTCGGCGGAAGGTGCACGTGCCCGTCGACCTGGGACCGGACCGCAACGACGCACGGATGCACGCCAAGACCGTAGGATCCTACGCAGTGCCGTAGGGGACCGCACCGCCACTTCCCAGCAAATTAGGGACACTGTTGCTCCTGGGGTATCGGCAAGGACCATTCGCAACCGTCTCCATGAAGCTGGGCTACGGTCCCGCACACCGTTAGGCCGTCTTCCGCTCACGCCCCAACATTGTGCAGCCCGCCTCCAGTGGTGTCGCGACAGGCGTGAATGGAGGGACGAATGGAGACGTGTCGTCTTCAGCGATGAGAGTCGCTTCTGCCTTGGTGCCAATGATGGTCGTATGCGTGTTTGGCGCCGTGCAGGTGAGCGCCACAATCAGGACTGCATACGACCGAGGCACACAGGGCCAACACCCGGCATCATGGTGTGGGGAGCGATCTCCTACACTGGCCGTACACCACTGGTGATCGTCGAGGGGACACTGAATAGTGCACGGTACATCCAAACCGTCATCGAACCCATCGTTCTACCATTCCTAGACCGGCAAGGGAACTTGCTGTTCCAACAGGACAATGCACGTCCTCATCTATCCCGTGCCACCTAACTTGCTCTAGAAGGTGTAAGTCAACTACTCTGGCCAGCAAGATCTCCGGATCTGTCCCCCATTGAGCATGTTTGGGACTGGATGAAGCGTCGTCTCACGCGGTCTGCACGTCCAGCACGAACGCTGGTCCAACTGAGGCGCCAGGTGGAAATGGCATGGCAAGCCGTTCCACAGGACTACATCCAGCATCTCTACGATCGTCTCCATGGGAGAATAGCAGCCTGCATTGCTGCGAAAGGTGGATATTCACTGTACTAGTGCCGACATTGTGCATGCTCTGTTGCCTGTGTCTATGTGCCTGTGGTTCTGTCAGTGTGATCATGTGATGTATCTGACCCCAGGAATGTGTCAATAAAGTTTCCCCTTCCTGGGACAATGAATTCACTGTGTTCTTATTTCAATTTCCAGGAGTGTAGTTTCATGAAATATCCTTGAACTAACTTCATCCGAATATGCATTGAAATAAATCTTAATAATCAAATTTATTA
Organism: Schistocerca americana; assembly: GCF_021461395.2. NCBI lineage: Eukaryota > Metazoa > Arthropoda > Insecta > Orthoptera > Acrididae > Schistocerca > Schistocerca americana. The sequence continues at coordinate 642,643,573 of NC_060119.1, read as the reverse complement.
CTTCAGTCTATTAAGTTACTACGGTTGGGGTAAGCTTATTAAGTGTAACAATTAACTACGATAACCAGTCGGAAATTGACTCTTAACCATCTATGCAAATAATTTGATAATTAACATATTTTCTCTTGATAACGGCGTGACACACTCGATTCAATAAGGAAATGATCGGAAGGAACCTGGTGTTATTGTCGGGTGGGATGTAATTGCAACACTTCGATTATATAGTGCTTGTTGTTAATTGTTCAACTTCAGAGAAAAGCACAGTCACTGGCAAGCCTTCTACAATTTTATCCTACGAAAATTACGTAGGTCTTACTTCCCTCGTTGTCGTTGGATCGACGGAACTCCACGGCAGCGACACAATGTGGCAGCGGGCTTTTACTGTTGCGACTTGGGCCCACAGTGCGCTTCACATTTAAGCCCTCGTTTCTTCAGCACTGTGCCCATTAATCCACAACAACCTGAAGGCCATGCTTCCAGATATGCCGACCATTACTTTCCCGTCGTACTTACATCCACACACTGGCCGTTATATGTAACACAGCTAGGACTAGCAGCACTCGACTGTACGTCTTACTACGAGCACGGCGTCACTGCTACTACTACCCGCTGGCGCGCTCCCGCGCCCAGCGGCACGACAAAACAAATCTCTCTGACTTCAACGTTAACTAAATATGCCCTGACTTGCCAGTGTTAAATATTACATAATTTAAACATAGTATTTACAATACATATTTACACTAGACAATACATCGTATGCAAACAGTTTCATGTGTTAAGTAGGCGAAAAAATTCATAGCAAGGACTGCGTTGTAGCGTCACATGCTGAGTGCACCCCGAAAACTGGCAACAGCGGATGGCGTCCTGGATGGTCACCCAACCAAGTGCCGACCACGCCCGACAGCGCGTAACTTCGGTGATCTCTCGGGAACCGGTGTATCTACTGCGGCAAGGCCGTTGCCCCATTACATTTTATGACACTCAAATTAAAAAGAGACACATCGGGAAAAGAAAAGGTAAGTAAGGTGTTTATTAATTAAAATGGAACCACCATAACTGTTAATACATGTATCGCACTGTTAGAAACGACGGTCAGGGTCTTGATGGAAATGTTTGCCATTGCCCACGGAAACTTGATGGTACGGAGGCGTGCACCTCCTCATCAGAAGGAAATCGATGACCTCGAATGTCTTTCTTCAGGACTCCAAGAGATAGAGACTGTATTGAGGGTGTATAAAGACTTCCCAGAGAAATTTCTGCAGTGTACAACCTTGGCAACAAGTGGACCAGTCCTCAAATTTTTTAACAGCTATGGTGATTACTTATAAAATAATAACTTACTTTCTTCCATTTCTCTCTTTATCATTCTACTGCCTCTCATATTCCTCTACACGAAAAGTCAATTCCAAATGAAATATTTTAAAATGCTTAAAATTTCTGTGTGTCAGGCTGGTAGCAACCATTCTTTGGATCTGGCGACAGAACACTACTCTTACTATCCTAATTTCATCTGAAGTTCTGACTACCTACCTCTGTTTCCCTCAGAATCTTACTCTGCTTTTTACTGTTTTCTCGCTCTTTATTACTGCGGCAGTTAGTGTTTCCGTAGCATTACTGCAATCTGGCTAAACTATTGTAATAATTCATTTTTGCGTTTATCTATATACCTCGCTAAAACTATAACGATCAGTACATGAAAAAAAACTGTTTGCTTAAATCTCGTCAGTGGATTTTGCTTTCCATTCGACAGGGCTAATTTGTGTGTCAGTGTGTACTGTCTACGTGACAAACCGTGTCAGAGAGAAGCGGGCGCCAGACGTGGCCCGTGGCGAGCGCCCGCGGCCACACTGGCTGCGACCAGTTGCACCGGCGCCGGCGCGCGCAACGCGGCAACGTTTCCGCGCCCTGAGGAGCGCTCCCGCGGGATCAGCTGCGTCGCTTATCGCCAAGGCGCACACCGCTGTAGGCCTGAAGGCGGTGGCGGTGGCGCTCCCACGTCAAAGGCGCAGCCGGCGCCGCGGTCGGAGAACCCGTCGGTAAAGGAAACAAAGCCGTGCAACGCACAAACGCGAGGCGGCCAGGGGCGGCCACAGGGCCTCGCTTTTTTTCAGTCTCGCAGCGGGCGAGAATTTTTTTGCATACAGGAATACAGTGGGCGGCTGAGGGACCCCTCTTCTAATGTCTACAAAGAACTTAAAATACGGACGAAATGTCTCCTCGTTGTCACTGGTTGCCCATACTACAGAGATCACTGTAAAAGAAATGCTTTGCCTTTTTATTTAACATTTAATTTTTTTCCGTACCTCTGATACTTTCAGAGCACATTGATGTGCACGAGAGGAAGGACGTCATTTTTCTACGGCATCTCCGTCATTTTAAACTGCTTTGCGCTTCCATGGAATGCCTGTATAGCTCTACACTAGATATCAGGACCAAAACGTTAGAGTCACTGTTTGTCTTCACAAGCGAGTCATCATCTTCATATCTCGTTCCACGAAGGGATTCCAAGGGATTCCTTCAGTTTATCGAAGAGTAGTAAAAAAATGGTTCAAATGGCTCTGAGCACTATGGGACTCAACTGCTGAGGTCATCAGTCCCCTAGAACTTAGAACTAGTTAAACCTAACTAACCTAAGGACATCACATACATCCATGCCCGAGGCAGGATTCGAACCTGCGACCGTAGCGGTCTTGCGGTTCCAGACTGCAGCGCCTTTAACTGCACGGCCACTTCGGCCGGCGAAGAGTAGTAATCACTTAAGAAACAGAATGCAAAAAGCCGTGTTAAATATTTCGAACTGTATTGGAAGGGTTGCAAATTGTAGTGGCTGGGGAGAAATCACAAAGACAGTCCCACAGGGATGCATTTTGGATCCACTCCTATTCCTTACACTGGTTGGCTTTTGGAAGCTCAGCTACCCACGTAGGTCCAGAGTGGGCTGTAATTATCGCATTTCGGAAATTGTCTTAAAGTTGATCTCATTTACGCTAGAAAAAAATTATTTCCAATTCTTACTGCCTGGTGCAAATCTAGCTCTGTTCACTATGTGATTGTACAACAACCTCGTTGGTATTTGACAAGCCTCAGCGTGAGTGAACACTAAGGTATCTAGAAGAGAGATCGTGAATAGTGAAACTGTTTTTCGTGAAAGACAGCTGCTACAGTGCTCCGTTGAGAGAAAATCGCCAAGCGAAGAGAAGCAAGACGTAATTGAATGGTTTAAAAAAGGTGATAATGAAATTCAGAAAAGCGGGTGGGCTTGGTGTGGCACATGGAAGTCGTTGAAGAGGTTTCTGTTGCTGTAACTGGTCACGCAGCACGTGCCCCGGGTAGTGCTAGTTCTCGTGCAGCGTCACGAGTATTGTCTGTTCCGTAGTCCACAGTGCGGTAAGTTTTGCCGTCTATTTTACACTTGTATCCGTACAAGATTCAGGCAATGCAGTCACTGAATCCTCATGATCTGCAGGAACATTCTGAATTTGCTTTTCGGTTTCTGGCACGGATCGAAGTTGATGAATATGGGCCGGCCGCGGTGGCCGAGCGGTTCTAGGCGCTTCAGTCCGGAACCGCGCGACTGCTACGGTCATATGTTCGAATCCTGCCCCCGTGCATGGATGTGTGTGATGTCCTTAGGTTCGTTAGGTTTAAGTAGTTCTAAGCTCTAAGGGACTGATGACCTTAGATGATAAGTCCCATAGTGCTCAGAGTCATTTGAACCATTTTTATGGCTATGGCCCATGCATCATTTATCAAGTGACGAGGCACATTTTACTATATACGGTGCGGTGTATAAACAGAACTTCCGAATTTGAGGAGCTGTTAAATCGCGTGTTGTACACGAGGAGTCATTGCACTCGAAGTATGTGACCGTGTGGTTTGGTTTCACATGCACCCATATTCTCGCTACGTTCTTCTTTGAAGAGAACACACCCAGAGGACCTGTCACTTGTCCCGTTATGATTGTATGTTATCGAGATCTCCTTGTACAAGATGTGATTCCATAATTCATGTGACTTTTGGCTTTGGGGGTGTCTAAAAGTTACCACGGACACGTTAGGTCTCTACCTGATTTGACGGTCACCATACAGGAACACGTCGCTCAGAATCCACCAGAACTACTGCAAAAACAACTGTTGATGAAGTCATTTTACTGATGCAGCATCTCGTCGACGCCTCCAACTCTCACACTGAGAAAATCGTATAAGCATTGGTTAAAACCAACATTATGCCTTTGTGAGTTGTTAGAACCTTTCTGCCTACATCCCGTTCCTATCGCCTTACATATGAAAACATTTCTATACGTTTTGCATCCACAGCGCCAGGTTTTCACCTGATGACAAAAAGTGCAACTGAATTTTTGCAGCGTAATTCGGTTCCGTATTATCGCATTAGATATCTGCCAGGTTTCTCTGGAATACTATAATTACAGCTGAAACAGAACCTCTGTGAGTAACTGCACATTAACTAAGAAGAATTGACGGTACTATTGCTATGATAAATCGCATTAATAAGAAAGCAACAGATTTACAAAGAATTATTAATCGGTTCTTTGAAAATGACTACCTCAAAATTTTGAGAAAACACAATAGTATGCTCAGTTCTGGACAACAAATGGAGTCATACCAACAATTCATGTCGTACATAAAAAGGATCCAATAAGTACAGTAGAACGCTGCATATTTTTGCGTATACACATTGACGAAAACTGGAACTGGAAGAACCATATCACTGAGATTCTCATACAATGACGTTCATATAATTGCTAGTCCTGGAAACAGATGAATCAGCCTGCTAATGTATTAGGACATTTCCGCTAAATAAGGTCTTATGAAATAATTTTGTGTGGTAGCTCACCACTTAAAAAGAAAGTACTGATTGCATAAAAGCGAGCAATGTGGGTAATATGTGAGGTCCACACGCGGTCGTCGTGTAGGTGCCTCTTCAAGGAATTAGGCATTTTAACTGCACCATCACAATATCTACATTCGCTTATGTAATTCGTCGTAAATAATCCATCGCCATTTGACATGATGCCGGCACCTACAGTAGAAGAAACTGACATTTATTAAAGCTGCCAGTGGCTCAGGAAGGAGTTCAATAAGCAACCTTAAATATTCTTGACCATTTTACCAGTTTCACAAAATGTCTGACAGATAGCAAAGCAAGTTTTATATGTAATATAAAACCATTTTGCTGGTTAACTCTATCTGTTCCATGGACGAATTTCTACCTAACAGCTGGTAGCCTGAAAAAAGTATAATAAAAACTACATTGGTTTTAAGTATGATTGCATGAGTAGCAGTGAAAAATAGTGTTTTCATTCATTTAAACACCAGTCATGTATACATATCCCGTAAACTGACTCGTTCGACTCCATTTTAATAACAGAATGGTTCAGATTTTCTATGGAATGTGAAAACTAACTAACTAACCAATTAACACACACTGTACTAGTTTAGGGCCACGGTGTGGATTTTTTAATGTTGTCTGCCAAAGTTTTGTCGTCTCGGTCTGACATTATTATGCAGCAAAAAAACATCCTGTTTTTACCTACGTTATCCAACGTGGCAGATTCGAGCATGACGTTTTTAAGGGTTATCACATACGCGTCAGAACTGGTGGTGCTTCTGTATGGCACGATGCCCAGAAGCAAGAGTCATTCTGAAAAAAATGAAAAAACCAAACAGTAGCCGATACTTATTCTGCTAAAGGCGCAGTTCTCAATGCCTTCTTACTAAAGGAGTTTGCACAATGTCGTTCCATTTGTGGCCTTTCCGTTTGCAGTTCCATGAGATGCCACCTGGTTTGATCTCTGGTCACAGTTCTTGCTAGGATGTAAACAACAGAATTATCGTACTGTTCCAAATTCGCTGCACACCGTGGTCGGTGGTCATTTTCGGAGCGTACCGGACGCAGATGTTATTTAACGTGGTTTCAGTATTTTGCACACACTCACTTCTTTGACCCCCCACCCCCACCCGTACTGGCAATTTGTTCAATGTTATGTGTTCAATGTTATGTGTTCAGCAGCCGAAGTCAGATTCTGAGTACGCTGCAAATTGTGAGAAGTCAGTGCAGAGTTCCATCTGCCGCTGCGCAGGGGGTGCCGAGTTTTAACGTGCCACTTTCACCAGAGAATATACTTGCCCCACACTAACTTTGCAACGTCATCTCTATACACGTTCTTAAATCTCTTGCGAAAGTTTGTCACTGCTTCGTTCGGACAACACAGGAACTAATGGCACGTTACTTTAGACTAAGGTCAAGTGCAGTAGCGATTTTGACGATGTGCTATGACAGCTCGAGTTGTGAAAACAATTAAACTGAATTCAAACGTGTTGAATGGCCGCGCGGGATTAGCCGAGCGGTCTTGGGCGCTGCAGTCATGGACTATGCGGCTGATCCCGGCGGAGGTTCGAGTCCTCCCTCGGGCATGGGTGTGTGTGTGTGTGTGTGTGTGTGTGTGTGTGTGTTTGTTTGTGCTTAGGATAATTTAGGTTAAGTACTGTGTAAGCTTACGGACTGATGACCTTGGCAGTTGAGTCCCATAAGATTTCACACACATTTGAACATTTTTTTTTGTTGAATGTTTCTGTGACAATCGTGAATAACAAAGATGTAGACTGAAAGTGGCATTTTTGAAAAAAGAAAATTGCATTTCGTTTGCAGTGACCGTCGTAGATTCTGACCGATTAATACTAGACCACAAAGTATCGAAAGAGGAGTAAGAATTCCTATAATATGCGATATTTACAACTGCCAAGATGAAAAAGCAAGAAAAGATGGTCAGGATATAAGTATCCAGAATGAGATTTTCACTCTGCAGCGGAGTGTACGCTGGTATGAAACTTCCTGGCAGATTAAAACTCTGTGCCGGACCGAGACTCGAACCCAGGACCTTTGCATTTCGAACCTGGTTTCCAGAAGAGCTTCTTTGAGGTTTGGAAGGTAGGAGATGAGTTACTGGTAGAACTGAAGCTGTGTAGCCAGGTCGCGAGTCGTGCTTAGCTCAGATGGTAGAGCGCTTGCCCGCGAAAGGCAAAGATCCCGAGTTCGAGCCTCGGTCCACCACACAGTTTTAATCAGCCAGGAGGTTTCATAGGAGAGAAGTAATTGAACTGAAGGGGGCGTAGGGCGATAATGCAGTGTCTATCTACTGTCCAACAGAATAAGCAACGACGGAAGTAAAACCTCAGATGTGTGATAAAAATTCAAGGCATAAGAATGTCAACGGTAGGATTTACAACTGATATTTCTACCCGTAAAGACTGTTGAAAAGAGTTGCAGCTCCTGTTACATGAAATGAACATTCTGATAACCACAGAATATAGATTGAGGGATAAATCAAAGAAAGACAAATCATATGAGTAGCCGAAATAGGAGTGGAGACTAACAACGTTCAACCTGAGAACCTTGTAGCAGACGAAATAAAGGATTTTTGTTACCTTTGAGCCGGCTGCAGTGGACGAGCGGTTCTAGGCGCTTCAGTTCGGAACCGCACGACCGCTACGGTCGCAGGTTAGAATCCTGCCTCCGGTATGGATGTGTGTCATGTTCTTACGTTAGTTAGGTTTAAGTAGTTCTAAGTTCTAGGGGACTGATGACCTCAGATGTTAATTCCATACAGTGCTCAGAGCCATTTGAACCATCTGGTTTCTTGTTACCTTCGAAGCAAAATAGAACATGGCGAATGAAGTAAGGAGGAATGAGACGCAGACAAGAAAAGACAAAGAGGGCATTTCTCGTCAAAGGAAGTCTAATACGAGGGTATACAGAGCTGCTGGTCTTGTGAGTCCTAGTTCCCGACGAACATCTCACAAATTCAGGGAAAGGCCCAGACACACCAGCGATGACCGACTTCCTTTCTTTGGCACTGAGAGCAAGCTTGGAAGACTTAAATACCGCAAGAAACACGGTCATAGAAGAACCACCACCTACCACAGATAGTGCTTGGCGGCTCCACAACAAACTGACAAACGTGGTAGACCATGAACCGCGTAAGAACACAAATATCCCCAATGAGAACCAACACGATAAGGTGCGATCATGGTAACGTGGATTACGATAGTGCAATTATGGTGCTGTGCAGACGTGGAACACCTTCTGGCGTATCCAAAATGTTCGTACAGATTCAGCTTCGACGATATGTGGCTGGACAAGAAAGAAGCACTAAACGTGGCGCAGTACTGGGCTGAAAGACACAAAAATTAAAGTAATCCTGACACGTCAAGCAACTACTAGACGTCCACTCACCATTCTACTGCTACCCATTCCAGGAAGGAGGACCACTGGTCTCCTTCCCTCTGCCAAAAACCTTTTACTACCGACCATATAGTTTATAATCACTGCCTTCCCTCTTGAATTCAGTTCATTGTTTTCTCCAGAAATATGTGAAGACCCTTTTGGATACTCTGTGTCATCTATGCTGTAAGTACGTTCAAAGGAAAACAATCTCTTCTTATTGTTTCTAATATGTTTTGTATATTCTGGTTTTGTTTCATAAACAAACTACCGTAATGTTGCTACTAAAAAATTACAGTTACGTTAATGTTGACTCCGCTTCTGACTTCTACTCAGAACAAGTGGATTGTCAATACGAAAACAACCCTTTCCAAGTTCTTTTTATTATTTCCATAGCCTCTGGTCCCACAGTCCATGTTTCACTACCATACATTTCTGTGCTATAAGCGTACATTCTCAGCTCAAATATAGCTCCTCAAAGATTGAGTGGTTTACAAAAAATCCTTATGAAAAACGTTTGTGACAAAACCATCTTCTATTGTTTGACAAACTCTCTTCTAGAGCAAAACTGGCGAAATGTGATCTTACAGCTTAGTCCTTACTTGTGTTAAAGTTCAGCGTGAGTCTGCAAAGAACTCTAAGGTCAATGTGCAGAAATGTGAAGAAAGAAAGGAAAATGTCGGCAAATAAAAGGAGCCAGTGGGAGGGAAAATGTCAGGCACTTTAGCAGAAGCATTACCGCCAAACGTGTTGGAGATGACTGCACGTAAACACCGTTTCTTTCTCTGCTATCCCCCCGACAGAAAATTTTTCGTCTCCCCTTCTTGACAGAAACGCAAGTAGGCGAACTGATATCTCCTCCCGCTGGTACGGAAGACTATGACGCATTCAGTCAACAAGATCTGATCGAAGTTAACTTCTTCCCTTAAAGCTTTACAGCATAGAGTGAAAAAGTATTCAACACTATTTATATGGCCTTATCGCAGTCAATAATATGAAACACCGATCGCCCTGGGACAGAGGGCTTGGAGAGGAAGTAAGTGATGCACGTTCACTGTCAAATGGCTCCTCATTGTATTATGCTACAACAGAGCTACTTGTATTTAGAGAGGCCTTGTATGCATCGGTCGAATTTAAATATGCACTACACAGTAACATCTAAAGGCCGAACAATATATCTCCGAAGGTACAAGAGGAAACCATAATAAATGGCCTCATGCAGTACCTCGGTCAGTACGTTAGTTAACTACCAAAATCTCTGTATATGGTGGATGACAGCCTGACAGTGTTCCAAATAATTAAGGCCGATTCACACTTGACGTTAACGGACCGTCACCTCACGTGACTGTCCCAGCATCGAACGATGAAAGTAAATCAGAGGTACCATCCGTGATACAAGACGTCGAAGTGTAGTGTCGGAATTTAGAAACTAACAACGTTTAAGTTTATCAATGGTGAAAGAAGACAGCTGCGTGATGAAGTCACAGAAGAGGAATGCGATCATGTTGAAAAGTAATTCGCGTCTGCAAAATGCTGAATAGATCGCTGACGAAAAAGTCATTCACTGGATGCAAGCTGCCTTTAATATTCCAGTATTAAGCGCTTCGGACATTTCCATCACCAGATATCCTGGAACGTCACGTTTCACCTAGGTACAAAATGTGCATTCTGTAGTAGTAAGGATCATAATGAGACTGGTCGATACTACTACACCATGTAACTTTTGTGTTTATGTGAGAAGTCATGTCCTAGTGTATCTGATGATGGAAAAGTCCGAAGCGCGTAATATTGGAATGGTAAAGGCAGCTTGCATCCAGCGAATTACTTTATACTCTACGACCTATTCAGCATTTTTCAGACCGCGCATATTGTCCGAATAAAAGTTCTGAACGTATGTTTTTGATTAGTTTTGTGTGGTATAGTGCTGAGAAATGAACCATCATTTCAAAACATCGAAATGTATTTGTCAGGTAAACTATATACAGCCACTACTTGTAAGGGAATAAATAAAGGCTAATTGTCTTATTCATTACGTTTTATTCCTAGTGTAAATAATAACACTATAAACAATTGCATTTTTTCATTAGAGGTGAATTTTTCATTCAACAATATGATTTACGGAAATCTGCTTCATCAACATATGTTTTTGTTTATACTCAGCGTAGGCGTCAGCTCGGTTCTGTTATTGTAAAACTTAAATAACTTTTCGCTTTCAGATACCTGACTTCTCGAATACCACTGAATGGGAAGAATATCCAACCCATCGTAGAACTTATGCAGTTTACCACAAAAACAAATCACGAAATCCAATACTATAACATGAAGGGGGTCCAGCAAAACTAGGATAATTTCCGATGTTTGCAGACGATGACACCGTCAAAATTTTCTTCCCGAGAAACCTTCACGGAGAAGAGACGTGATGTGATGGTCCGTTGACAGCCTATGAAATGCCGTAATTGGAAATGCGTTGTGGAATGTTTTGGCGTGACGTGGGAGGCATGATATTACGGCAAGTGTGATACGGCCTGAACTTCTTTTCTCCAAGAGGAGGTCAATTTTTCTCCCCTCCAACGACCAGAATTTCTTCTTAATTTCACGTAAGAAAGAGAATGTGGTCATTGATGATGATTACTCAACCTTTTGTCTGTGTTACATTTGCGTAGCAGGATGTTATTGAAGTAGACGTGTCGTGTCTTTTCGTCCTACACCCAGCTACATTTTCTGAGATAAGTTGAAAGGTCTGCCTTGGAAGCAATAAAAAAAGTAATGAAAAAATGTATAACAGAGAATTAGTCGATGTATGGCGATTTACAGCGTTTCACTGAACTCGTTAAAAATGTACATTTTTGACAAAGGCCCTATGGGTTGTTTTTGTAGTCAGAGATTCATTTGCTCAGCTTTCTACGCCTTCTCGGGTTCAGATGAAAGCGCCTGCGTTACCTCCCTAGCCTGTACCCAGCAGTAGCTGGTTGCGCGGGCTGCATACGAGGCAGGCGCCTGCGTTGCGTTGTTGGGTGCGGCCTGGAAGCGAGACTACGTCGTTAGCAGTTGAACGGTCGCGGAACGCCGGCGCAGATAAAAGCTGCGGACAATGCGGCGCGGCCGCTCCTGTGTGTCGAGGATTACCGGAGGGCGCCCCAGGGGCAGCTAATGGATTAACCGCCGATTATTAGGCGGCGCTCCCACCCGAGGCCCGGCGTAAACCCTGGTGCGACACGGCGCCTCAGGTTGTAGGGCGCCACTCGTCTCGTTTATCACGACACAGACACAGGGCGCTCTCTCACTCCGTGTCTCCACTTGTTTCTTCACATAACTGGTTACAAAGTCCATCTTCTATAGTACTAACTTCTACCCATTATATTCTCTGAATCTCGTTCTCTCACGATAACACATCTGCGCATACAGGCGAGGATCTCGTCAAACTTGCACATGTTTTATTTCGTGAACGGTATTTCCATGCCTTGAACAATAGAGTCTCTTGCCAAGTGTGAGTGTGTTCTGTCATTCGATTTCTTCATGCTGAGGGGACTCACTTGATTTCATTCAGCCCTCACAATGTAAATTTTGTCGCACTTTATGCAATTAACGATTGCAAATGTAATAGACATATGTTTATTCAAAGCAAAATAAAACAGCTTGTCTGAACTAATAGTTTCCATGGAAAATTGATTTAAGCTATAAAGACAGAAAGGTGCTGAAGCACAATCGATCCACAAACAAACTTGTTGGCGTAGGCCGCCAGTGTAATACCAAATCAAACGTCCCTTAGGCTGCTTTATAATAGGTTTTGAGTATCAGGAACGGCTGATAGTATGCATGCTGTCTGAACAACTCTCGAGTCACAGGACGTTTTTATTTTATTTTATTTATTTATTTCTTTTTTTACTTATGAGTGTTCTCCTTGGTTTGATGCAGCCCGCCACGGATTCCTCTCCTGCTCTACTGTGTTAGCCTGTTTGTCTCAAGTTAGCACTTGCTCCCTGCGTCCTCAATTATTTGTTGGACAAATTCCAATCTCTGTCTTCCTCTACAGTTTGTACCCTCTGCAGCTCCCTCTAGTACCATGGAAGTTATGCCCCGATGCACCGCAACAGATGGGTTCTGAACTTGCCCTTTGGAGAGACGGTACAGCTATAGTTTTATAGCGACCTTTTTGAAACTTCTCACATATTAGTTATTATAGCGTATCTCCCTTCTACCTAAATCAAAACATCCTAGCTTTATCTAATCACTTACTTAATATATCTTGCTTCCGAACTTTGAGGACACAAAAACAGGAAATCATGAATTTCATCCAAATTATTACTTTGTGAGATCCAGCATGCTGTTTCCATTAAATTACAATGTAAAAGGAATTTGAATATAAATTTTGAAGTTTCAAGCTCCTTCCTGTCAAGCCGATGATTTTTACGTAAAAGTCCATACTTCAGAAACTGTTGAAGTTACTAAACTGAAACAACACATTATGATTTTAGCATCATTTCTGACATGCTTTTAACTATTCAGATTATTTACTTTATTTTCAAGGTATTGCGCAACATTTGTGGTCATAGCTAGTTACAGGGGACTAGGCTGGCACACAATGGAAAGCATATGAATTCTACATGGCGTGAGTAGGCTGCTTCCCTACACTACGTCCATGACGTCAACTAGTTTGGCACATTTTTCTAGCAAATTAACACGGTGAAGAACGCAGCGTATTGCTGGTAGTTCCCGCTGGACACCGACGGCTTTCAACGTTTTTCGTATGAAAGCAACGACACCAGATTTACGACCAATCATTGCAGGCGCCCCATCTGTTGCAGTCGATGAAAGTTTTTCCCTACGTAGCTCGTATTTCTCTATTATATGTTCTACGCACGGAAATATATCGTCGGCGGTTGTTGTGTAATGCATTGGCACTAAATCGAGGAGTTCCTCAATCACATTAAACTGAGCATCAACGCCTCTCAAAAAGACGGCAAGTTGGGGAAGATCACATACATATGTGCTTTCGTCGAATGCCAATGAAAAGAAAACCAAATATTTGATCCTCTTTCTAATTGAGCTTCCACATTGTGTGCCATTTCTTCAATGTGCCTGAAAACTGTTCTCCGAGACAGGAGCGATTTCAAAAACAGGAAGGTTTGATGGGTACAAAATTGTTGCGGCAGCATCAAAACATTGTTTCACAAATTCTCCATCACCGAAGGGCCGTGATGTTTCAGCTATTTTAAGAGCTACATGATAACTTAGCTGTCATCGCTGCATCGCTGTCGATGATGAGGTTTTCGTCTTGTAAATACGCACAGAAGAAGGTAAAAGTGGCGAAAATGCACGTAACAGATTATTAATAACAGTAACAATGTGATTCAATGTCATAATTATCTACATGTATGCATTCGTCTTTCTCCTTTTTCTGCTTCATTTCGTTAAGTTTGGCTTTTCTTTCTTCAATATTCAAACCGACTATATCCTTCTCGAGAAGCAGTTGATAATGTCGCTGCACATTGTACTTCTTCCGTGAAGACAACATTGCATTGCAAATCAAACACTGAGGTCCGCTTTGCGTTCCAACAAAAAAGTATTCTTCTCACTGTGAATTAACGCGTATGGGTTCAAAGGACTTTCGTTTCAACGATTTTCACTCCTCCTGAGCGGTTTTCCACCCACTAGTTCTGTTTTATCACAAATACCAAACGCAATTTCTACACAGACAATAGAAACGACAGGAAGTAAATGGACCGAGTGGCTCTGCACGGTGCAGTGACATGCGTGGCTAAGCGATTACATGGTTGGAGTGCTGTTAGCTGGCAGAGTGGGGTAGAGCCTTGGGCAGGCCTTGCGGGCAAATGCGAGTGCCCGCGCTCGAAAAACAGTATTTGTCCAGCTCTGACTTAGAAGAACTGACGTGGGCAGGAAACGTTGCATGAATGAATGATACGGAAATACCAAAAAAGATTTCACAAGGAAGCCCAAATGGTTCAAATGGCTCTGAGCACTATGGCACTTAACTTCTGAAGTCATCAGTCCCCTAGAACTTAGAAATAGTTAAACCTAACTAACCTAAGGACATCACACACATCCATGCCCGAGGCAGGATTCGAACCTGCGACCGTAGCGGTCGCGCGGTTCCAGACTGTAGCGCCTAGAACCGCTCGGCCACCCTAGCCGGCAAGGAAGGCCAAGTGGAGGGAGAGGACGTGGTGGACCGAAAAGTAGATGGGAGGACGAAGTCATAGAAGACCTTTGGAAGATAGGCTGCAGGAAGTGGAAAATGCTAGCATGGGACCGGGATAAAGGGAAGAGTTGAAGAGGCCAGTACTCATCATGAGTTGCAGAGCCGTAGGAAAGAAGAAATAGGTTTGGAATGAAAGTAACGGAAGTAACAGAAGTAGCAGAAATTAGAACAGTAAGAAACTTAACATGAAATTGATGAACCCGAAGTAGACAAAGTTAAAGCCGGCCGCGGTGGTCTAGCGGTTAAGGCGCTCAGTCCGGAACCGCGCGACTGCTACGGTCGCAGGTTCGAATCCTGCCTCGGGCATGGATGTGTGTGATGTACTTAGGGTAAGTTAGGTTTAAGTAGTTCTAAGTTCTAGGGGACTGATGACCACAGATGTTAAGTCCCATAGTGCTCAGAGCCATTTGAACCATTTGAACAAAGTTAAGGAATTCTGCTACCTTGGGAGCAAAATAACCCATGATGTAACAATTAAGGAGGATGTGAAAAGCAGAAAAGCACAGGCCAAGAGGGGATTTCTGGCCAGAAGAAGCTTATTACTATCAAACTTGAGGAAAAAATTTCTGTCCAGTTGGAGAACCGCATTGTATTCTAGTGAACCATGGACAGTGGGAAAATCCGAACCGAATGAAATGGAAGCGTTTCAGATGTGGTGCTACAGACAAATGTAGACAATTAGGTTGACTAATAAGGTAAATATCGAATTCTCAGAGTCAGAGAAGAAAGGAACATAGAAAATATTGACAAGAAGAAGGGACAGGAAAAAGTTGTGACTGAAGTTGTTTCAAGGGCTCTCGGGTGCCCAGCAGGATGCGATCGCTGAAGTCCCACGATATTTCGGCGAATAAACTTTCCGCCATCATCAGGTGGTTCTGATGGAATGGTTTATCTGCTACTTCCCTGGATTTTTCACTTGTAAAGGTGCGGTGGAGAACACTACTTCCTCAGCAATTTGTTCCTCGAATTAGGCTTCCATTAAGCCACTCAAAAAGTTCCTCTCGCGCTCGTACACTAGTAACTTCACGCCAGATGCACTCTTTAATGGGTACGTGCACGATTCTTTATTGCCACGTGCACTCCGCTTTGCTCCTGCTTTAGCAGACAAATACGCAAAGGGTAAAGTAAAAATAAAAAAATGATGGTTTGAACCAGTTGAAATGACGTAGACGTGAGGAATGTTTCAGGATGAATTCTTTGGAATGACAATAAGCGATTGGGTTTCCCATTTTTGCCCCGTATGAACTCTTGGCTCTTTCGTCAACAGAACCTTCAGTTCAAATACATCCTTCTCCCATTTTTTCTAAGCGATACTGTGCCCATAAAGATGTATCAACACTTTATCGACATCCTCCGAAACTTGTATAGATGCTGGAAACAGTAGTAAGCGTGGCTACTAACAGGTGGTGCTATAATGTTATTAGGTGCCAGAGGAACACAATTATTTCTTCGGAGGCAATACAGTGCACGCAGTCCCAACTAGTGCAGTTGCTGCGTCTGCTGCAAATAATAGTAACATTTAATACTACGAAGTGTGACAATGTCGCTCAATACCAAAGAAATGCAGTCCTTGCTTCCGAAGCGAGACAGTGTGTATATTCCTAATAATATCTCTGAGTATTTAAATCAGAGTGTGTTATTCCGCCCAGGAGCTATAAAGTTATACGAAATTGAGCCGAAGGATATACAATCTCGCTTGATAGGAGGTTAGTTAGTATTACGATTCATTTATTTCACTTGAAGTTCTAATTAATAGTAGTCTGTGAATCCATGTGGGGTATCCCAGCTTGGCTGTACTACTATGGACGCTTACATTCCTGGTCTCAAGTCGGAAGCGCAGGGCCGGGCAGGTAATCACAGCGCCTTCGGATACAATGCGCGCCCGAAGAAAAGCTCGCTTCCCCAGTTCACTGTAATGGAATGCCGAAGCCAGAAGACTGTCAGAGGAACACACCTGGGGCCGCTTGAGAGAGCAGGCTGTCCCCAAAACATAGGATTTTTCCACTTTTAGTCATGTGAAATGTAAACCAGCTTCCCATTCGTTGACAGCAACAAACTCATCTACAGTTTCTTCGATGCCTTTTCACCTGATTGATTGTCCGCCCCCGGTAGCTGAGTGGAAGTAGCTGAGTGGAAGCTGGCACGGTAGCTCAGCGTGCTCGGTCAGAGGGTTGCCTACCCTCTGTAATAAAAAAAACTGAGTGAACGGATCAACAAAGAACCTGAACGGGTGTCATCGGACGCCCGCCACGAACAAATCCAACAAACAATAAGGAAGAAAATGAGATTTAAAAAAAAAGTGGTCAGCGCGACAGAATGTCAATCCTGAGGGCCCGGGTTCGATTCGCGGCCGGGTCGGAGATTTTCTCTGCTCAGGAACTAAGTGTTGTATTGTACTAATCATCATCATTTCATCCTCATCGACGCGCAAGTCGCCGAAGATGCGACAAATCGGAAGGCTTGCACCCGGCGAACTGTCTACCTGACGGGAGGCCCTAGTCACACGACATTCGTATTTTATTTACCTGATTCATTTCTGAGGTGCGCTTTAGATTCAGTTATTTAGTTCCCACTATTTTCATAGCTCTTTTGAGTGTTTGATTTACTTGTAATTCAGATTGCACCTTGAGAATCTGTAACCTTTCAAAGTCAGATAGTGTATCAGTTTAGGTCAGATTGCTCTTTAAGTGCCAAGCGCATCTGAATACTTTGATAGTGAGATTTTATGCAGTTATTTTCCTGAATGTAACTATCTTTCTGAATCATGTATCAGTTTAAATCATTTCCCCAGTCATTTACCCAGAAACTCCCCTGTAAGTACTAATAGGGATCTACCAGCGAATTATCGAAGTTCTTCCAAACTCGTGTAGCTGCTGTGTCTGCTGCAAACAAAGGTAACTGTGGATGCTAACAGGTGTCGTAGTAAATTGACGAGATACTGAAGGACCGCGAGGAGGCAGTAGTTGGTTGCAAGGAAGCGGCATTAGAAGTTAGATTGTGAACGTGGCTGGGAGCTGCAGCGAGCGCCAAATCTCCGTCGTCGATGCAGCGGCATGCGACGGCTGTCCAACGCAGAGCCTGAGGCAGGCGAGAAGCGGCGCAGCGGTAACCGATGCGCGGTATCGACCTGCCTGGCGGCGCTGTGTGGGAAGGGGGGGGGGGGGGGGGAGGCGGCGGCTGCTGACGAGGTGCCGCCTGGAGGGTCCTCCACGCTGGCCTGCGGACCCCGATCCGCCTACCGACTCGGCCCTCCTCGCCCAGCGTCTTCTCCACCGCCGTAACTTTGCCCGTGGCAAGACGTCGCGCCGTCTAGATAAAAACTGCTGGGCCTAACCGTTGTCGGCGCAGGCTTTCATCATCATCGCCAGCCTTTCGTGTACGCGTCACTGATTTACCTGTTCAGCACGCCACACGGTGGATTGCAGCTTAGTTGCTAAGCTGTCGGCGTCTGGAATGTTGCAGGACATAAGGGACTAGTACGTCTCGCATTAAAAATTACATGCTCCAGTAGCGGGCTCCCACGTACGAGGGGCTTTCAGTAATGCAACACATTTCCTTTCTCGGGAATTTCGGTCGATAAAAATGGGAATTTGTTGTCTGGCGCTTCAGCCCCCAAATTTTCGTGATATTCCGATACGTTGTCGTGCTCTGTAGAGCTTTCAAAACGGCGTCTGTAACGCATTCCAAGCAGAGAGCTATCATTGGTCTCCTTTTGGCAGAAACCAGAGCCTCGCAAAGGTTCAGAGGCGCCTGCAGAATGTCTTCGGAGACCTGTCATTGAACAAAAGCAGGCAGAGCCGCTGGGCGAGGCGCCAAGCAGAGAGCTATCATTGGCCTCCTTTTGGTGGAAACCAGAGCATCGCAGAGGTTCATAGGTGCCTGCAGAATGTCTTCGGAGACCTGTCTCTGAACAAAAGCAGGCTGAGCAGCTGGGCGAGGCGTCTATCGTCATCGCAGCAACGTCGTACAAACGTGTCCGATTTCCCGCGCGCCGGCCGGCAGCGCACATCTGTGATTGCTGCAACGAAAGTGAAGAACCGACTTCAGTGTGTTCATTGTCACCAAAGTGCAAACGAACTTATTCTCCATGGTCCGCAGCTCGTGGTCGTGCGGTAGCGTTCTCGCTTCCCACGCCCGGGTTCCCGGGTTCGATTCCCGGCGGGGTCAGGGATTTTCTCTGCGTCGTGATGACTGGGTGTTGTGTGCTGTCCTTAGGTTAGTTAGGTTTAAGTAGTTCTAAGTTCTAGGGGACTGATGATCTTAGAAGTTAAGTCCCATAGTGCTCAGAGCCATTTGAACCATTTCTACATGACAACCTCACCCAAGTCTGCGTAGCCGACAGGAGCTCACAAAACTTCGTTTGACTGTTGTTCGTCACTGAGCGAGGTGGCGCAGTGGTTAGCACAGCGTACTCACATTCGGGAGGGTGACGGTTCAGTCCCGCGTCCGGCCATCCTGATTTAGATTTTCCGTGATTTCCCTAGATCACTTCAGGCAAATGCCGGGATGGCTCATTTGAAAGGGCACGGCCGGTTTCCTTCCCCATCCTTCCTTAATCAGAGCTTGTGCTCCGTCTCTAGTGACCTCGTTGTCGACGGGACGTTAAACACTAATCTCCTCCTCCTGTTTCTCATCTGCCCTGCAGCCCGGATGTTGCAGCTTTCGACTTTTGTCTGTTTGCCTCAATGAAGGATGCACTCCTCCGGAAGCACATGGATAATGGGGACGCTATTAATGTAGTAGACTTTGGCTCCGACCTCAAGCAGACTAGTACCATGCGGGCACATAGGATGATGGGGATGAAGAGGAGGTTATTGATACAGCAGGAAGTCTGTTCCGACGACGCCTGGACTGGTACCTCGCGAGCACATAGGTCCTCCTAGTAAGGTGGCGTAAGGCAGTCTCATTGAACGGAGATTATATTGAAAAACCACTTTTTTGAAAACCAAAATAGTGGTGGAATAATATGGTGTACTGGAATCCTGAAAAAATAAACTAACCTGCTTTCAGAAGAAAAGGGTTGCTTTACGTATTGAACGCCCCTTATAACACACATCTGCAGCTGACGAACATCAAATTTTTAACGTTATTTGTGCTTTTGGGCAAAAGCAAATTATGTAATATGAGTAGACTGTCGCGATAGAATTGAGTGTGATTCACGAACCAATAACACAATTCTCTTCAATTATGTATCATTCCAGGTTGCGACTTATAACACTTGTACCCATGGCCTAGAAGAAGAGTTTTATACAAGTTTCATTAATAATTGTTAGGGAAGTGGTCGTTGTCAATAACCGTAGGCGTCAATAAAATGTTGGCCCTTTAAACTAATAGTCCAATTTATTCACAGACTAAAGCACTCAGCAGTAACGGTGATACGGAAGCAATAATATAGTCCAAAAACTTGAAAGCGTGTGTAACAATAAGCCCAGCATTCAAACACATCGATCGACGAAACAGCTAATGGCACTGCAAACTTTGTTGATTTTGTACTTGGTAGACCTGGGCAAAGTAGATATGGCGGGCAAAGTGGCTGTTGGCTTCTTAAGGCTATGGTATGCTGGAATCGCGGAAGAAATACCTTGACATGCTAATTGGTAAAGGGTACTGCAATCAGTCCAGTGATGATTACTGCGCAGCTACATTTCGGTCACTGTGTGTCCAGTTTCACTGCAGTAAATGTAAGTTAAAACATTAAAAACGCTGGTACATGCACATAGTACCAATTAGATCATTATGTCAGAAGCTGAGTTAACAGTGCCAATGGAATCATGGCTGTTAACGTATTAAATCTGACCTGTCTGCTGCGCCGCTCCTCCACTCATGGCAATTTTAGTTATCCTATTTTAAGGTATGCTGTTAGTTTGCGTATTTATTATGGAGACTGAACGTGAATAAATCTTTTTAAAGAAATTATACTGAAAGAACCATACTTTAGTTTTCTTCATTTCTCTCATACTATTAGAAGGTACACGGATTTCGTCTACAGGCGTCAATGCGGGCAAAGTTGCCATCTCGGTGGTGGCTCCTGGCCACTTTTGTAGGGGAAGAAAGTAAAATCAGCAACCGAATGAAGGGTTCCGTGGCATTCTTACAGCAATTCCTTATAAATTTGACCTAGAAGAGGCAAGTGAAGAAACAAGAAAAATAAAATAAAAAGAAGGAATAACTGAAAGCAGCCGAAGAGAGAAAAGCTAGTAGAAACAAGAGCTCTAAGAGCAGGAAAGCTAACCATAGAGGTGCTCTTTTTGAAAATGACGACGATACAGTCTGCACGTACTGTGAAGAAAAAAATTCAAATTCATGGTCAGAACAGCAATGAATTAAGCAGAGATAGGGGTGTAAATGTGGAAGCGTGTGGGTAATGTGGAAACGTCTAGTATCTGGCTTGCATAGTGCTGCACTGTAGTGGGGCAGCCAGAAATTATTGCAGTAGTTCCTATTTGTCTCGGTAGAGGGTTAGAAGTCAGTTGAGCAACAGACGCCATGACAGCGACGCAATTTATGTTCGCGCATTTTGTAAACCTTTTTCGAGGTAAGTTGTGCTAGTATATTTATCTATATACTTTGTAGTTATTTTGTTTCTTTGAGACTTGGACGTAAGCTTGTACTAACTGATGCTATTGAGAAACAGTTGGTAAAGTATCTCATTGAAATGGATAAAACAGAAGGTCAACATCGTTGTCAAATACCTCATCAACAGTTTTCGTTTGAAGTAGTTTCCACACTATTTTAAAGCGTTTCCACATTACCCGCACTTCTTGAAACATTAGTGAGTTGTTGTGCAAGCAGAAAATGTTTTTTGATTTTTAACATATTTAGTTTTTGTGTTTCATAACATTACATTCATTGCTAAAACATTATCAATTAGCTATGGCTAATTTTTGAAGCTGAAAGAGAAGTAAACATTTATTTTATACAGCAAAAACGAACTGGGTTTCCACATTTACACCCCTACCTCTACCAATTATGCTCCCTACGGGCTCACGAGCTCTGTGCAGGAATTCACAACCGCAGTTTGACTTTTATTTCTCAGAAGTGTAATTCGAATCACATTTCACAATCGAAGATATTTAGTTCTTTGCTACAAAACTAGGCCGCCACTTTTACCGCTCATGTTCACTTTGTGAAATTGGAATTGTTTTAAGTTCTTAATTTGACGCTAAAATGATTAAACTAGTCGATACTGTACATTAATAGTTGTGGATTATAATCATCAATTTCTATACATTTTTGCTACTGAGCTTAAAAAATAGGAATACCTTAGCCTGACCGTTTTGGCCGGCTCTCCGCTATCAGCTCCCCAAATAAAACAACACACGTTGCTAAGAGTCTCGAACGGATTCAAAGCTTTTCGGAAACCATCGTCAGAGTTTAGTAAGACAGATCACTGACTTTTACATGTCCGGAATGTTTTTTTTTTTCTTCGTAATAGACCAAAGAAAGTTAAAGGAGCTCAATGTGCAAAGTGGCGAAATTTTCTATGTATAACGAAATCAACGAAAAGCTCTAAACAGTTCGTCCTCAAGCCGCCCGCAATATACACAAACAAGAGTGAAACATGTAACTGACTAACCAAACGTATCTCTGCACCGCCGGTACAAGAGTCTCACCTCACTGCGGGAACTTAGGTGCCGCACGTTTCCACGCTCGCATCATGTATTGGGGTTCGTCCCTCCTCCACACCAGTAAAGGGGCAATTTATTTTGTATTACTATCGTGATTTCGTCCTAAAGCCATTATCAGGTACTGCAATGTTGCGTATAATTAGATTTTGTTGAATGAAGTCATTGTCAAAATATATTGAACTCAGCGTGCAGGTAAGTATAAAATCACCTAAATGTAAGTTTTGTACTTCTCTACATGCTTTTACACAGAGTTCAATAGACCTTGATAATGGCTTCACTTAATAAAATATAATTACACGCAACATTGCTGCATTGACAATGACTTAAGGCCGAAATCGTAATAGTAGTAT
This sequence comes from Schistocerca americana, assembly GCF_021461395.2. Taxonomy (NCBI): domain Eukaryota; kingdom Metazoa; phylum Arthropoda; class Insecta; order Orthoptera; family Acrididae; genus Schistocerca; species Schistocerca americana. The sequence goes on along the minus strand of NC_060119.1, from coordinate 642,621,134 downwards.
AAAATAAAGGAGTTTATACAGTTAAATAGCTAAAATAGCATTCAAACTATGTAAAAGTGTTTTAATTGCTTACTAGGTCTTTTCTTCACCACATTTTTTTGTCAAATTGCAAATGTTACATGCTGCAGCTACCGACCACGACCTTGTTACAACTGTGAACGAGCTGTTGCTTTTTCCTCTCAGCGACATCTGTATCAGATCCGCAGAGACAGACACGGTAACCTTGTTCGCGCAGTAAAGAACGATTCCGTTCTCGTAGGCGGTAAAACATTGGCGCACGTACTGCTGACGACTGCGAATCTCCTCCCGGCTGAATCTCGTTTCGCAGACAACCGCAGAGAAGAGAAGAGGACGTAATATAAGACGGGACGGCTGTGTGGGTAGGCGACTGCAGATCTGCAGATGTGGGTAGGCACTTGGCGAGCCGGAGCAGCGCTAGGGGGGGGGGGGGGGGGAGTGGGGGCTGGAGATGTGGGTGGAACCGCGAGGACCGCTGCTAGCTGCGGCTGCGGCTGTGCTTGCCTGCGCTCATCTGCATAACGGCAGCGGCAGCGGCGGACTGCTGCGCGGGCGGTCTAACAAGCAGGCGCAGCAAACATCGCGGAAAAACCTGCCGGCGGCGCGCTGCCGGATTTCTCCGGCTCGCCTGGGGAGTTCTGCGAAGCAAATAACTTTTATTTACTGTGTCGTCCGATTCAAGATTGCTCCCACAGTTACCCTGTAATTACAGTTGGCCGCAACAAATTTGGTTTCGTTTCGTTTACTGGCGGTGCTCTCCACTGGGAAAAGTACCTGCAGAGCATTCCTCTGCCGTAACTTGAAGTAGGCCTATCAGAACCACCTTTAGCGATGCGAAAATTACGACATTTTGATGTCGGGTGTGCAGCTGCAGAAACCCTGTTTACCCACCTGGTATTTCGGCCGTGTGTCGTAAATCGAAAAGCAAATATGCCTTTCATTCTTAGATAGCCGATCGCCGTGACCGAGCGGTTCTGGGGCTTCAGTCAGGAACCGCGCTGCTGCTACGGTCACAGGTTCGAGTCCTGCTCGGCCATGGGTGTGTGTGATGTCCTTGGGTTAGTTAGGTTTAAGTAGTTCTAAGTCTAGAGGAAACAAAACGAGGATAATGGAATGTAGTCAAATTAAATCGGGTGGTGCTGAGGGAATTAGATTATAAAATAAGACACTTAAAGTAGTAAAGGAGTTTTGCTATTTGGGGAGCAAAATAACTGATTATGGTCGAAGTAGAGAGGATATAAAATGTAGACTGGCAATGGCAAGGAAAGCGTTTCTGAAGAAGAGAAATTTGTTAACATCGAGTATAGATTTGTCAGGATGTCCTTTCTGAAAGTACACTCCTGGAAATTGAAATAAGAACACCGTGAATTCATTATCCCAGGAAGGGGAAACTTTATTGACACATTCCTGGGGTCAGATACATCACATGATCACACTGACAGAACCACAGGCACATAGACACAGGCAACAGAGCATGCACAATGTCGGCACTAGTACAGTGTATATCCACCTTTCGCAGCAATGCAGGCTGCTATTCTCCCATGGAGACGATCGTAGAGATGCTGGATGTAGTCCTGTGGAACGGCTTGCCATGCCATTTCCACCTGGCGCCTCAGTTGGACCAGCGTTCGTGCTGAACGTGCAGACCGCGTGAGACGACGCTTCATCCAGTCCCAAACATGCTCAATGGGGGACAGATCCGGAGATCTTGCTGGCCAGGGTAGTTGACTTACACCTTCTAGAGCACGTTGGGTGGCACGGGATACATGCGGACGTGCATTGTCCTGTTGGAACAGCAAGTTCCCTTGCCGGTCTAGGAATGGTAGAACGATGGGTTCGATGACGGTTTGGATGTACCGTGCACTATTCAGTGTCCCCTCGACGATCACCAGTGGTGTACGGCCAGTGTAGGAGATCGCTCCCCACACCATGATGCCGGGTGTTGGCCCTGTGTGCCTCGGTCGTATGCAGTCCTGATTGTGGCGCTCACCTGCACGGCGCCAAACACGCATACGGCCATCATTGGCACCAAGGCAGAAGCGACTCTCATCGCTGAAGACGACACGTCTCCATTCGTCCCTCCATTCACGCCTGTCGCGACACCACTGGAGGCGGGCTGCACGATGTTGGGGCGTGAGCGGAAGACGGCCTAACGGTGTGCGGGACCGTAGCCCAGCTTCATGGAGACGGTTGCGAATGGTCCTCGCCGATACCCCAGGAGCAACAGTGTCCCTAATTTGCTGGGAAGTGGCGGTGCGGTCCCCTACGGCACTGCGTAGGATCCTACGGTCTTGGCGTGCATCCGTGCGTCGCTGCGGTCCGGTCCCAGGTCGACGGGCACGTGCACCTTCCGCCGACCACAGGCGACAACATCGATGTACTGTGGAGACCTCACGCCCCACGTGTTGAGCAATTCGGCGGTACGTCCACCCGGCCTCCCGCATGCCCACTATACGCCCTCGCTCAAAGTCCGTCAATTGCACATACGGTTCACGTCCACGCTGTCGCGGCATGCTACCAGTGTTAAAGACTGCGATGGAGCTCCGTATGCCACGGCAAACTGGATGACACTGACGGCGGCGGTGCACAAATGCTGCGCAGGTAGCGCCATTCGACGGCCAACACCGCGGTTTCTGGTGTGTCCGCTGTGCCGTGCGTGTGATCATTGCTTGTACAGCCCTCTCGCAGTGTCCGGAGCAAGTATGGTGGGTCTGACACACCAGTGTCAATGTGTTCTTTTTTCCATTTCCAGGAGTGTATTTGTATGGAGTGTAGCCATGTATGAATTATATTGCCACATCCCTTGTTTTTTCCTTGCTAAAAGTGTGTATCAAATTTGAAAATGACCGTCACCACAACATCCATTCACGAATATGTGTTACTTCTGTGTCATGAGTTGTCAGCACAGTAAATTAAACACCTCCCAATGACAAATCTGTCTGCCCTGTACAGTGCTCTGCCCCTGAGCTTACTTGCCACATTTTCGCACCCTCACATGACTTCCTCCAATATATCTTTGACTGCGAAGGAGTCAGATACAGCCAATAGTGGCAGATGCAAAATATTTGTTTTTCACCTGATGGGAAACACATGAGATATCCTTCTTCAGATGCCACTAAACTTTAATGCGTATTATAAATGGAAATGTATGTTCAAAACCCACGCAGACGACATTTTTACCACTCGGAGCTGTTGGCTATACGTAACTTCTTCGTTTAATAAAACTGCTTTATAGTTGTTGACAATGATCGATCGTGCTTTTAATATTTGAATCTTCCGATATATAAAATAAGAATTGTAAATTCCGCACACCCATTTGACAACAATTAGGTTTCGAGGGATGTACTCATTGGAGTCGAGTACTAGCATGTGCCATTTTGACAACAATTAGATTTTTAATAGTGTGATCACGCGAGTCGACTCTTGGCGCTAACTGGAATAATCATTGTTGTAGCACTGAGCAACGACGAGATTCACCATCGTCAGAATTTTCCAGAACGACTCCTATCATTCTGGTGAGTGTCAAATTTCAGTAGACTGAATGAAAGAATATAGTGCACCAGTCCGATTGATTCCAGTCGAACGCAGTTCTGTTGTTGATGGCATTATAATGTTCACGTCGCTTGACAGGTGCATATAAAGGGAGCACTATTTATTTGATATTTTGAGTCACTATCAAAAGTGAGGGTCCCTGAAGTTGATTTGAAAGTACTTTTATGCAATATCAGCATGTTGCATCATTAAAAAATTATGTTACACTTTTCAAATAGCCACATGAAATTCATTCTGGTCCCATCAATTTCAAATTTTCAAAACGACGGGTAACCGATGAACCCTTTTATTTTCGATACCCTACACACTACATTTCCTTCTAACGGCGCAGTCCCTAAAGAAAGCGGCCAATCTCTCTTAGCTCACGGCCGAACTCACCACCGTCAATCAAAATTAAGCACATCTTAAAATTTACTGTCGCTGTATTTTTGTTTGTTACTGAGCAGAAAATCTACACTCTTAAGAAGTTCTTAAAATTGGCTGACTTTTTTGGACTAGGGTGTTAGTTGCATATTTTTGTTAGATGCATATTATTATAAAACAGGGCTGAGAACCATGGCCCGTTCGTAAACTTGATCGGGGCTGTATGCGGCCCGCAGGCCGTTGTGTGACGACCATTCGTTTAGACGGCCAACGGCCTTGCCGCAGTGGTATCACCGGTTCCCGTCAGATCACCGAAGTTAAGCCGTGTCGGGCTGGGCTAGCACTTGGATGGGTGACCATCTGGTCCGCCGAGCGCTGTTGGCAAGCAGGGTGCTCTCAGCCCTAGTTAAGCAAACTGAGAAGCTACTTGATTGAGAATTGGCAGCTCCGGTCTCGTAAACTGACAACGGATGAGAGAGCGGTGTGCTGACTACATGCCCCTCCATATCCGCATCCAGTGACGCCTGTGGTCTGAGGATGATACGGTGGCCGGTAAACACCGTTGGTTCGGACGCAGTTTAGTTTAGCATTTGTTTAGAAGATCTCATGTGAATGTGCCTTTCGTACATCGGGCAGAGGACGCATACGGTCCATGAAAGATGTACGGAACATTGAAAATACCTATGCATAGATATGTAATACAACTGGCTAAGTCGTATTGACTTTATTGAGCACAAAGAACACTCTTTTCAGAATTATTTCTGTCTTCAGAAATCCACGCAGTGCAAGGACAAGAGCTTTAAAAGTTGTGTACGTAACATGAGATGACGGACTCACGTCTGGGTTTTATACCCCAAAAAATCACTTGAGGCGCTCTGAATCAACCTCACTGATTCTTTGTGGTTTGACAATGTCGAGATTTTAGCGTTGGCACGATGGTGAAAGATTCAGTATTCGTTTGGCGTAGAACTGAAGCGCTTCAATATGGACAGATCGTGAAATCTAACATTTTCTTCTGTAAACTCGTAAAGAAGTAGGTACTGAAGCTCTAATGATACATCGACACCCAACCATCGGTCGACCACCTAATCCCAGATCCAGTTTTTGCGTAGGTCTTGATGTCGAACAACGTCTCTGGCGCTTGCGTATGTATGGCTCCATGTGCAGTGGCACGGTCTGCTGGTTTGAAAAGACGGAGCCACTGCTGAGGCTTCAGTCTGTCGGCTCACTCAGATGGCCGAAAAGTGTACGGCCGGAATATAAAGTGAAAAAATTCAGCTCCTGCAGTTATAAGCACGAAATCCAATGGATTTTGCTTTTGCTCTCCGCCATCACTATCAAATGATTGCTCCATTACATAACAAGAAAATAAACAGGAAAGGAAAGATAATTAGGTTTTATGTCCTGTCGACGCCGAAGTCATGTGAGGTGAAGTACATGTTCAAAGGGACAGTCTCGGCCATGCCCGAGGCAGGAATCGAACCTACGACCGTAGCAGCAGCGCGGTTCCGGATTGAAGCGCCTAGAACCGCTCGGTCACAGCGTTCGGCGAACCACTGAGCGGAATTCGTTTATTTTAGTAAAAGCTCTGCAAAAGCCAACATCAAATCTTCTTCATTCAGCTAGATGACTGACACAAAATCTTTAGATTTATTACTCTCTTACTCCATTGCTTTTTGCTACCCTTGTCACTCTTTTCCTCCTGTGAATGGAGAAAAAAGAGGGATATAGTCTTTCGTCCCTACTATTCAGTCTATACAGCGAAAAAGCAATGACGGAAAGTAAAGAAAAGAAAGGTTCAACAGCGGGTTTAAAATTCGAGGTGAAATGATATCATACGTATCACTGATGACATTACAATCTTCAGTGAAAGTAAAAAAGTATTACAGGATCTGTTGAATGGAATGAACAGTCTAATGAGTACAGAATATGGATTGAGAGTAAACATAAATTTCTCTCGTTCCCCTCGTTGAAGGCTTTCGCTTTACCCTCAGCGATGTTTTCATTGTCGCTCCACTAGAGCTTTATTGATCTTTCGCTGATCTATCATTGTTGTTGGACTTCATCTGTCGCAATAACTTTTTGAAAAAAATTCAAGTGTTCTGTTCGCGCTTCTCCTGCTCCTTATGAATTAGCGTATCTCATTTCTCTTCGTTTGTGAAAGACATTTATTATTTCAAAGTAACTAGCTGTCGAGGCTTCTGAACGACACAAACTATATGAGACAGTACATTTCATTTTTGAAACACCGTTATATTCGTCTTTTTTAGTATTATGATACCAGCAGTAGACATTTCTATTGTTCCACTTGAAAAAGAGGATAAGATATCAATATCATTTTAATTACAATAGTTACGAAAAGAGACTATACTTTTGATATCAACAACCCATCCTCTCAGGTGTTGATATTATTTGTCGATGTTACTGTATTTTAAGATCAAAACTACCTAAAAAGACTAATATAATAACTTAATTGCGTTCTAAGACGTTTGTTCTCAATCACTGAAGAATTGTGAAGTGCTGATGAAATACGGTAACTCTTAGCACAGAAGGCAAATGAAACTGTGAAACGCTTGTACAATTGGAAAATATGTGATTAATTAAAAATTTACAAAAGTAAAAGAAATAGTATGATTTTCAGCTTAAATAAGGAGAATAACTCTGTCACATGAAACATAAATTTGGAAAAAAGGCTTTCTATAGACAAGTTCGCATTAGTTAATATTTGTTTTTGATGAAACTGTCATCTTCTGATCTCCAAAAAATTTGTGGTTATAAATCGTGTTCCATTAAGAGTTTATCATAATGCCATGTCCACACGTAGCTTCAGTGGAGTGCTACACCTTTGAACACGCTCGCTTGCCTGCATATAGTGTTACTTTTCACAAACCTGTGTTTAATGTGCTGTATATTTTCCCCCATAATGACGAAATGGCATATGCAATAAACTCTTAATGGAACACAGTTTATAACCAAAAATTTCTTGAAGGTCAAAAGATCACAGTTTCAAACAAAATATATGTTAATTAATGCGATCTTGGACATAAAAAGTTCTTTCAGGTTAAATATAGATCGCTCCTTACATTTTCTCAATATGAGAAACTTCAGTTGAAAATAAATGATAAATGTACAAGCTATATAACAAACGCAGTGTATTTAGACACGAATATTTACTGTCAGTTCACACGGAATGAGCATACGAAGGTACTGAGAAAACAGTGTCATCATTGGCCTTATTGTCCCATAATCACTTTATCACGGATTATATTTTTTTCCCAAGGAGATGAAAAAGATGACTAAAATCCACCTACTTAAAAAGAGTTCGAAGCATAAATGATACAAACTGCACAGCTGAAGATTATTTAGATAACTCAGAGTAGGGGTTAGTAATGATAATACAAAAATATGATAGCATTAATTCTTTCAACGTCGCACTCATCATGAGGGTATTTTGGATCGGATTTACAGACACGCAGAGGGGAAGATGTGGAGCTTTAACAGAGACGTGGCAGCATGAGCGTGATTCTTAAGCCGCATGTGGCTAAGAGTGGACTGACTTAAAGGAAAATGTGTAATTATTTTTCGTGTTATGAAGTTACCTCTTTCTCGAATACACAATCATAATTTACGTTAAGTATAACTATGTCAGGTAGTGCATTTTATAAGTAATTTGTCTGGGATTCGAGAGTATGGAGGTTCATGCTCTATCCGGCAATCCCAACCGTCTATTCTGGTTTTCTTAAATTATAGTCAAAGGTCAGAATGGTTTCTTCTAGACCGTTTGATCAAACAGTAACAGAAACCAAAGAGAACTTGGAAAAGGGAATTTAAATTGATAGAGCAGTAATGAAAGCTCAGAGATTTTCTGAAAACACACAGATCTGTCATAGGACGTGGAACATCAATTTTATGGGTAGGCGTAGTATATGGAAGATTACGAAAAGAATAGAAGTATAACAAGGTTAATGGAATGTAGTATGTTATCAGATTATTCTGAGGTAGACTGACTAGGAGACATTATTGTTGTACGGAGTAATGCTATGTGGGCAACAAGACGACTCACGATGAGTGGAGTAGAAAGGATATAAAATCCAGATTGGCAATAGCAAAAAAATGACTTCGAAACAGTGCAGTCCATAACGTAAATTTAACAAGTTTAGGAAGTCCTTTCCGAAAGTGTTTCTTTGAACTGTAGCCTCATATTGTAGTGAGACGTAAACAATTACCAGAGCAGACAAGAAGACAATAGTAGATTTTGAAATGTGGTGCATTGACTTTCGGACCAGTGCTCATCGATCATTGTGAAGCCGTGAGTTCGTGCAACGGTCCTTGCATAGTCGTGCTAGTGCCCGTCACATCACTGGTGCCCAACCAAGTGGCAGACCGGCTATGTAAGGAAAGAAGCAGCAACTCATTTGATAATCGCCGAGAAGCACTCCTTCGAAGGATCATAGATATGTGACCAACTGACGTGGACGAAACATCGAGAAAATTTAATTTGTTAATATCAAGAGGAGACTATGCATTCCAACATATTCATATTTGGTGTCTGCATATATGAATTACGCTTTCCTTGTATTAAGCTGACAGAGCCGATATCTTTGTAATACGACCTTTCGTCGAATAAATTGCTGGTAATACTTCCTCTTCTTCTTCTGATGCTTCTTCTTCATCTTTTTCTTCTTCTACCTCTTGGATTGGATGACTTCACTTGATCCAGTCAGTGAGTTCCGGCCAAGTTTTCCTTAGTCTTCACCTGTGTCATGTCGTTCTAATTATGTAATCAAGAATTTGTTTTGGAAGTTTATTTTCATGCATTCTGTCTACATACTTCCATCATATTTTTCTCTTTAGATCTGTTTCCTTGAATTCATTCACAATGTCTTCATTTCTGAAGCTACCTTCCCTGGGGAACCCTTACACTATGGAGAAATCTCCAGTTCTGCGATCTGGACACTACTCATATCCTTTTGCTTGGGAACCCAGGTTTCAGATCCATAGAGCATTGTAGGCAGAGGAGAGAGTTGTAAGTTGTAACTTTATGGAATTCATGTACAGTAGTTTCTATCAAACCCTGTAATAGAAGTTTAATATGTTGTTTTACCATATTTAAATGATAGCATTCATTTTTTTTCTGTGCAGCAGTTTTTGTTATGAATTTACAAAAATTACTCGGAAAAATTAAGATTTATGCAATTGTGGAGGCATTGTCCAAGGTACAAAATGGGTTGGTACCTAAAATGAAATACTAGATTGATATTTCAATGCTTTGCAGTTGAGAAAATCGTCTCAATTTAATAGTCTACCTATTATACTACTGTACTGCTACATACCAATAATCAGCAAGTGAAATCACATGAAGCAGAAGTATTATCAAAAACTAGTTACAAGTTAAATACGTTTTGAAATAGAAGCTGTTGGAAAATAAGACAAATTTCCATTTTCAAGACAGGTAAAATATTCAACTTCGTACACAAGTACCATATATTCCATTTTTAAAGACATAATACACTACAAAACAAACTTGGCTTCGCTGTATAAAAATCACATAAATAGTTCTAAAAATGCATGCCATTTTTTACCATAAAATTCTGTACCTGAAGAATAAACAATTTGTTCCAAATAGCTTTCATATTTTATGCATGACTGAATGTGTTGAATGCGAAATATTTACAAATTTTGCCCAAAACACACCCTCATTTCTAACCACAATAAAATCTGTAGAAAACGGCGGAAACTCCTAATGGTGGTATCTAGTGTACATCCCTTCAGGTGATTCTAAAATTAGTCACAAGACTAAAGAAGTGACCAAACAACGTCATGTGTTGCTAGCTGCACTGTCCTTTAGCTACAACAGTTTCTCCTACTGCCATGACTTTGTAAAACACCATCATTATCTGTTACGTGACCTTTCTTCGCCTATTTTTAATTGTTCAGAAGTTCCTGTTAAATTTTAGGATTTTATTATCAGTTTCATTATCGAAATTCCGACCTATACCACATTCGAAATATTAAAAGTGGTTTACCTTTCACATTATTACATTGTTTATTGCAATTTTAGATCTAATAGGCGATTTACCTTTAAATTCCATTTACTTTTCTTTTGTCATATTTAAAGCGAAAGTAGTAAGATGAGTTACAGCTCGCTGAAAATGAACTGCATTTTCTTCAACGACTGTTGATCATCTACGTACAGTAATTAAAACATTTATTTCTTTTGTTGTTTATGTCTACTATCGCTGCGACTACCGCCTACGGAACAGCAGGTTATTTATTTACTCTATTCAAAAGCCAAAGAAAAGCCTACAACACATGAAAGCATAATGTTAAAGGATACTACACTGCTTCACAACTGTTAACGAATAGAGATGTTGTTGGACAGGAATAATCACAGGCAACTATGAACAACATGTAACACAGTATTTAACTATTGCAGGTGGAGTGATATAATTACAACGAAAAATGGTACAGATTTCAGCACACGAGGAAAGCAGGATAACAGACACAAATAACGTCCATGGTTGACACAGGTCAGACTCCCAATATAAAGATCGACATCGTACCCTCAGTAACGAATATGCCGTCAACGGGCACTAAGGCACATTTTGCATCTGCTATTCATGCTGGCTGCCAGGAGCATCCCAGACATGGCCTAAATTCGCAGGGTTTCGGTACGAGAAGTACGCAGGCCATTCCATACATTCAATATCTTCGCTTTCCATTGTGTCCACAACTCAGCGGTTCAGTGTAGGCAGGCACTGTCCCACATACACAGAAATTCCGCACCTACTGCACTGCCAATATCCAGAGTAATCTCCTATCTGTACTGCTGTACTGCAACAGTACCTCCGTGAAAATATGCAACGGTGTTCGACCATAGTGCATAATGCCTGCCCAACGCCTAGGCCACATCGGTGACTTTCATGAAGATTCGGTGGGTTATAACGTTTCTCATCTCTCCTGTCTCTAATTAGTGGCCAGTATCACTTGCTACAGTGATGTAGGGTTAGTCGGAGAACAGCACTGTGGACCATCATTACTGATACAACCAACATGCTCCCTGCACCAAGGAATGCTTTCTCGACAATGGAGTAATTGAAGTGCGATGCATTTAGTAGAATTCAGAGTGTACAGACGAGCCTGATTCAATCGACGTGAAATTGTTCTGGCAGAGAGATGTGTACCAGTAGATGTTGCTAGATTTGCAGTGATCTGCCTAGGAGTGAGACGTCAGTTTCTTTTCGCCACTATGGCTATGTATTGATCCTCTCCCATCTAGGACCACTGACGTGCTTCCGCATATCACTTCCACTTTCAGCGGACTCTTTAATTGCGATATGACCCTTTTCGACACACCCATTACTGTGGCCACATTAGTGACACTTTGACCTGCTTCGAGCCGATCAGCTACTCGTCTATTATCTTAACAACTAAAACAATGACTTGTAGCCGTGTTACCAAACGGAATGTTGCGCTAATCGGTTCCACGACCTTTGTCAAACACCGTACTACGTGACCTATCAAATGGATACAGAGCATTCATGCGCAGGCTTCGCTGCAGTTAACACGTCCCACCAACGACATTTATAATACTACCGTTGGACGGTTGCTCCGTAGCAATGGCTGTGCCGTAACAATTGGCAGTTACTCCTTAGCACCTGTCAAGCAGTGTGCTAACGCAAAATTTACATAACCTACAAATTATTTAGTTTCCATGAGGAACCAAATGGTCTTCCCGAAGATCTGAACAACAGTAAGTGCATCGCCTTCATATGATCCAGAGCAGCATGGACAGTGGTACGGGTGACACAGTGTCCTTTGTACTTCACATTCACGTGCTGTCTGAGGCGTCTTGTCACGGCCCGCGTGGCTACCCTCGTCGGAGGTTCGAGTCCTCTCTCGGGCATGGGTGTGTGTGTCGTCCTTAGCGTAGGTTAGATTAAGTTAGATTAAATACACTGTAAGCTTAGGGACTTATGACCTCAGCAGTTCGGACCCATAAAACCTTACCACGAATTTCCAAAGTTTCACACTCACGTTGTGTTGGGAAATTGGTAAGTCGCCATTTGATATCGTTGTCTCTGGATTCGCAACAACTGATGTTAGTCTTTTCAATGAGCCCCATTGTAAAGTATCTTCAGGGAGCACACACTCAGCATGTTTCATCAAAATTTGATGCTTGTCACATCCAGAACGTGGAAACATAGTTAATTCTGATGTTGAAATAAGGAAACTACTTCTGGATTTCAAACTAGAACTCCGTAGCTGATCCCCGTGGAAAAGGTGCAAATCATTAATTCCTTTCAACGTCTGTATCTACTTTACGACTACACTGAGCTGATAAACGTCATAGATTAGCGATATTCAAGCATACAGATCGAGGTAGCATCGCGTATAGGCATAAAAGGGCAATGCATTGGCGGAGCAATCATTTGTCAGCTGATTCATGCGAAAAGGTGTCCGACGTGATTATGGCCACACGGCGGCAATTAACTGAGTTTGAACGCGAAATGGTAGTCGGGGTTACACGCGGGGGTCATTCCATTTCGGAAATCGTTAAGAAATGCAGTATTCCGAGAAGATTGTGCCGAATCCCATTACCTCTCACCACGGACAACACAGTAACCGACGGTCTTCACTTAACGACCCAGAGCAGCTGTCAGTGCTAATAACAGACAAGCAACATGTCATCGAATAACCACAGGAATCAATGTGGGATGTACAACGAACGTACCTGTTACGACCGTCGGGCGAAATCTGTCGTCAGTGGTCGATGGCAGCAGACGACCGATGCGAATCCCTTTGCTAGCAGCACGGCATCGCCTCTTCTGCTCTCGTGGCCATATCGATTGGACCTTATACGGTTGGAAAACGGTGACCTCGTCAGATGAGTACCGATTTTATTTGGTAAGAGCTTAGGTTTCGAGTGTGGCGCAGACCCCACGAAGTCGTGGATCAACGTTGTTGACAAGGTAATGTCCAAACCCTTGGTGGCTCCATAAGGGTGTGGGTTGTATTTACATGGAATATACCGGGTCATCTGGCCCAACTGAACTGATCACGGAATGGAAATGATTATGTTCGGCTACCTGGAGACCATTTGCAGCTATTCATGGACTTCATGTCCCGCACCAAACGTAATTTTTATAGATGACAGTGCACCGTGTCACCGAGCCACAGTTGTTCCCGATTGGCTGAATAACATACTGGACTATTCGTGCAGATGGCAGGATATGAATCCTATCGAACATTTATGGGACATAATCAAACGGTCAAATGTGTGTGAAATATTATGGGACTTAACTGCTAAGGTCATCAGTCCCTAAGCTTACACACTACCTAACCCAAATTATCCTAAAGACACACACACACACACACACACACACACACACACACACACACATGCCCGAGGGAGGTCTCGAACCTCCGTCGGGACCAGCCGCACAATCCATAACTGCAGCGTCCTACACCGCTCGGCTAATACCGCGCATGGGACAAAGTCGGGAGATCTGTTCGTGCACAACATCCTCAACCGGCAACACTTTTGTAATTATGGCCTGCTATTGAGGCAGCGTGGCTCATTATTTCTGAGAGGACTTCCAATGACTTGTTGAGTCCATGTCACATCGACTTCTTGCTCTATGCCGCGGTAAAGGAGGTCCGACACGATATTGGGAGGCATTTCATAACTTTCGTTACCTCAATGTGTATCAAATGGTGCTATAACTGCCAAGCATAAATCATGTGTAGATGGCGGTTCCAGAAATTCAGTTGTCAGTCGTGCAGTTTCATTCAGTGCGACGTCGACTTGCTCTTCATGCTGTAGCATACAGTGCAACCACACTCCTCTGCAAAGAAACAGAGTACCATGGCGAGGTTTCTGATGACTTGAGGTTGGACTCCCCACTTACTGTCCATGTGTTTCCGAATAACGTCATTTTGTGCTCACTTTTAGATCTGTGTTGAGACAGTAGTTGAGGTAGAACAGCAGACGAGAATACAACATCGGAAATCGCAGTTTGCTCGAGTAAGAAAAGATGAATAAGATGGGAGGGTATTATGGAAATCCTCTTGAGTGCACGCTGGTGTCCTCGCGCCGCAGTAATCCTGAGTGGCAAGTGCGCAGCAGCAGACGGCGGTCGGCGGCCCATTCGTCCACTGCAGCGGGCGCTGCACCGAGCCCTGAGGAACGCAATATGCGGCGCGCAATCCGGCGGGATCCGGCGGCGCGGCGAGCGGTCGCGAGCGCGGCCGCCCCACCACAATGCCGCCAGTTGCGAGTAATACCGGCCGCGCCGGCGTGCTCAGCCCAAGTGCCGTCGTCAAATTCTTCCCCCCGATTCTCCTCGCTGAATCGTTTCCTGGCTACCACCGAGGGGATGAACTTTTATTCTGAATAATACCAGTCTGAGCTCCTTCCCTCTCGCGGATTCTTCCCGCGTCTGCACTCTCGGCGCGATTGCATCGCACTCGCCTGCGGAGAGGAACTACAGCCGCCTCAGCACGTCTGGTAAAATGTCTTTCGCTTCTTACGATTCTTTCAGTCAATGTGCTGCAGAGAGGAACATCTCTGTGCGTACAGATCTGTAACTACGCATTATGCGTTACGGATTTACTGGTATGCTTTAGAGGATTTATTGACACAACTAATAACTGGTTTACTTCACAGTTAGAGCAAGTAGAGTAAACCGATAAATGACAAAAATTAGGCATATCTGAAAACCTTGTCATTACTAATAAAACGTGTTGCAAAGAGGATTATAAAAGAAATCAGTTTTAGTAAAGAAAGAAATACGAAAAATTAAACAGGGAAGACAAACAAAGCAGACGAAACTATGAATCACTTGAATAAACAGGAACGAGGTACTTTAAAACTAAATATGATACCCAAAAGGGAGTTAAACTATTATATATGTTTAGGGACTGAAGAAAAACAGTACCAGAAATAACACCAATACCTTTGACTCTGTAGATCTGATGTACAACGGAAGAACTGCAAAATGTGACTCAAGAAACGCAAAACAAGAAGTCGCCGGGCCTGATAATATGAACGTGGAGCTGGTTAAATGTACACCTGATGAACTAAAGCAAAGGCTTTTAAATTTTATGAATGTTTGCTGACAGAGAGGACGTGTTCCAGACGAATCTAATGAAGCTGGTATGCCTATTTACAAGAAAGGCGATAGATCACAATGCGCAAATTACTGAGAAAAGTCTTCTATTGTTAAAACCTGTATGCTAAGATTATAAACAAGAGATTAATACAAAAGGTACAAGATCGTTTTAGAAAACGTACATCATGTTCTGATTGTCTTTTCACTTTGACACCAATAACTGTAGAAATAAGAGAATTTAGATACCAACTTATAACGTTTCTACCCATTATGAATAGGCATTTGACAATGTTAAATTAGAACGGAGTTCCAACATATTCGATAACGGCAATTCAGTCGCTATACAAAAATAATACAATAAGAACGCGTGCCGTAAGGTTTGGGGCAGAATCTGGCGACATCAATCAACGAGTTAAACTAGGCAGCCCACTGTCCTCCACCCTTTCAAATCTTTATGTTGACTACATTCTCATAAATGTTTTACTATATTAAATTATGCATTAAGAAGGGAGATTTTAATTTTATGACACTGCTGTTTGCTGATGATCAGCTTATAATAGGAGAATATGAAGAAAATTGGTGTACGTAAGTTGAGTTAAATTTCCGCTGAATACGAAAACAAATACACTCCTGGAAATGGAAAAAAGAACACATTGACACCGGTGTGTCAGACCCACCATACTTGCTCCGGACACTGCGAGAGGGCTGTGCAAGCAATGATCACACGCACGGCACAGCGGACACACCAGGAACCGCGGTGTTGGCCGTCGAATGGCGCTAGCTGCGCAGCATTTGTGCACCGCCGCCGTCAGTGTCAGCCAGTTTGCCGTGGCATACGGAGCTCCATCGCAGTCTTTAACACTGGTAGCATGCCGCGACAGCGTGGACCTGAATCGTATGTGCAGTTGACGGACTTTGAGCGAGGGCGTATAGTGGGCATGCGGGAGGCCGGGTGGACGTACCGCCGAATTGCTCAACACGTGGGGCGTGAGGTCTCCACAGTACATCGATGTTGTCGCCAGTGGTCGGCGGAAGGTGCACGTGCCCGTCGACCTGGGACCGGACCGCAGCGACGCACGGATGCACGCCAAGACCGTAGGATCCTACGCAGTGCCGTAGGGGACCGCACCGCCACTTCCCAGCAAATTAGGGACACTGTTGCTCCTGGGGTATCGGCGAGGACCATTCGCAACCGTCTCCATGAAGCTGGGCTACGGTCCCGCACACCGTTAGGCCGTCTTCCGCTCACGCCCCAACAACGTGCAGCCCGCCTCCAGTGGTGTCGCGACAGGCGTGAATGGAGGGACGAATGGAGACGTGTCGTCTTCAGCGATGAGAGTCGCTTCTGCCTTGGTGCCAATGATGGTCGTATGCGTGTTTGGCGCCGTGCAGGTGAGCGCCACAATCAGGACTGCATACGACCGAGGCACACAGGGCCAACACCCGGCATCATGGTGTGGGGAGCGATCTCCTACACTGGCCGTACACCACTGGTGATCGTCGAGGGGACACTGAATAGTGCACGGTACATCCAAACCGTCATGGAACCCATCGTTCTACCATTCCTAGACCGGCAAGGGAACTTGCTGTTCCAACAGGACAATGCACGTCCGCATGTATCCCGTGCCACCCAACGTGCTCTAGAAGGTGTACGTCAACTACCCTGGCCAGCAAGATCTCCAGATCTGTCCCCCATTGAGCATGTTTGGGACTGGATGAAGCGTCGTCTCACGCGGTCTGCACGTCCAGCACGAACGCTGGTCCAACTGAGGCGCCAGGTGGAAATGGCATGGCAAGCCGTTCCACAGGACTACATCCAGCATCTCTACGATCGTCTCCATGGGAGAATAGCAGCCTGCATTGCTGCGAAATGTGGATATACACTGTACTAGTGCCGACATTGTGCATGCTCTGTTGCCTGTGTCTATGTGCCTGTGGTTCTGTCAGTGTGATCATGTGATGTATCTGACCCCAGGAATGTGTCAATAAAGTTTCCCCTTCCTGGGACAATGAATTCACGGTGTTCTTATTTCAATTTCCAGGAGTGTATAACAGCACTTCAGCGTCTGGGACCAACTACAATGAAAAGTATGACAGACGAACAAATAATTGAACAAGTAAGGGTGTTTAAATACTTATGGTGCAGTTGTGAACTTCCCACGTTAGGTAGTGTAGAGCTAAAATTGACCATATTTAGACATTTCTGAGGACGTACAACGTACATTAAAACATAACTTTTGGAAGCGAATGTTGGACACCAGTGTGATCAGTTACGACTAACAGTTCTACGAGAGATGAAGCTGCTCCGCGTTGTGACGGGATGTTCGTTATTAGACCATGAAAAAAAACCCAATGTTAGATGAGAACTAACTGTTTCATCCAAACCAAATATAACTGAAAAATACGGACGGGACCGAAACACCCATGTCTAGTGTATGCCAAATAATAGCATAAATTAAGAAGCCCGTACATCCCAATAGGAAACAGAATGGTGGGACGTGCCGTGAACAATTCTAAGCGAAACATCCATTATGATAATGACAGAGATGAAGTAGGCTCAGCAAACTGCTTCGCTTTGGCTCAGCAATCGTCTTTAGAGCTCTAAAGAAGCATTACCAGCAGCTAGCACAATTTTTAACGGGATCTGCTAACATTCTTCATATTAATGAACTAGAAATATTTATGTTGACATCAATGGAAGTGTCATAAGAGGGCCACCAGAGATGTACAAAGAAAATTAAGATGGAGGGTTATTGTTTAACCTCCCGTTCAAATTATCTCAATGAAGACTGAGTTCAGTACGGTTTTTCGGAACTGCTGCTGAACGACATCCCTGTATTTGACTTAATTGTAGAGAGAATAACGGAAAATTTAAAACTGATTGGCTGAATGGGAGATCTAAACGCGGTGCTCTCGAATATAAGTCCAGTGTCTTCACAGGAGGCTCCTCAGCCCACATGAAGGATATATAAAGTAAATAAAATATTCAGTAAAATAACTGTTAGAGACTATTACTTAGATACAAAACAGTGACCATCCGGTTTCGAGCGAGGTACTTCACAACTTCATCAGTACCAGTAGAACGTGGGGTAACGTAACATGTGAAAAGAACGTTTAAAGTTTCTTAGTGTGCGTACTGATTACAATTTACATTGTTAAAAGTGGATAAAGGCATTCTTATACACCAAGTTCAATATTTTTTTTTCTCTGTGTACCATACCTGATTTAGGTAGCCAAACTGATTTTCTTTTGCGAACATCTGTTCATTGATATCAAAGAAATTTCTTTCTGAGACACTTTACAAAGTAAGCTATTCGTTGCACAGACATGCACTAATTAAATATCATGGGCAGTACATCACCCTTTAATCAATGAGACATAATAGCAACAATTTCCAAACCCTTTTACGCTTCTCAAGAAGTTGGTCGTGAACAAAAAGTCAGAATTTGCGCAAAAGAGTTGCGTTTGTGGTTGTAAAGCGATGTCCATTATTCTCCTGACTGTACCATAGAAAATGGAGTGCTATGGAGCCACAAAAGTATTCGATGCTCTGCAGACAGATACAGATACAGATGCTTAGAGACCGTAAAAGAAACCTAGGAATCAAATGAAATTCATCTTTACTTAATAATTCTCTCTCTCTCTCTCTCTCTCTCTCTTTCTCTCTCTCTCTCTCTCTCTCTCTCTCTCTCTCAATTCTACAAAAAATCAGTTAATGAATAATAGTTACCTAACAGAAACACAGTTGTCACAGGTCATACCAAGGTCTCTGATAATGCAGTTCTTCCACATACTTTCGGATGTATTGGTGAAACTGAAGAGGTTACAAATCGTTTGAGAATCTGAAATGAGTGAAGGATGACGAGGCCACAGAACTCTTGGCTACACTGGCAGACGAGGACATGGTTTAAGAATGCTTTTGACTGTCTCCTATTCACCGGGTAGAAATCTGGAGGAGCGCTTGGTGACAGTTGATGTAATTTGTGTTCCCAGTGCTACACATATGTGTGCTATGAACCTCAGCACCATCATTCTCATGTCAATATCTCCAAATGCAAACGAACAACAAAATGAAGCGTATCTCCTTGCAGAGGATATGTTGTTATAGGGTATTGAGGCAAAACATAATTCATGAGATGTTACGCACTGCCGCAGCGATGGAGAGTAAGATGAAACTGAGACGGTAGAAATAACTATGGAATTTTTTACATAGTGTGGTCAACCAAGCCGCGCGGGATTAGCCGAGCGGTCTAGGGCGCTGCAATCATGGACTGTGCGGCTGGTCCCGGCGGAGGTTCGAGTCCTCCCTCGGGCATGGGGTTGTGTGTTTGTCCTTAGGATAATTTAGGTTAAGTAGTGTGTAAGCTTAGGGACTGATGACCATAGCAGTTAAGCCCCATAAGATTTCACACACATTTTATTGGTCAATCAGATGTCAAGTGTGTAAACGGAACTAGCAGTTCATATTAATAAACAATACTAATTATGAGCAAAAACTATATAATCATAAATGAAAGGATATTCGTGTTACAGTGATCTACGTTTCAACCGATGGCTGCTACAGAGGCCATTTAAATTTATGAGACATCTGAAAAAATTTCGGATGAAACGAACAAGGTAACAGGATTGTATGACTGGGGACATAGATTTTAGATTAAGAGAATAATTTATCTCGAACAAATAACTAATAGTATTCACGAAAATATTTAAAATTTAGTATCGCAACTATTGCCTTTAAAAATATAAGCATGTCATAGGTTGATGGAAGAACCGCGAAAAAAAAAAAGACCAGCATGACGTATAGTCGTCATAACGGTTAAAAGAATGGCTATGGTGATTTCTCTTATTAACAGTGCAGCAAAATGGAAAAGAAAATCTAGGACGCAATAAAATGATAAGGTTTCCATAGTGGACGTCCTTCAAGGTCAAAACCATAGCAGAAGGACTAAATATTTAAAAAAGACATAGAATTATGATGGCATAACAAGCAGTTATGCGGCAAGGAGCAATGGATACTCACATCATAAATACGTCACAACAAAAAATTGTGTTTTCTGCGGAATGGCAAAATTACAATTGACGTATAATTCAAATTATAATAATACTGATAGTTAGAAAAGGGTGGAAACGAAAAAAAAAATCTACAATAGTAATTATATACTGAGATTCACAGGAATAAGTATACTTAGAGGAAGACTTACACAGTCGGAAAATGCCAGCCAGAATACGAAGTAATGAAATTATTGAACACGAAACAAAGACAACACGATTTCATTTCTCGGTTAACCAAAAAGCATGTCTAGGACAAAATAAAAAAATGTTGTTTTCAATAAAAATTAACAGCTGTGTACTAGACGCAGCAGAAGTAAAAAAAAGTGGCATTGAAAGAACTGAAGGACAAAATGAAAAAAAAGAACAATAGGAAAGAATTTGCTCTATAAGAAATAAACCAACGAATACTTAAGCAAGCAGGACCATTACTCCGTCAACAGCGACAGAAATTTCGTAACATGTAATGGGGAAACATCAAGTATCTCTGTCTTTAAGAAATACAAAGATAAAAGACCATTAATTACAGAGGAACAAGCCCACTATACACATTTTTGAATGACGTCATTCTTCATTTGGTCGTTAAAATATTATTTATTGTAATTACGATTTCGACATGGGGTCATTGTCAAGCATGGGGGTACGATGTAATCCACTCAATAACATAAAGCTGTGATATGCTGCCACATAGTTCCCAGCATGGGATGGCGTAAATTTACACCCAGTTCCATACACAGAGCGATCACACGTCACAGCTTTATCTTATTCAGTGGGCAACAACATGCCACAATGCTTGACAATGACTACAATCGCAGACAACAATATTTTAACTGCCTAAAGCGGGATAACTTCATGCATAACTTTATAAATCCTCACACATTCTAGAAATTGTATCAAAAAATTTAAAATTTCCAAGGTTGTAAATAAAGATGCAGATGCGACTTCAGACTGCAAGGAATAATAGAAGAACATAAGGGTTCATTTTGTGGAAGATAGTGTTGTAGAAAATATAAAAATTAAAGTTGATATTCAAATCATCTTAGAAGTGTTGAGGATAACTACATTACACACAGAAACAGTCTCGGAGCTTGTAAGGGTGCCGCTGACTAGGTTGTATTGAGAAAAAATTGTTAAGAAAAATTTACATACATAGCGTCATTTCCAAGTTAATTAACATTGACGTTATCGCATCAGGCCGTTGCGCAAGCAAAAGTCAAATGGCTCGCCAGAGTCGGTGTCGTCAAACGCCTTCTTCGTTTGGTTTCCTAAAAGCGAATGAAAGAGCGACACAAGGGGCAGTAGTAAGTATCGAACCCGGGCCAAAGACTGAGCAGTCACAGTACACTGCTCAATATGTATGACGAAGATATGTTTACGAAATAGAAACCTGATTTCATCCTAGTCGTTAGGGATGTAAGAAGGATGTAAGAAGTACAGCTAGTGGCTAGCTGTGAGAATTTAGTTGTTGGTCTATGGACGCAGCATGATACAATTTTTACAAAATGATGAATGAAATTGTTTGTACTCACACAGGGCCAGTAAATGTTAGGTCGTAGTTATTTCTATAAAGTGTAAAGTTTGTTATTGACTTGTGAGGCTGTAAGATCATCAGGAACTGAAGTGATACCGAACCTTAACAATTGCTGGGCATTGCGCATGGCAATTATAGAAGAGTAATGACTGTATACAGTAACTCAAAGGTAAAGCAGCTTGAACGAATTTGTAAGGTAATGAAATTTTGTATATTAAGTTTTAACTATCCAGCAGCGCAATGTGGATTTCGCAAATTTTTACAGTGCTGACCTTTGAATGTAGGAACCAAGCATTTTTCATCAGATTTAATGTATAGTTTGATTACGTATATCCGATTTGTAATATTTTGTGTGCTTTGTAATCTTGAAACTGAGGAGTCAAATTTTAGAATCTGTTTTGTCAAACGACGTCATACTTTTTCTCATGTAACAACCTAACTGTTCTTAATTACGTCAATAAGTGAGAATTGTAGAACAGTTGAGAAGCTCTTTATTTTGAAGTTAAAGTTAAATGTTCCACATCAGATTTTGTGAAGGTAAAATCGTATTTTGAATACAGTGTTCAAACTGAAGCATTTGCTCTTAGCATATCCCTTATCAGTGCCTCATCCTCTTCCATGTCGTGCTTATTTAAATCCAATGAATATTTTTTTAAAGAAATGATTTTTCAATCAAAATCACAAAAATACTAATGTACCAGGATCACAAAGGTATTCATGTTTGCAACAGCCTCAATGCTGGCAGCACTGCACCGCGCTGAGCTAATATCCAATATTTTCACTGAATAGTTGCAAGGTTATTCATTTATCAGCCATCTACTGATATTATTTGTATGAAGCTATTTTACAATCGGCATTGCACTTCGCTGTGCCAAGGTTGAATATTTTCTATGCCTGCTGTGGAGAGAACAGAATACCAAGATTACATCCGTTGCGACTCTAGAGCTAAGGAAAATTTATTTCAGTGTTTATTTGCATAGGGAATTTTATCAGTTTATTGAACAGGGCCACAGAACTCGGTGCGCATGAGAATCGGTAAATTTCAGGGGGATTGATTTCATTTTGAAAACTGCGTATTGGTTTTGCAGATTATGACATTTGCTCAACAACACATCACACGGTAAATTTACATGACACAAATATTACCCATTGCATATTCATTATCAAACAAAAAAACACAGAGCTTTTATAAAGAACGTTACATCATGAAGGTACATCGTACCGACTGAAATTCAGAACAAATTTAATGCTATATGTGGAATATTCATATAAACATGAAACAACATAAAATTTCTCAACGCAGTTGCTGGTTCAGCTGTCGTGCATGGAAGTAGAGATCGAATTGACAAAAATAGTACCAGGATTTAGATGGAAAAATAGCGAGGTATATTTGGACATACTATCTTAGAAAGAAAAAGAAATTTTTTGTCACGAAAGAATAGTAGTGGGTTGTCTTTGTAAGACAGAAGTAAACAACAGGAGAAAAAATGTTTAAGATGAATAAAACTTTACTGTCGTTTGGTTAAAATAGCTGCTTACTTTCCTTGCAAGTTACTTTTTTAAAAAAATGGTTCAAATGGCTCTGAGCACTATGGGACTTAACATCTATGGTCATCAGTCCCCTAGAACTTAGAACTACTTAAACCTAACTAACCTAAGGACATCACACAACACCCAGCCATCACGAGGCAGAGAAAATCCCTGACCCCGCCGGAAATCGAACCCGGGAACCCGGGCGTTGGAAGCGAGAACGCTACCGCACGACCACGAGATGCGGGCTACTTTTTTAAAGTATGTGCACTTATTTTTCATATAGACAATAGGTGTAGCTTTTTTAATTCAAAAATGTATTTTTATCCAAGTGAATCAAGTTTATCAGCGATTCGATACATATAGTAATAAGTTTCACCTGACGCTTTCTCCCGGTAATGGCATGATGACATTATAACCGGAAAAATAATCCAGCTGTTACTGCGTTTGATCACCGCTTAATCAACAACGCTTCTCCAAGGGAGTAATTCTGGCGCTGTTTACTTGCGCTACCGGTTATTCCATTCCAATTTCCTGGCAATCTTCGGTTCATTTTCGGAGAACCTTGTTCCTTGAGCGAACATCCTTGTAAACACAGCCACTATCGTAAGTGTCTCATTAATGTCCACTGAAATAATTATGCAGCGGTTCGTAGTCTCAGCGTTGTATATGCGTGACCTGTCTGTAGTATTTCTGTTAAAAACTGTTTTGTTTGGAAACGGGGTTGTTAAGAAAAAGAGTCATATTTCCAACGAAAATGTATGGTAATCAATTTAGGCTATATAAACTTTACGTGTTTTTAGATGGAGAATGCTTACTTCTAACGTAACATGTATACCCTACTTTGAAGCAACTTCTACATGAAATTAGCTTACAACTTCTGTTCAGCAAGATTCACTAAATGAGGACGCTGTGACTGATAGATGTTCAACTCATTTTTATAATTTTGTTGAGAGAACAGGGTTAGTTATGGAGCGACAGTGCAATATCATTTACGATAAGTAGCCCCCTTCCGCAGTTTGCCTCAGCCAAAGCGATAGCGGTGTAGCTATAACCTTGTCGTTCTGTGCTTTGTCTTTCCAAATTTCTACTTGGGTTTCTGTGTGGACAGTATTTGTTCGAAGACTGCCTGGTGGGATCTTGTTTAATTCCTTTCGTTGCTTGAAGAAAATATCTGCAGTTACAAGGTAATTGAAGGGAACAATAAAAGTAATTAAAGTAACAAATTATCGTATTGTCTTTCTCTGTTTGAAAAAAATATCTACATTTAAAGAATAACTGCAGGTAACGACAAACCTAATTACACTAACATCGTGTATTAGTGGAGTGATCACGCTTCTGATTTATATCAGTGTTACTGCAGCCGTTGTGCTTTCAGCAGTGCCCCTCTCGCCGCATGTGATTTGTTGCCCGCAGAGACTACTGCAGGTCTACTTGTGGGGCCGCTGGTGGAATTTATGTTGTTTAAAATTTTGTAGAATTGTAAGCAATTATGCATTTCCCTGGCGTTTTAACCATATGTGGGGCGGCTGGTGGAAATTAATTGTTATATAAAAATGTTTTGTGATGTTCCTACAATTTATGCTGTCTTTTGCCGTTCTCAACACTGGCTCTCTAACTACAATTTGGCAACCAGAAAGTGATTAGCAAATCGTGAAGCCTGTAATTAGAATTCCTAGTGCCCACTTCATCTGAGAAATACACTTATAGCTACAGCTGATAGCTCTGAGGAATTAGGAGATTGTCTGGGATTCATAATCAAAAACGATCGTGTAAAAACGTTCTCTGTATTCTGAAAGTCACAGATAAAAAAAAAGAATCCACACAATCTGACTAACAGAGCAGTTCAGAGTCTAATGCGCTGATGCAACTATAACTGTCCAAATTAAATGTTTAAATGAATGCTCGCCATAATTTGATGATTAGGTTCATCAAACGCCACGCTAAATAATGGTAGAATGTCTGTTCCGCGACGGCACGTGAAAATACGACATACGCAAACTGAAGATAGATAATTAAAGTCATCCCAGAATTAACAATTCTCTCGAAAATGATTTCATGGTTACGCGTATCCCGAGTAACGTATTACGGCATCCGAGGCTGTTTATAGCAATGATACCGATGCGACGCGACTCCCGACACAGATGGTGTGCTATTCAGCGTCTGGAGAGAACTGGGGCCTTTCTTCCTCGCGCAGCGTTCTTATATATAAAGCCGCGGTGCGGACGGCTAAGGGAACGCCTGATCAAATCGGCTCTTCCGACTAGCCGCTGGGCTAGTAATGCACCACTTTAAGTTACCGAATAAATCATAGCTTCTTTTTCTGACGGCCGATGAAGCTCTCAATTTAAATGTGCATTCAGCACACAGGTAAGTAATCATAATAAAAGTCTGACGTGGCTAAGTAAAATATTTTGTGCGAGAGAATTAATTTAATTACACTACACGCAGTAGACGAGCTCTGAACTTGCCCTTTGGAGATACGCTATCGCTATAGTTTTATAGTTATTCAATTGAAACTTCTCACATCTTTATTATTACAGCGAATCTCCCTTCTACTTAAATCTAAACATCCTAGCCTTATTTATTAGCCTACTTAATCTATCTTGCTTCCTTAATTTTTAAGACAAAAACCAGAAAATCATGAATTTCAACTAAAATCTTAATTTGTGAGGTCCAGAAGACTGTTTCTATTAAATTATTATGAAAAAGGAATCTAAACATAAATTTTTAAGCCTCTAGCTCTTTTCTGTTGCGCCAATGATCTTTACAGAAAAACGTCCAAATTTCGAAAAGGGTGAAAGTTATTAAACTGATATTAAACACATATTGATTTAGTATTACTCCAGACATGCTAGAACCGTTTCAGGTTATTTACTTGATTTTTAAAGTATTGCGCAACATTTATGACGTCAGAGCTAGTTACAGCAGACTGGCTGGCACACAATGGGAAGGCTGATGTGAATTTATTACACCGTGAGTAGGCTGCTTCTCTACATACTCACGAAACGCATATGTAATGTCTTGAGATAAAGGGCGCATGTCGTGTAATTACATGTGCGACTGTAGAGAGATACTGTTTCTCCATACGTACTCTTCCTATACGACGCAGGAGCAGTTGCGGCAGAGAAATTTCTCGGTAACATAAGTATCCACAAGTTGGGCAACTAGCTTGGTCATCAAATCTGAATCATGTGATGCAACTCACATAGCACATTAAGCAAGATATTAAGCTTGCTGAAAAATCGACGGTAAAAAAAGAAAAAAAAGACGAACGATTCAACCTACTTTATCTCTGAAAGTTGGTAAAAATAATAGCACAAAGACATGTACTTAGATTGCTTATGTAGAAGACGTTGCTAATTTTGACAGGAAACAGCTATATGATACATTCATGCGAATACCGGACTAGTCATATTCTTCAGCAGGTAAATTTGTAGATATTGCTCTACGTTCTTTCTAAATTGTATGGATTTAACTTCACGGAATTACCTTCACATCATTTTGCTCTCTCTGGATATCTTTAAATCATCTCCACCTACATATCCTGGATTTATGGATCACTACAGTCTTCCAGAAAATCCGTTTCTTTATTTCATCAGTAGATGAACGTTATTGCCACTATCGTCCATATCAATATCAGTCATGTATTTTAAGAATAGTATTCATGAGAGCTAGGTTGAAAGCGTTTCTATAAAGCAGTTGCGTTATTATGCTGCCCATATATACGAGGGTTGGAACTTACATAGTGACAACTATTTATTCACAACCGATACAAAAGAGTTACATGTTTGCACCGGTTACTGTCCTTCAAAGTAGTCACCAGCGTTGTGTACAACCCGTTGCCAGCGTGTGGAAGGCCTAGTATACCGTTCGCAGAACCTGTTCTGTTGATGGTGCGAATGGAGCGGTCTTACTGTCTGTTGAATCTCTGGACAGTTCTGAAGCGATGCCACGGAGTGGTTCCTTCACCTTCGGAATCAAATAAAAGTCACGTCCGCGGAGTATGGTGAATGGTACAGTACTTCCCAGTCCCATCGACCGAACATAGCAGCCACAGCTTGCGCTGCTGTATGCGCCCGCGCATTGTCGTGCAAAATGATGGGTGAGTTGCGCAGAAAGTGTCACCGCTTCTTTCGCAAAAGTGATCGCAGGTGATGCTCCAAAAATTATCAGTAATACAGTGCATCGAGGGTCTGCCGTGCAAGAACGTGTACCCCAGTCGTACACGAGAATCACCATAACTTTAGACCGCTCCATTCGCACCACCAACAGAACAGGCTCTGCTCAAGGTATACTAAGCCTTCCACATCGCTGGCAACGGGTTGTACACAACGCTGGTGACTACTTTGAAGGACAGTAACAGCTGCAAACATGTAACACTTTTGTATCGGTTGTGAATAAATAGTTGTCACTATTTAAGTGCCAACCCTCGTAAATCACGGCAGTGTAATGACGACAAGAAGAAAATCTCCCCAGAATAAAACTTCAATTGCTTCATTTTGAAGAAGGAAGCCCATGCTTTAATGTCCCGTCGACGACGAAGTAACTGAGACGTAACACGAACTAGGATTGGGGAAGACTGAGGACAGGAATCGGCCGGGCCCTTTCCAAAGAAGCACAGTGATAGCAGCCGTAAGTGATTTAGGAAACTCACTGAAAATCCACATCTACATGTTCGGACAGCGATATGGACCACAGGATTCCAGTGTCTGAGGTTACACTGCGCGTCCTCGGTCAGTACTTTCTTTTTTTTTTCAAACATTTACATGTACTGTCCTAAGACATAAGCTGTCTAAGCTCTGGTTTACTGACAATAAGTTCAGATGAGGATTATAATTGAGGAAGCAGCTCTCCCGAAAGTAGTCTTTCTGTCCAACACTTACGTCTGCCTCATCTTTTCAGTTCCTCACCATATAAAACAATTTTACATTTAATACCAGAAAAGTAAGATAGGATTTTCACTAGGTACATAATGAATTTGTGGTGTGGGTCACTGAACAATCTTCCTTCTTACTGGAATCAGTAGCCCAGTTTATACGACGTATGCTAACAGAGAAACCTCCTCTTGCCTGAAGACTAAATTAGCCGTAAGTAAACTATGCAACCTGTGTATCAAGATTGCAGTGTGTAATAATGAACTCTTCTCTTCCGTAGAAAGAAAAGGGACTCTAAAGTTTCACGTTTCGTTGACCACGTGACCATTAGAGACTGTTGTCCTGCCGGCCTGGGTGGCCGAGCGGTTCTAGGCGCTACAGTCTGGAACCGCGCGACCTCTACGGTCACAGGTTCGAATCCTGCCTCGGGAATGGATGTGTGTGATGTCCTTAGGTTAGTTAGGTTTAAGTAGTTCTAACTTCTAGGGGACTGATGACGTCAGAAGTTAAGTCCCGTAGTGCTCAGAGCTGTTTGAACTGTTGTCCTGTGAATCATCTTCGAACCAATTCGGTCCATAACTTCCTCTGGAAGACAAACAAAATTTTAAAAAATGAAAATAACATCCACAATATGAACCCCGACTACGGTGACATAATTTTGGTGGTTATTAAGGGATATTTTCGTCTACGTTACCCGTAGTCTCCAATGGTCCATTGTTAATGAGTTCATGAGTTACTCGACTTGTTACCCCATACACACTGCTTCTCTGAAAATACATTTGCACAAGAGAGAGCACCATTAAATGTGCACTCACTAAAAGATACAATACAAAACGCAAACGCAAGAACCGTCAGACAATGAAAAACTACTCTGACGTGGCTGCTGGTAGCTATGGGTAAAGCTCAGCACAGTATCGTTGTGTCACTATTTCACTGCATTCAGTGAACTCATACTCCAAAGTGCACATTGGCTAACTGCACATCTGTAGACTTATCCACATTACTGATTTTATCGCTGTTAACATACAGTCTTTGGCAAAAAACGTGGTGGGCGGCTGGCTGCCGCAGGGCCTAAGTCCGTACCGGTCGCAACAAGGTAGAAATGGAAAGGCCATGCTGGTAATTCTCTAAGTCCGGCTGTCTGCACAAACTGGCGACGCTGCAAGCTGCGGCAGTTCAGGAGGAAGTCTTGTCTTCGACTCGACCTATCATGCTACGTTTGCGGGTGTGGTAAAGTGTAAGCTGCGGGTCATCTCAGTGCATTGTCTCACAGTTGGCACCTGTCCTGAGTGTAATAGTATCACAGCTACAATCTGTTTACCTTCCTGACACACCGGTAATAAGAGTTCCATCAAATAACATTTTTGAAAAATATTCTTGGCAGACTGTCGGCCTTTGAACGCCGCATGCGACTTAGCTTTCTGCGGCCCATTTTAAGGTACCCGACTGCCGTGCCTCCTCGCATCTCGCTCATCTCTTCGAATAGTATAAAACGCTTTACTGTTATTGAGTGAGTGATGGTCCACAAGGAATGTGTGCAATTGGCATTTCAGACTTGACAGAAACAGAGGCAGACTACCCTTTTTAATATGACGAGTATCGTATCACACTAATATGCAACACATGAGTACGACTCAAACTTTATTTTATGGTTTGTGACGAAATCAGAATACCTCACTACATTCTTCGAATATTTTATCTGCGCTTTATATCTTCTTTCTCTTCCGACTGATGGCGTTAGCAGTTAAGTCCCATATGACTTCACACACATTTTTCTTCCTTTTAGAAATGATTCTTCATGCTAGCTTTTCATCAGGAATTTGTACGTTTTCACCAAGCGAGAGTGAATAACTGTGATCAGCATCTACATCTACATCACACCCTGAAAGCCACCTAACTGTGCGTGGTGGAGGGTACGTCTGGAACCATTAATTGATGGCCCCCTTCCCTGTTCCACTTTTGAATGGTGCGTAGGAAGAATGATCGTCGGTGATCTTCTGTATTAGCTCGAATTTCTCGAATTTTCTCGTCGTTATCATTTCATGAGAGTATTTGAGATGAAGTAATACATTGTCCGACTCTTCCCAGGAAGTGACCACTTGAAATTTCAATAGTAAACCTCGCCGTGATGCGCAACGCCTCTGTAGCAACATCTGCCACTAGTGTTTGTTGAGTTTCTCTGTAACGCTCTCTCGCCGATTACTCGATACCATAACGAACTATTTCTTCTATCAGTCCTACCTGGTAAGGTAGGTCAGTTTTACATAGGTCAGTTTTTCATAGTTGTGTTACGCTATCTTAAGTTTATTCTTATGAATCTCCGTCGGCTTCCGTATTCATAGTATTTTTTATGTCCTCATTCTACTCAAAGTCTCCCTGGATGGGTACACATAGATATTTTACGGTTGATAATGTTTCCTGTAAGTTGTCATGAACAGTTTAGTTGTATAGTAGTGGATTTCTTTTCTATGCTTGCGCTTTATGTTAAATTTATCTGCATTCGGGGTCAACTGTATAATGTGTTTGTTCGATTTCTTACTGTGAATGCATGCAATAAACTGTGTGAATACCTTGCCGTGCATGCTCCATAGTAACGCAGCTTAAGGAAGTGATAAGATACAGCTTTTGCAGGAGAATTGAAATTGCTTTAGATAGCAGATACGGTTTTAGAAATTGAATAATTTACAGTTATGCGGACAAGGAATTGTTGCAGTAAACATTCTCCTATTGCCGTAATCGTAGGAGAGGTAGATAGCTTGCAACATAAAAGAGGATATTAGGGGTAGCTTGTGCATGAACAGCCATTCTTGGAATAAAAAGGTTTATTTTATCTAGGTCTTGTGTGGGAATTATTCAGAATATTTCATAAAGATGACAAGAAAAAGTCAAGAGAATATAGCTGTTTTCCTTCATTATTACCGCCAGCCTGTGATATTACGATATACGTCCTAGCTTGCTCACGATGATGTTTTTAGATTACGTGCTGTCATTGTCTTGGTATTTACAAATGCATGTCATTGCATGACTATAGCTAATCATGCGTTCCAGCGCATATTCACCTCCTTTTTTACAGTCTGAACAGTATGAAGAGGACTGAAAACAGCAACTGAAACTAGTTATCGTATTTTAATTGTAATAGGAAAATTATAATCTTGGTGTTAAAAAGATTTTTATCTAGTAAACCCATTTTCACTTTCATTTGTTCCGCCATTTAAACACTTGGTTGTATGAAAAAATGAAAAGAGAATGAAACATTGCGGTTTCCGGAGTTGTGTGCGTATGGGCCAAAGTTGTGATGAATTCATGGAACATTACAGAGATAGAGACATAAAACTGGCAGAGGCAAAGAGAATTTCTAATGGGTTGCAATCCGTGGCTTCTGACTAAAAGAGTTAATTTCAAAATTTGGTACCTGTGCAGCTATGTCAGCAAACGAAGAAGGCAGGTGATAGGGACAGGTCAGGATGGTTCACTGACGATATTTGTGTTGCATAGGTCTTCTGATTGCAACAAATGTATGTATTTCATTGGGCTGCCTGATCAGCAGGGAATCACATAATAGAATTTGGAGAGTGAAATAATTAACTGCCCTCTCTGGGCAGGCATCGGGCATTAATTAATGAAATGTATTTTTGATACATCTTATAAATATTTCGGACTCTTCGAAAACACTTATGGAGCTGAATAACGTAAATTTACTTGAAATTTTATTACCATCTGTCTCAGGTTAATACCTTATTTTGAAATCATTGTTGAATAAAGTTCCAGAAAGCGACGAAACTGGTCTTCAGACTCTCATAATAAGTTCTTGAAATCACATGGGTACTTGTTACTGAGCCACTTGCAACCTACTTCTTCTTTTACTCTGTTATTCATTTGGTTGACTCACCTGATTCATTTTCTCTTCTAGAACGGCAGCAAATACTGAATTGACTGCAGCACAGCTCTCTATCAACTCGTTCATTGTCCGCTTTCCGCCATCAGCTGCGTCACGTTTTTGTAAAAACTTCAGTCCATGCGAAGTATTTACAATACAAGAGTGGTGTGGTCAAGCTCGCATATGCATGAAAGCTGGCCATGCGTTGAGAACTGTGGCAAACTATTCGTCTCAGAGTTGTAATTTAACCCAGCGTCCTCTGTTGGACATAGTCGAACTCCATCATCTCCTATAAGGTTTTCACTCTATAGCTCTCTCTACAACCGTGAAACTTATTGCTTGACGTCTTAGCACATGTCCTATCATCCTGCTCCTTCTTATCAGTGTTTTTACACGTGTTCATCTCCTCACTGATTATGAGGAGAAACTTATTTCCTCCAGTCCACCTAATTGTCAAGGTACTTCTGTTGCACCATTTCTCAGACCCTTCTATTGCTCCAAACGACATTCTCAGAAATTGTTTCTTAAATTAAGTGCAACTATGATACTAGTGAAGCGCCAGGGAACTGGTAGGGTAAGTGTGCTGGGTTAATAAAATATCATAGAATTTAAACAACGATTTATTAACATTAAGATTCACCAAATAAACAGATAGTTACCCCTTTGGAAGCTCGTATGGCTCTCGAGAAAGCGCCCTGCACTGCAGAATAAATAAATATTACAACTCTTTATCGAGAAAGTAATTTACTGTAGAAAGACATTTGAATACTGTTCTTTCAGTACCACAGACAAATGCACAACTTGAACTCCTTACGGGAATATTTAAAGAAAATACATTCCCAAGTTGTCAACAGGACCAAGACCTACTGGAAAGTGAATAAACATTAATTTAAAAAATAAAGAATAATTACGGCCAATTGCAAGTTATAAGTTTACAGTAAGTGGACCGTCTCAAAATTGTACTTAATATACTCAGAATTCTAGACTGGAATATAAGTGAGGGCAACTGAGGATGAGAAAAATAATTTTACGTCGTGACAATGCCCAGTTACAAGTTAAAGATTGAAAACCACCTCGCGACGGAACTAGCAACGATTTATTTAAATTTTTTGAACCAAAAAGGAACCACCATCAATGGCCACGTACAATTAGGCCTATAACAAGAGCATTAGAGCAAAAGTGATCAAAATTAGAGTAGCAAATACAAGCTACTAAGAGGGCCTTACAATCTAGATATTTAAGTAAGACACCTTCCTGCAGCAAGATGTAAATCAGGGACACGCCTTACAGAAGAAGCAAATTACAATTTTTAAAGGTAAAAAGAATTCTGGTTATCAGTTTAAAAATAAATGAACAGCCAGAGACAGTAAATGAAAAGTCTTGAATTAATTTTCGCCCACTGGGACACTAAAGGGAGGCAGACAATGGTTGCAGTATCATAGAAGGCCTAGCCCAACCAAAATGTGGATCAAGCGTTTAAAAATTACAATAGGAGCACACAAATTGAACTTGCTGCTCAGTTAGCTGAACAAAAGGAGGCAGATACCTTTATTTCGGAATATCCATCCTTGTTGATCAGGGGGAAAGGAACACAACTCAAAGAAATATTACAAATTTCAACACTTTCACCAGCTGTAATCTCATTATGAACCTATTGCAAGCCAGTTTCGATTATACACATTGATACCCCCATGACTTCTGTTTGCAGTTTCACCGTGCGTGGTTGTTTACTACAAGAGCTGATGTGCATACAGGCTAGAATCAAGAGGGACTTTCTGACTGATGTCTTTCGGGAAAATTCAGCCACTATATACACACATCAAAAAAAGTCTTGCATCACCTCGATTCTGGGAGTTCCGGAAACCGCACAGAAAATTGGAATAGAGATCAACATAAACGTCATTCCGCCCTTTTTATTGCTCATTAAAACCACACATTGCATGTTGTACCACCATACAGCGAGACCTTCAGAGGTGGTGGTCGACATTGCTGTACACACCGGTATCTCTAATACGCAGTAGCACGCCCTCTTGCATTGATGCATGCCTGTATTCGTCGTGGCATACTATTCACAAGTTTATCAAGGCACTGTTGGTCCATATTGTCCAACTCAACGGCGATTCGACGTAGATCCCTCAGAGTGGTTTTTGGCTCACGTCGTCCATAAACAGCCCTTATCAATGTAATCCAAGCATGTTCGATAGGGTTCATGTCTGGAGAACATGATGGCCACTCTAGTAGAGTGACATCGTTATCCGGAAGGAAGTGACTCACAAGATGTGCACTATGGGGGCGCGAACTGTCGTCCATGAAGACGAATGCCTCGCCAATATGTTGCCGATATGGTTGCACTATCGGTCAGAGGATGGCATTCACGTATCGTACACCTATTACGGTGCCTTCCATGACCACCAGCGGCGTACGCCGGCCCAACATAATGCCACCCCAAAACACCAGGAGACCTCCAACTTGCTGCACTCGCTGGACAATGTGTCTAAGGCGTTGACCCTGACCGGGTTGCCTCCAAACACGTCTCCGACGATTGTGTGGTTCAAGACATCTGCGACACTCATCAGTGAAGAGAACGTGATTCCAATCCTGAGCGTTCCCTTTGGCATGTTGTTGGGCCCATCTGTACCGCGCTGGATGGTGTCGCGGTATCAAAGGACCTCGCCATGGACGTCTGGAGCGAAGTTGCTTATCATGCAGTATATTGTGCACAGTTTGAGTCGTGACACGGCTTCCTGTGGCTGCATGACAAGCGTTATTCAACATGGTGGAGTCGCTGTCAGGGTTCCTCCGAGCAATAATCCGTAGGTAGCGGTCATCCGCTGCATTAGTAGCTCTTGGGAGGCCTGAGCGAGGCATGTCATCGACAGTTCCTGTCTCTCTATATCTCCTGCATGTCGAACAATATCGCTTTGATTCACTCCGAGGCGTCTGGACAGTTCCCTTACTGAAGGTCTTCCTGGCACAAAGTAACAATGCAGACGCGATCGAACCGCAGTATTGACCATCTAGGCATGGTTGAACTACAGACAACACGAGCCGTGTACCTCCTTCCTGGTAGAATGACTGGAACTGCTCGGCTGTCGCACACCTCCGCCCAATAGGTGCCTCTCATGCATGGTTGTTTTCATCTTTGGGTGGGTTTAGTGGCATCTCTGAACAGTCAAAGGGACTGTGTCTGTGATACAATATCCACAGTCAACGTCTATCTTCAGGAGTTCTGGGAACCGGGGTGACCCAAAACTTTTTTGATATGTGTATATTGAGGGCACGGTGATAACGATCGGCCACTAAATTAATGATGACATTATAATTGTCGGTACTGTTTAAAATTGTAAGATACCTTTATTAGCCATCTGGCTCTTCGTTTTCAGTTAGTTCTCAACTGAGTCACCTGACATAAGGCACGTAGGAATAAGCGGCAAGAACCCCCCCCCCCCCCCCCCCCGCTTCTGAACTTCCTTACCATCTAAATATGAAAACAATAATAAAAATAATCCTATGCTCTCTTGCAACATACGAAATCATACTAAGAATGTTCTATTAAAACACACATACACACACGCGCGCAAATCAGCTTCACAGCCGCCGGGTGTGGCCGAGCGGTTCTAGGCGCTACAGTCTGGAACCGCTCGACCGCTACGGTCGCAGGTTCGAATCCTGCCTCGGGCATGGATGTGTGTGATGTCCTTAGGTTAGTTAGGTTTGAGTAGTTCTAAGTTCTAGGGGACTGATGACCTCAGCAGTTAAGTCCCATAGTGCTCAGAGCCAATTTTTTCAGCTTCACGGACGACATAAAATATAAATCAGCAAGGAAGTTTAAAAACAAGCCTCGTAAGAGGAAAGCTCTTTAAAAAATGACGACATACCATGCGTAGCTAGCGTGAGCACCAACGAGTTACACACCTACAATGAGTACGACAATCACTCTCCTGGTGCAGCTAACAAGAAAATGAAGCAAACAACACTCGTGCGCAACAATTCATGATTCGTGCTCAGAACAACCATAAACAGCCTAGTACAATTCACTGATGAGCGCAAGGCACAGAAAACACTCTTGCAAGGTGCGACATGACTAGGATGACAGGGCTCAGGACAACTCTTTTAACAAGTTCAAATCAATGCCCAATGTCGGAAGTACATGTTCACTATGAAGGTTCCAGCAGATCTCACATGAAATGAAAATCCAGGCCAGGTTTTCGTCCATCAAATGGTTGAGTTCAAATAGACCTTTCAGGCCAGGCTACCACTTCTGCCCCACTGATCATTCCGCAGGAAAATAAACACATTCGTAGCAGCAGTGAACTCTGAACAGCACGCTGTGACTCTAATAAGGCCACTGTCCTAACATATGCCTTGCACGTCCGCTTGGTGCACATCGCTGGCCCCTTGCGGTAGCACGTCCACTGGTTACCTAGCAACGAGGCAAAGGCAGTCCCTAAGAGCGGCACCCATCGCAATCGCACACGTGCACCTCAGATATGGCTTTCGCATGGCTCAACTAGGAGACAAATTTTTATGAGAAGTCTTCTTTTTGCCTGTGCTTATTTATATCCTAGTTGGTTTATCCATCACATGTTATTTTGATTCCAAGGTAGCAGAATTTTTAACTTCAGCTACTTCAAGGGCCAAATTTCGAGGTGAAATTTGTAGCTAATATCATTTCTGATGCGAAACATGGATGATGAATAGTTTGGACAGGAAGAGAATAGAATCTTTCGAAATGTGGTGCTACAGAAGAATGATGAAGATTAGATGGGTAGATCACGTAACTAATGAGGAGGTACTGAATAGAGTAGGGGAGAAGAGGAGTTTGTCGCACAACTTGGCAAGAAGAAGGAACCGGTTGGTAGGGCATGTTCTGAGGCATCAAGGGATCGCAAATTTACCATTGGAGGGCAGCGTGGAGGGTAAAAATCGTATAGGGAGACCAAGAGGTGAATACACTAAGCAGATTCAGAAGGATGTAGATTGCGGTAGGTACTGGGAGATGAAGAAGCTTGCACAGGGTAGAGTAGCATGGAGAGCTGCATCAGACCAGTCTCAGGACTGAAGACCACAACAACAACAATCATTTCTGATACTCCTGATAACTTCCTTGTTGCTTTTTGGTTGCTATCAGTTCAAAGTGTGTACCTCATTCAACAAGTTCCAAAGTTCTTCCTCACTTACACTGATGACAGCAGTGTCGTTAGTGACTCTTATCATTGTTATCCTTTCACCCTCCGCTTTAATCCCATACCTGAAACATTCCTTTATCTGATATCAACGGGGAAATGCAGCTCTCATATCTAATATTTGAATAAAAATAATTATTTTTGATTCTGGTAACAGGTTCCAGCTTACACAACCATCTTCAGACCAAAGGCTTCACAGGACATAAGGTACCAGTTCACGAACCACTGTCTAGTACTGCCTGGTACCTGCAATTTATTTCTTTAGTTGCTTCTTCGATGTTGTAACGCCGGAAATGCATATCCTCCTGTTTCCATCTATTGTACTATACATTTTTTCCTTATTTTGTGACCTGAAGATATGACATTTCTGTGTCTTTATATATTGAAATTGTTTTATTATTTGTAAACATATATATATATATATATATATATATATATATATATATATATATATATATATAAGTCGATGTATGATTGGTTTGTTTTGTAAATATTATTTGTATTTTTACGCTGGGTCTGGCCTAGGGACAACTATGCTATCGAACGATTACATCGATAGGTCGTGTGGAGAACCAAAGTGTTTAGGATCTTTGATAGTGTTAACTCTGCGCATGGAGCGCGGGCAGAGAGAGTCTGGCTGGAGTAGGGCAGTGGAGCAGGTGTGTTGTGTGACGCTCCCGCGAGTTGCCGCGCTTTTGGGGTTTGGCAGCATGTAATTGGGCTCGACTTGCTATGATATTTTCTGACACGGTGTCGCGGACGGGAAGCATTAGCTGGCGCACATCAAGAGCCCGTTTCGCCTGGTGACCGTGTCGAGAAGAAGGCGCGCCAACATCCATCTTCTGCAACAGCGACGGCCGACAATGAGTGACTGACGCCACCTCCCCGATCGACGACTTCAAACCTTCAATCAACCAACAAGGAAGGCTGGAAGCATGTTAAGTTTTAGAACTGTATGGCAGACCTCAGCTTTTCAAACTGTTCAATTTGTCTCACAAAATTACAGCAACATAGCATGAACCTTTGTTGCTCATTGTCCCAATTGCATTATCAATCAAGGCCCCTTCCTTTTCCGGAAAGAACCCGAGTGTCGTTGAAATTCAAACGCCAGCATTAAAGTAATATTCCATTTCGCTGCTTTAATTTCAAAGTTCAGTTAAAGTATTCATAGCTGGCTACAATATTTAGATTAGACAAGCACAAATTAAGAGTACGAGTTTTGTTACCATATTTTAGCTTACCTGTGGCTGCAGCTCTGCTTGGTACGTACTAAATTTTACTATTGTTAATTGTTCAGAATCATTTAATTCAAGTTCAAAGTTATATCTCTTATTTCTAAATTGCGTAGATTCAAGTAGCTTTTGAAATGATTGTTGAGGTCGCCCAAGACTAACCTTATTTTATTGAATTTCGTATTGCTTCAGAAACAAAGTTCACTATTAATTTCGATCACTAAATTAACTTTCAGAGGTCCGGTTTTATTAATTCCTTAGCTAAATTAAGTCAGAGTGTAGCGAAATTTATTACTTGTGACAAACATTCAGTTTTCACACAACACGTGTCAACCTTCAGTTGCCACGCTTTTACTGCTAATTATATGTGCATTAATCTTCCATTTTCAGTTATTGTAGTTGTTGTCCATAGGACTGGCGACCGTAATTTTACCCAAATCTCAAATATCTAATTAACGCCAATTAATTGTTAACGTAACGACCGCACATTTACTTTCTTTATTAATTTTACCCTTTTCTAAAAATTTATTTCCACCAATTTCATTTGCATTTTTCCTTTCATTTAGATGTAACCATTTCCTCCCTCTTTACCGACAAATTAACTTCGGTGACGATTGCTTTCCCCAAATTTCCATTAGGTGCACGCGGTTTAATTTTTCACTGTCATTAAGGTCGATAAGGGAGGGGTAGGTTACAATGTATAGACTGGAAAGTAGGTTACATCTTTGTCTTACACATTTTCTAATTTGGATGCTTCAGTCTTGTCCTTTCTTTTAATTTTTGCCTGTGCTTTCTCGAACATGTTGTTCATTACCAGTCTTTATCTATAGGTTACATCTCTCTTCATGAACACGTAAGACCGTTTTCAATTTTTGATCGCTTTATGTCTGTCGACAAAACGTATGAAACAGTACTGACTTCTGCTCATCTTTTCTTATAATCTAATGTAGTTTCAGGGATGTTAAAGTGTAAAGTAATAATTCCTTGACTGTATTTTCAATTTTTATCCGTCAGTGAACCGCACTTGTAGAAAACCGATTGTGTGTACTTGAAAGGGTCGCATACTGCTGGGCGCGTCTCTTGGCATACAGAGCAGTGGCAACACTCGAGTTCTGAATAATGCGGCGGAGGATGCGGCGTGGGCCACCAGCCCAAAGCTGCACACGTGTCCAGCGCGCGCATTTCCTTACGACACGGCTAATGTATAAGGCTGTCCGCCCTGGGCGCGCGGCCGTTCTGGCACGCAGCGCGACTCACAACGAACCGCGCTGCAGAGGCCGAGTGGGCCATGTTTTATGGCAGCGGAGAAATACGGGGCAGCTTCCGGTGCGAGAGACGTAATTCTGGCCACGTCACGACGGGTCGCCAGACAGGAAAAACTTGTGCCCTCACATCTTCCGTATCTTATTGGCTTCAGAGTATTAAAGCGACGGCGACGTTCCTGGGAGGCGCCCACAGCAGACTTCCACCCGCTGAGGGTGGTAACGACTTCCGCTCTCCTCTGAAAACTCTGCCGGGACTGAGATGGCAGTTCACGAGACTTCATAAAGTGTTTCTCGGTGCACTCTGTAGTCCTGGTTTCCTCGAGTGCTGTTGGAGCCTGCTGTCACTGGAAACTAGCGTTTCTTACGGTCATATTCTGAAGCTTCTCTGGACTGCATGTGTGGGAAAGTACGATCATTTTCAAGTGCTAATTACACAGGTAAATAGAACTAACTCTTAGAATATGAGTGTTATTAAAAATCGTAATACCCATATTTCAGGTACGCTTATAACGTCGTGACCGATTTCATCCTAAGTGAACATCTTCACGTGCCCGGTAAATGGTTCTTAAAGCTTCAATGTCTACATACTTTACAAATGAGTTAATGTGTTAATCGTAGTTAAGCTGCTTAGGTTGCATAAAAAGGTAAACAACAGGCAAAGACTGACTTCATTGATCACGAAGAACGCATGGCGCGTTTCGGAATTATTTCCATCTTCACAAATCCAAGTGCAAAGACAATACAAGAATAAGAGCGTTACCAGTGGTGTACGTAACATGGCATCAGTTACCACCTCATGCACCTACAGAACTTGTAACAGTCGTGCCCTTGTGCCACCTTTACTCTTAAATTTCGGAAGACAGAAATAATTCCGAAACGCATCATGCATACTTTTCGCTCAATTAAGTCATTCCTCACCTGCCGTGTGACTTGTTATACGGCCTACACAGCTTAACTGCAGATCTAACCACATTTACTACAATGGTCGCTTACCTTCTTCTTGACTTTGTCACACCTTTAGTAAATGTTTGCCTTTAAGTACATAAGCAAGAAAAAGGGTACAAAAGGCTTAAAATTTTGCTTAATGTTTCTTGAAAGTCGCTAAGCGCTCTCAGCATCAAACATTGTATGAATAGCATGGGTGATTTGCGCTCCATTTTAACCAAAAACTAATTTTCCATTCTTCCCAATATTCCTAACGTAGTATCTCAAGGTTTGTCGTTCAGTAATATACACATACCAAAAAAATTTTCCGTCATCTCGGTTCTAATAGTTCCAGAAACCCTACAGAAAACTGGAATAGAGATCAACACAAATATCATTTCCGCCCTATTTATTGCTCATGAAAACCACACATTGCATGTAGCACCACTATACAGCGAGACCTTCGGAGGTGGTGTTCCAGATTGCTGTACATACCGGTACGTCTAATACCCAGTAGCACGTCCTCTTGCATTGATGCAGGCCTCTATCCGTCGTGGCATACTATTCACAAGTTCATCAAGGCACTGTTGGTCCAGATTGTCCAACTCAACGGTGATTCGGCGTACATCCCTCAGAGTAGTTGGTGGGTCACGTCGTCTATAAACAGCCCTTCTCCATGTAACCCAAGCATGTTCAGTAGTGTTCACGTCTGGAGAATATGGTGGCCACTCTAGTCGAGCGACGTCGTTATCCTGAAGAAAGTCATCCACAAGATGTGCACTATGGGGGCGCGAATTGTCGTCCATGAAGACGAATTCCTCGCCAAGCTATTACGGCGCCTTCCATGACCACCAGCGGCGTACGTTGGCCCAACATAATACCACCCCAAAACAGCATGGGACCTCCACCTTGCTACACTAGCTGGACAGTGTGTCTAAGGCGTTCAGCCTGACTGGGTTGCCTCCAAACAAGTCTCCGACGATTGTCTGGTTCAAGGCATCTGCGACATCCATCGGTGAAATGAACACGATGCCATTCCTGAGCGGCCCATTCGGCAAATTGCTGGGCCCATCTGTACCGCGCTGCATGGTGTGGTTGCAAAGATGGACCTCGCCATGGACGTCTGGACTGAAGTTGCGCATCATGCAGACTATTGCGCACAGTTTGAGTCGTAACACGACGTTCTGCGGCAGCAGTAAAAGCATTATTCAACACGACGTTCTGCGGCAGCAATAAAAGCATCATTCAACATGGTGTCGTTGCTGTCAGGGTTCCTCCGAGCCATAATCCGTAGGTAGCGGTCATCCACTGCAGTAGTAGCCCTTGGGTGGCCTGAGCGATGCATGTCATCGACAGTTCCTGTGTCTCTGTATCTCCTCCATGTCCGAACAACATCGCTTTGATTCACTCCGAGAAGTCTCGACACTACCCTTGTTGCGAGCCCTCCATGGTAAAAAGTAATATTGCGCCCGCGATCGAAGCGCGGTATTGTCCGCCTAGTCATGGTTGAACTACAGACAACATTCCTGGTGGAATGACTGTAATTGATCGGCTGTCGGGCGCCTCCGTCTAATCGGTGCTGCTCATGCGTGGTTGTTTACATCTTGAGGCGGGTTTAGTGACATCTCTGAACAGTCAAAGGGGCTGTGTCTATCATACAATATCCACAATCAACGTCTATCTTCAGTAGTTCTGGGAACTGGCGTGATGCAAAACTTTCTTTCTTATGTGTAATTATGCAGGTTCATTCAGTGGTATGTATGGATGCTGCATGTAAACTGTTTTGCGAAACGAGTCGGTAGTAAAGATAAAATAAATTAAAACGTCATGACTAATGCTAAATGTTGGACACCACGAAACGAGAAAATTTGCTGTCTTTCACAAATTTGTGGCAGGGTATCAGTCAGAAAGAGATTCGTAAAGAATTACTATTAAAAACAGTCTTGATCACGATTTATTTAACAAGGTGACCGGTTTCGACCACTACTGTGGTCATCTTCAGACCATTGAGTAGGAACCCCTTTCTGTTGTGATTCTCCAACAGAAAGGGGTTCCTACTCAATGGTCTGAAGATGACCACAGTAGTGGTCGAAACCGGTCACCTTGTTAAATAAATTGTGATCAAGACTGTTTTTAATAGTAATTATTTACAAGACATTGATCACTGCTGTTCCCGTAATGCATTCAAAAGATTCGTAAAGGTTTGAAATTACCTATAGAGCTTCTTGGATATCGCGAAGTGCTCTCATCCTAGAATGAATATAGTCAGGGTAATTGCGCGCGTTGAATTACGCTATCTAAGGACGAATACGCAATTACTAAATGTGACACTTGTCTTATTGTGTTAAACTTTTGACATAAGATTATCCCTCTTAATGAGCAAATTATGACAGCATTTTAAATTTTTAAGTTGGGGCGATACACTGATCAGACAGAACATTACGATCACCTTCCTGCTATCGATATAAACCCGTCCAAGCGGTATCAACGTCAGACACATGCACTGTGCATGTAGTATCAGTGAGCATGCTATCCGTGTGCAGAATGGAGTATTCGCGCTATCTATCTCACTTCGACCGAGGATATATTGTAATGGCCCGGAGGTTTATTACAAGCAGTTAGGAAACTGCACGACTTATCGGCCGTTTGAGGAGTGCTGCGATGAGAGTCTTCAACACATGCCTGACGAAAGCTAGGTGAAATTCCTTCCAGACGTCGTGAGGCTGGGCGGCCACCTCTCACAACAGATATCGGACGTCGTAGCCTGGATAGACTAGTGAAACAAGTCAGAAGGCGAACTGTGGCGGAACTAACATCAGACTTTGACCCGGGCAGAATACAAGTGCATATGAAGACACAACACTCCTAACAATGGGCCTCTGTAGCCGATGACCCATGCATGTGCCAATATCAACACTACGACTGAAATGGTCACGCAACCATATGTACTTCAGGAAACAGTTCCTTAACAGCTGTACTGCGGGACGGAGAAAAGCTTCTTAACGCTCTGGGGAATATTCACGTGGGATTTCGTGGGTCCAGTACAGCTCGTGCGAGGCACCATGATGGCCGAGGAGTATCGTACACTGGTTGCAGACCACGATGTATTCAAAAGTAACATATATACCGGGTGATCAAAAGGTCAGTATAAATTTGAAAACTGAATAAATCACGGAATAATGTAGATAGAGAAGTACAAATTGACACACCTGCTTAGAATGACATGGGGTTTTATTAGAACCGAAAAAATACGTAAGTTCAAAAATGTCCGACAGATGGCGCTTCATCTGATCAGAATAGCAATAATTATCATAACAAAGTAAGATAAAGCAAAGATGATGTTCTTTTCAGGAAATGCTCAATATGTCCACCATCATTCCTCAACGATAGCTGTAGTCCAGGAATAATGTTGTGAACAGCACTGTAAAGCATGTCCGGAGTTATGGTGAGGCATTGGCGTCGGATGTTGTCTTTCAGCATCCCTAGAGATGTCGGTCGATCACGATACACTTGCGACTCCAGGTAACCTCAAAGCGAATAATCGCACGGACTGAGGTCTGGGGACCTGGGAGGCCAAGCATGACGAAAGTGGCGGCTGAGCACACGATCATCACCAAACGACGCGCGCAAGAGATCTTTCACGCGTCTATCAATATGGGGTGGAGCGCCATCCTGCATAAATATAATATGTTCCAGCTGGTGTTTATCAGCCAGGCTGGGGATGACGCGGTTCTGTAACACATCGGCGTACCTCACACCCGTTACGGTAGCAGTTACTGACGTTTTGCTGTCCAGCGTCATCTGTCGGACATTTTGTGAACTTTTTTTTTCTTCTAATAAAACCCCATGCCTCAGGCGGATTCACAAGAAGTGTGTGTGTCTTCCAAGGCTGGCAGTTTCATCGAGCATTTTTGTTACACTTCCGTATGGACACTGTCGACGTATTACGATCCTTATAGAGTGTGTCAATTATGTCTGACCCGAAGGCTCGGCGGAAGTCTTTCAATTCGATGCAACATCGGCCACTTGTAGACCCTAAGCTACCCCAGTTATACGAACGGGGAAACGACACCTACATTTTAAACTGGATTCCGAACAGCGTTTCGTTCTTGACGACTACTCACATCTCTGAGAGGTGAATGCTGGACAACAGGTGGACTGAAAATTTCTGTAGTGCTACCGGAATTGATCACGCGACTTTTCTGTTTCGAACCACAGGCTTTTCCACAAGGTCAGCGTGCGTCTAAATTCGTCTATTGTCACGCCCACCTGGTAATGGCTTAGAACACTGAAATATTAGACATGGTCGCACTAGTATCTTGTATACGATTTCTTTTACGGTGTATTTTCCCGGAAACCTTCAACCAAATCTTCCATTTGCCTTCCCTATTGCGGTTTTACGTTATGGTTCCATGCGGATCGAAAGAAAATGTCGGAAAATCAGTTTGATTTCAAG
The DNA here is from genome assembly GCF_021461395.2 of Schistocerca americana. Taxonomy (NCBI): domain Eukaryota; kingdom Metazoa; phylum Arthropoda; class Insecta; order Orthoptera; family Acrididae; genus Schistocerca; species Schistocerca americana. Next base: position 642,576,160 of record NC_060119.1, on the reverse strand, counting down.
AAGGGGAAGAGCACCAGAGAAGCAATTCCGACATTACAATTGGTAATGTAAGGATGGATTATATGCTGAAAAAAAAAAGGAAAGAACGAAGGTAACTCCCTATCATTCGTGGAACTAAAGAAACCCTCGGACGATGTTGTGTGAAATCCTTGAAGATTGGGGTTAAAATACAGAGACAAGTAATGCGCAATTGACTACCGAAGCCTCAATTCCAGCACTAAGTTTGGGAACGGAATTTACACCGAGGAAAACAAAAGATAAAAATAAAAAAAATTAAAAATTAAAAGATACATCACCACTTCCCATAATATGTGGAGCTATTGAAAATATTCCACAATGTGAAGTGGAATCTGCACATGACACATAATAAAAGTACCGTACATTGAATAAAATCTCTAATGCTATGCTCTAATACATATGCCAGATACAGCGACAAATAATCCCTGTAATCGTAAGCTCCAAGTATTTGAATGGACTTCTACCTTTGGAATTGCCTATTTAAAAAATGCGCTTTTATAAATCAAAAATCGTGGGTAGTAAACAGTATCGGGCCTTTGTAAAATGCGGCGAGATACTTCCATCTGTATAGAAAAGAGAAACTAATTAAAAACTTGCTAATTACAGCTACATCACAAAAAGGCGAAGAGCTATTTTGAAAGGAGATATATTTTGCTACGCAATGAATATAATGAACGCCGTTTCTCATTAGTCAGGATACAGTTAGTTTGCGTAACTTGGCGCAAGCAAATCCCCTTCCTTTACGTTTAACACAAAACCTTTCGACGACAGAGGTGGCAGCAGAAGAGGGCGAATTCCTTCCAAGCGAATCTGGGTCTAAAATTACTTACAGCTTAATTCTTTTCAGAGCTCAGATAGACACTCCCCAGTTCTGGAGACGACTAATTCGGAAATTTTGAGTTTTATTTGTATATATCTGCAACTATACGTATGTGACGTATGTCAATTGGCACTGTTAAGCAAAACTTAATGTCTCCGTAGATATATACAAATGTTTCTAGACTTCGTAAGTCACTATAAACAGGGCAACAGAGTTCGCTTATTTTTTAGTACAGCAGAGTCCCGGTTACCCGAGTCCGTCGGTATCCACACCACTTTGATATAATAAATATTCCAATATTCTAATGTGCAGGATGAAATTCAGAAAGTCCTTTATTGTATGAAACATTTGCTTGATTGGATGTAATAGTAATAAGAGTAGTAGCAATAAAAATAATAACCAGTTATAAATTATGTACCGTAATTTACTATTGGAACATGCACACATGACACTACAATCAAGAGCTGGAGAAATAGAATTAAACATTAACCTTGCATTAAGAGCAAATTCAGGAATAGGAGTCCTTAACTCAAGGGAATGGAAGAAAGGATAATTAATTGGAAGCAAGTGAATGAAAGAATAATGAGATCAACAATAAAAAAAATCATAGAATAAAACTGAATTTAATTTGGGTGTGTGGCTTTGACGACGATATTTCTCAGGAGAAGAAGAGGGTTCTTCGATGGACCTGATAACTTAAATGGACGAACTGGGAAATTCTTAAACTGAGACGGTTTAGGTCTACGGGAAGAAGATGTAAAGAATTATAACGATAGGTGGTTGATTATCTTCTATGAGTTTCAGAAGTGTACTGTTATGAATGGTTAATTCCAGTACAAAGAAATTTATAAATACACTGGGCTAATGCGTGAAAGAAATTAAAATCAATTATAGACTACGTAATTGTGCGAAGAGAACGGGTGATCACGGTACAGAATGTAAGAGTAAAAAGAAGCATAGTGAGTGACTACGATCATTATATAGTTACTTCGAAAACCGGTTTCCCGTTTAAGACCAAGACAAAACTGGAGGACAAGGAGTAGGATGTTGGAAGTACAGATAGATCCAAAATATAGGATGCCTGAACGACATGTAAACAGTATGAAAAGGTTGTATCAGCAAAGATTGGATGCAGTGGAGAAGGTCTAAAGTGCCCACGAACGAAAAGGTTTTTTGAAACAGATGATTACGAAAGCACTTAAGGAGGTTTTAGGAAGGGAAAAGGAGATAAAAGTAATTCTTTCAGTTTCATCATAAACAATAAAAATGTCTTTACGCTATTAATGCCTGAACATCGGCAAATAATAATGAGTAGATAGTTCCATGCTGGAAAGGAATTACTATAAGTCCACTGTGCAAAGCAGAATGTCTAGCAACAGCAGGAGATGGAATGGATATACTAATGCCACAAGGAACTATTATATCAGTTTAAATACTTAGGAACGATTATGACTAACTTGAGAAGCTGTGAAGCAGGGATGGAAGACAGGATCTAGCAAGCAGTAGGAGCAATAAACGTGCCAAATCTTGTTCTGTGAAACAGTGAAATGTCTGCAGCATGCGATTTAGGTGGAATGGGTTTCAGGCTGTCGGCTTTGCAAAGTTGAGGGTCAATATTTTTATTACCGCTTTCTTTACCATGCAAAGACCAATTAAACGAGATGGAAAACACTATTATAGACATAAGATTCTTTGAGGCCAGAATAAATTTGAACAGGTCTTCAATAAAACAAAATTTAGGCCTGAAATAATAACAATAATTGATACAAAACAATTTAGTTTGGCCCCCACAGGTACCCAATAATGTTGTAACACTTTAGGATATTTGGCTATCAGCCTTCAGTAGTTATGACAGTAATAACTCACTATATCAGAACGTATACACTGATCTGTAATAGAAAATTGCTAGCTACTGCTTGCCTGTGTGCAGCTATCTACCCATTAACACCAAAACACTACTACTCTATTCCGCTACCCATGCTTGCGTCTAAGTGATCAGTACACCAATTACATAAATAAGGCATTAATTCATATAAGAGAATATAGCAGTTCTTAATCTACATGAATGAGCCTTACGCTCAATATAAAGATTCGCAGTGAATCAACACAAGAAACCACAAATTATGGAACGCATCCACTGTTGTTACGATACTTTCAATTACATTAAACTGAGTGTTCTGATATGAACAGGCTTGCTTAATGACACAACATCCACTTGAGCATGACCCCTGTGCAACACACAATTTTCTCTTAGCCTGGCTTCGTAAGCAACAGCAACAACAATGTTCACAACTTTCAGACGAAGTGACCTATCAGAGATGTCACTAAATACTCCTTGGCTTATAACACTGTGACTCAGCTTGAACACAACAGAAACAGGATACCAACGTTAGCTTGAAAGCATTGTGACCGTGCTCCTTGCAGTCTACTGAAGCCCTTCTTCGTCTTCCTGGAACGTCGGATGTGAAATCGGAGAAGACAGCACCCGTTCCAAAAGGTTGTAGTCCATACGCCGGCGCTACCCGTGACGACCCTGTCTGTGAAGTGTCGATGCGCACGTCAACTTGGTCTCCCACAAAACTGCTTTCTTCGTTACATCTCCAGCAACTGCCTGCCCGTCTCCAAGCACCAGCCGCCGCTACAGACCTCAGCGTCCACCGCTGATTGTAGACCTCGCGCCGCCGGCCCCGACCATACACTCGACACTTGCTTCCGGAAGATGTGTCTACTCCACTTTATCAGTATATTGGGTGAAAGGAATGGAAAGGACACAGGATGGGAAAAGAGGTAGGCAGGAAATAATGACTTTCAGGCTGAGAAAGCACTGGAGCAGTGCAACGGCGAGAACTGAAAATTTACGTCGGACTGGAACACGAAATCGGATGTTTCACTTCTGTCGAGCGGTTGTCTCAACCGCCTCGGTCATGTGGGCGCGCCATCCGTCAGACCCAAATTCCCACTCGCCGGAGCGCAACCACTCCCGCCAATTAACAGCTCACTAGCAGATTTCTGATTCCCGTAGAAGTTCGGACGTTGGATGCGCATTCCTGACTGAAACATCCGGACATGTCCGACAGAACGACACCACTCACATCATTCTACTTGAGACCAGCTCACTACTTGCGACGGTCCACGCTTCTCCCAATAACGGCCACGAAAGAGCTACGGTTAGTCACACGTCTTGCAGCGACCATATTCTGGTGGCTCTCATCCGTTTGTACCGGTCCGTTGTCCGGTCGAGACTAGACTATACGTGTTTCGTTTGTGCATTTGCACGTCCGTCCCTCTTATGCCGTCTCAGTACTATCCACCATCGTGACATCCGTTTGGCCACTGGTGCCTTTTACACTAACCCAGTTGAGAATCAGAAGCTGCTGAACTACTGCTGTCCTAACGCCGTGACTTTCTCCCTAGCAGGTATGCATGCCGTTTGTCTGCCATGCGTGTCCACCAGTCCTATACCTCATTCTTCGACGAGTCCTTTGATCACCAGTATGCGGCGCGTCCCTGTTCTCTGTTACTCCTGGAGTTCGCTTTCGGCTGTTGCTCCGGCAGCTTAACTTCACGCTACCTGCAACTTTTTCTCGGTGGGAGTGAACCCTTCACCACCCTGGCTTCGTGCGGGCTGCCCGTGTTCACCTTGGCCTTCATTCACTTCCTAAGGACACTACTCCATCTTCGCTCTATCGCCTTCAGTTTCACAACCTTCGCATGGTGATTGACCTTTCTGTACACAGATGGCTCTCGGACTGACCGTGGTGTCGGGTGTGCCTTCGTCATTGGAACCGACGTTTTTCGGTATCGGCTTCCGGCACACTGTTCAGTATTTACAGCACAGCTCTTCGCCCTTTATCAGCTCACGGAGTACATCTGGCGACACATGCTTTTCAAACTGCGTCATCTGCTCAGTCTCTCTCAGCGCCCGTCAGAGTCTATGTGCGCTGCACACCGCCCATCACTTAGTGCAACTAGTCTAGGAAAACTGTCACTTGCTCACTCTTGATGGAGCCACTGTGCTGTTTATGTGGGTTCCTGGTCATGTCGGTCTGTCAGGAAACGAGGCGGCTGACGCTGCGGACAAGGCTACAACCCTCGTACCTCCGCCCACTAGTTCTCATCTCTCCTCCGATGATCTCTGTGTTGCTGTTTGTCAGGAGGTGTTGTCACTATGGCATCGCCATTTGTCCTCCCTTCGTGGGAATAAGCTTCAGGTTATTAAGCCTCGTCCGCAGCTCGTGGTCGTGCAGTAGCGTTCTTGCTTCCCGCGCCCGGGTTCCCGGGTTCGATTCCCGGCGGGGTCAGGGATTTTCTCTGAATCGTGATGACTGGGTGTTGTGTGATGTCCTTAGGTTAGTTAGGTTTAAGTAGTTCTAAGTTCTAGGGGACTGATGACCATAGATGTTAAGTCCCATAGTGCCCAGAGCCATTTGAACCATTTTATTAAGCCTCTCCCAGCGGCTTGGACGACCTCCTCTCGGACCTCCCGCCGCGAGGAGGTCATTTTCACTAGATTTCGTAATGGGCACTGCCTTTTTAGCCATCGCTATTTGTTAAGTGGCACTCCCCCAACACTTAGTACACATTGCGCCCAACTTTTAACTGTCAGCCACTTCCTGACGGAACGCCCATTTTTTAACCGTTTACTTTCCCGCTTTCATTTGCCGTATGAGTTATCGGCCGTTTTAGCGAAATACGCGCGAGCTGTCGACCGCGTTTTACTTTTTATCCGTTGTAGCAATGTGGCGAAGGCCATTTAATTTTTAGTTCTGGACCTCTGTTTCACTATGGCATATTTTATAAACCTTTCTCCACGTCACTGTTTTCAGCTACCTTCGCTTCTGTCGGTTGGTATTGACATGTAATCATTTGTAGATCTTCTCTTTGTCTTAATGTTTCACAGTTTTGACATAGGCGTGTATGATCCTAGTTATCTTTGCGCCCTAAAGCAAAACAAAACAAAAACAAATAACCAAGAACATGATCGCTAGCTCCGGGGAACATAGTTGTGCCATTCGACATGGCACAATCTAAAGGCACAAAGGAAAGTAGCTGGCAAACGGTGGATGAGAGTGTAGTAACATATGGTGTAGCAGGCCGAACCCTGGGGAAGCAGAGTACAGCTAGTGGAGATAGATGGATAAAGGAGGACAGCCAGGAAATCCGGAAAAGTGAGGAGAAGAAATGAGGAAATTCGTCAGACGAATCCTGCAAAGAAATGACAAACGATCTCCGCGACGATATGAACGTGTGCAGCAATTAGAGCATAGATGATGGCAAAAGCAATTCTGAGACCGTCACCACCGGGAACGACAAAGTGCGGACGGGTAAGAATAAGATGGAGAGTGGGACTAATTGGATTGGTCAGGAAGAGAAGTCTAATAGAGGAAGACTATATTGATCGTGGATACAGGCTATTGGGAATACAGGGCAGCTGCTGAGGTGTGCTGAAAATTTCAAAAGTACGTGCATGAATTAAAAAAAAATTACTTTTTTCTGAATGGGTTCTGTGTCTCATCAGAGCTCCATCATCCTCCAATCTTTTAGGCCACAACGTACCACTACATATAGATGAAAACTCCTGCTCCAAAAATATTCAAGCTGTTTAAAAGGCGTTAAAACTTTTAGTAGAAGACGTTATCTCCTATGCAGCCTTTTCGTTAACCTGGGTTTCATCCTCTTCAATTTTGTAAGCCACCTCTACCAGCTCGTCATTGCCGGACTCGAATTCTATATCATCTATCAGAGGCCAGACATTGTAGGCTTTCCTTAGTAACAAGACCAGAAATATTGTTATCTAATTTTGAAAGAGGGTTTCCGTTATGATAAGTACTCTGTTTCGAAATCTTGTTGTGATTCATAATGATAACGTGCCTTTGCAAGACAGAATCGTGGCGTCTGAATCAAGAGCAAGGAAACTGAAGCTTGGAGTAGAACAGCGTTATTCACTTGCAGTCACATGTAGTATGTTTTAATACTGAACTGTTTACTAACATAAAGTATTAGAGAGTAGTATATTAACACTGATATTGTTTTTATTAAAATACAGATACAACTCCTAGAATTCTACAAAAACAAATAAAATAACTTGTAGCACTGTTTAGGCAACAGGTGTCGTTTGGGGTTTATAAATAAATTTGAAATACAATGAAAGTAACGGATCCTTTGGAGTCAAATAAACCTCCAGTCCGACTTAGTGTTAGTTCTGCTCAAAGTAACCCTTTTATCGTCTTCTATAACTTCCAATTGGAGGTAACTAAATCTATTAAATTTTTTTTTAATGTAAGCGAAAAATTAATAATCGGTTATGTAAATTCACCCATTCTAACCTTGGATACCCGAAAGCTCAGATAATTTGTACTCGAGTAATTTGGAATGTACTGTAAGTTTAGATAAAGACCTTACTCTGTTCTTGAAAATATTCTTGCTAACATTACGTAACTAACAGGAGTCTTACACTTGCTGCGTGAGCAGTATGATATATGATTTTCTGCAGCAAGGTTCAACACCGACGAAACTGGCTTGACGATCGATAAAATTTACGCAACATATAATATTCCCATTACCACTTAATGAAATTACTTAAATACATTGTTCTTATTAAAGGCCTTCGTTGGACGCTAACATAGCGTGTCATGCGACAGATGCCCACTGCTCTAGTGAAATCTAGAATAAGTTAAAGTGTCAAATATTTACAGTAAAATGCTTAGAATGTTACATCGAGAATTTATGATTATAGAACAGACAAAAATACATACGAATAGAGTTTGTTTAAAGTAGATGATAGAAAGTTTTATCATTATGACCCGAAAAGCCATGGGAACTCTTATTTAACTCTCCAATAGTCGCGACCCTTTGCATCCCATCCGCGCTGTACCTGTGAGGTGTTTTATCAATTTTAACCAATAAAAAAAAAGAAAGTAAGAGTAGCTGGCTGCTTTGCAAACGTATGGAAAAGTAGTGAAAACATATTTTATTTAAATAATAAAGTCTGTAGCTCTTAATGTGAACAAATAAGTGATAACGACCTCGGGAATACTGACTTATGATTCCTTGAGTAACTGTGAGGTACGCGAGGCTAATACAAGGTTCGGGCAGTGAGTGGGTATTTAGTTCGACCCAATTTCATAAATTTCTAAGCACATTCATTCTCTTAGTTGTAGTTTTACAGGTTATGTGAAATTATGAAATCTATGTAGTACTTTTGTTGAAACGTGTACTCATACGCCTTTGTTTGTCTGTTGCAGTGCCCAGCGGTAAGTGACGTTCTCTACGCCCTTCATAGGTACAATGCAGGGCGCATTTACCAAGCCGAGTAGGTGAGTACTCTGCATGATAAATTGTTTTTGTTAATTCAACAAATTATGCCAAGTAGAACATTTGGGTTCTTCTTGATAACATTTTACTGTGTGGAGACACTCTTTTCGTCAGTGACGGTATTCCTTGGTTATTACCTACACCGTTATAGTTCGTAAGGCGTCTTCAGCGGTACTCTTACAACGATAAGCCGATTATATCTTTAAAGTAATATATGTAGCTTCCTGGAAATAATTGCTTAGCTTCTGATACCATCGTTACCCACAACTATGCCGCAAATGCCTGTATCTGACGTCACTTCAGCTTTCCTACAATGTTATTTCTGATTTTAGTTACTCGAGGAAAAGGAAGTCAATAGTGATGTTGTACGACAGTGCTCTGTATGTGTCCACTTGATTCAACAAATCATGGCTCATGGTGCACCCTAGAATCCTAGATAGTACTACGTAAGGTGTCATTCCCAACACGAATGAAACGAAAGCCTATAGGTAGCTCCAGCAGAGCTGTTAGGCTTGACCAATGGAATAAACTCAGAATAGGCAAGCATAAACTGCTGACAACCGTTGCCGGCGATTTCATTGCACATGTATGGTTTTCTACATCTGTCACAAGATGCTAAGCATTTAAATCATCATTGATTTCATCGAGTCAAATGAAGCTTTTCCTTTCATCGAGGTTCAACTATATGTTCCTAATGAGCGCCATCTCGGTGCCTCCCTGCTGCCATATTACAACATTACACAAATTAGGTCGACTTGTTAGTCGTGCATCATTAAGTAATGATGATGAATCAGTTGTGCCGAAGCATTTGGTGAGGTGTCAAACTTCTCGAACTTTATGGTGCGTGCTAACGTTTCGCATCATTCAGCTTGCACAAGCTGTAGCACGAGGAATGGAATGGTACTCCTTGGAAGGGAGCACCTCGGACATTACCATTTAATCATGAGAGACTATTAATGTCGAGAGCGTGAGTACAATTCATTCGGTTTCCTCAGAGAATACGTAAGCAGAACTTTACAGGCCCCCTCGCACATGCGTCGTTGAAACTAAGCAATTCCAGCTTACAACCCGCTGCTTCGCCTGTGCGGACTGTATGGCCTGCAGAGATTTTTTCATTTTCATTTAATATAATTTTTATGGTCTTCACAAACTGCAACACCTTCTAAGCTTTTCACGCTATTTAAGGCCCTATAAGCATGGTCATTTCCGAAAGTACTTCTCACCGAGAAGCAATTCTGGTAGCTGGAGTCTAAAGTTTTTGTTAATCGTGCATTTTGCGTTCTTGTGGAGGTATTTCCATAGCAACTTTCACCCCCCAATCAGTATATCTTTATATGTAAACGGGAAGCGAAATACCGATTTTCATAAAATTTGTTTTCAATTTCTTTTAATGTAACGAAATATTTTCTTAAAAATTTTCATCCCCTGTTGTACTCCCTTAGTGGGTTGAGTTTTCGAATCATTGATACATTTTTTTTCCACCCGAGAAGTCAAATACCAGTTGTCATATATGTAGCTTTAAATGTCCGTTAGAAGTTCTTTAGTAATTATTTATTTTCGAAAAAACTTTCTCCCGCTCTTTTGCACCCTTAGTGGTTGAATTTCCAAGAATGCTGAAAAACGTATTTTACTTATCTTTTGAGTGAGAAATCAAAAACCAATTTTCGTATATCTAGCTTCAATGTTCCCTTAATATCGACATATTTTCAAAAAGCCTTTCATCCTCTGTTTCACCCGCTTAGGAGTGGAATTTCGGACGACTCTCCTTAAACGATGTCTCTTCAAAATTCACGTTTCTGTCCTTAACGCTTTGGGCTGTACTATTATGAGTCAGTCCGTCAGGACATTGCCTTTGGTATGTATGGATAAACGTAGATGTAGATGGCAAAGTCGACTGTTGATTTCGTATCTACGTCGCCATCTATCGTGGATATGAGTTTCAGAGGGCCATAGCAAACTTTGTATTTCCGAAGCTGCAGCCTGTATCTCTTTTCTGCCGCTGGGGACAGCCTCTTTCACGGCTTTGCCTGAGAAAGAGAGAGCTGTCGAGGGAGACTTCGTGATTTTGTAGTCCATATCGTGTTCTGTATTCAGTTAATACAAAGCAACCGTAGAGTTCCTTTGTCATCGAAATGACGTACGGCACATCAGTCAATGGCGTTTCGAGACGACATTTAACGGCTTTGCAGTAACGATCGTCGTCACCTGAAAATCATGAGCCAGTGCGTGGCGCTAATAATTCATTGTTTCAACGACACCATCCAATGCAACGCCAGACAGCCATAGGGACTTTCATTACGTTGAACACTGCGCACGGTATATGTGAAAGATTTCGCCTTTTTTGTCTATTATTTCATGTGAAACTGTTAAATTGAGGTAAACTTGTAAATTTCAGTTTGCCTATTAAACTGCACGAGTTAACACAGTTATAACTGACTCTACTAATAAGAAAGGAAGGAAGATTGGGTTTAACGTCCCGTTGACATCGACGTCATTAGAGACGAAGCACAATCCCGGACTGTGTCAAGGATGGGAAAGCAAACTGGTGGTGTCTTTCAAAGGGTCCATCCAGGCATTTCCATGGAGCGATTTAGGGAAATCACGGAAAACCTAAGTCCGGATGGCCGCAAGAGGGTTGGAACCTTCGTCCTCCCGAATGAAAGTCCAGTGCGCTAACAACTGCGCCGTCGCGCTCTTTCTGTTCTCAGACCCATGTAGCAAGTATACAAGGCGCTCAGAAATAGCTCAAAAACCTTGTAAGCTGTTGCCGGGGAAATAAGCTGACAAATAATTGTTAAGAAGATAATGCGATACGTTGTGCCAATTCCTAGTTATTCAGCATTTAATTGAGAGAAACACATCACTGCGAGTGCAAATTCAATTCCTTGCTCTACAACGAGGCAATACACAGGCATCTGCAGGTTCCTTAAATGGTAATGAGCTGTTGTGCCTTTTTCCGAAGTGATAAATTAAGGCTAGGTGAGCAAGTACTACGTGTGTCCCGTTTGAGGAAACCAATCGAGGAACAAGTTCGGCGACACTGTCTCTGGTAGGCTGATTGAATTTGCGCACGTGACGACTAGCTAAATACAGGGTGTTTCCGTAAGAGTGTGCAAAAACGTAATAGGACACAGAGAATACTCCACTGAACAATTGGAGGCAGGGAACCTGGGGTCGGAGAAGCCAGCTTAAGAAGATATGGACGTATATGGGTATGGAGACAACCTCATTAGCCGGCCGAAGTGGCCGTGCGGTTAAAGGCGCTGCAGCCTGGAACCGCAAGACCGCTACGGTCGCAGGTTCGAATCCTGCCTCGGGTATGGATGTTTGTGATGTCCTTAGGTTAGTTAGGTTTAACTAGTTCTAAGTTCTAGGGGACTAATGACCTCAGCAGTTGAGTCCCATAGTGCTCAGAGCCACTTGAACCATTTTTTTGAACAAACTCATTAATCCATGAACGCTGCATGTCAGCAGGAGACTGTTCATGCTGGTGGACACTCACTAATGATGTGGGGCGTGTGCTGTTCGAGTGCTGTGGGAACCCTGATACGTCTAGATATAGTTCTGGCAGGTACGTAAGCATCCTGTCTGATCACATGCGTCCATTCATGTCTATTGTGCATTCCGACAGACTTGGGCAATTCCAAATGCGACGCCCCACACGTCCAGAATTGCTACAGAGTGGCTCCAGGAACACTCTTCTGAGTTTAAATACTTCCGCTGGCGGCAGACTCCCCAGACATGAACATTATTGAGCGTATCTGAGACGCTTTACAACGTGCTGTTTGGTAGGGAATTCCACACCCTCGTACTCTAAGTATTTATGGACAGCCCCGCAGGATTCATGGTGTCAGTTCCCTCCAGCACTACTTCAGACATTAGTCGAGTCCATTCCACGTCTGTTGCGTCACTTCTGCGTGCTCGCGGTGGCCCAACATGGTATTAGGCAGGTGTACCAAATTTTTTTGGTTCTTCATTGTAAAAGTAGTGCATAGGCCGAGTTGTCAGTTGTACTCAGACGATTCATGTGAAAAGGTTTCCGAAGTGGTTATGGCCACACGACGGTAGTTAACAAATTTTGAACGCGGAACCGTAGTTGGAGCTAGAAGCATGGGATACTACATTTCGGAAGTCGTTAGGGAATTCAGTACTGCACGAGCCGAATGTGTGCCGATAATACCACATTTCATCCATTACCTCTCACCACGGACAGCGCAGTGGACGACGGCCTTCACTTAAAGACACAGAGCAGCGGCTTTTGCGTAGAGTTGTCAGTGCTAAAAGATGAGCAATACAGGGTGAAAGAATAGCAGAAAGCAATGTGGAGGTACGACGAAGTTATCCGTTAGGACAGTGCGGCGAAATTTGGCGTTAATGAGCTACGTCAGCAGGTGACAAACACGGGAGCCTTCGCTAACAACATTTGATCAGAGATCATCTGGAGCGCCTCTCCTGGCAATATCGCTTCGGCACCAGGCCACTGGAAAACCGTGGCTTTGTCAGATGCATCCCAATTTCAGTTGGGGAACAAGTTGTTGACAAGGAACTATGCAAGCTGGTGGTGGGTCTATAACGGCGTGGGCTGTGTTTACATGGAATGTACTGGGTCCACTGAATGTTCGCCCTCTTGGAGATCATTTGCAGTCATCCGCGGAAGTCATGTTCCGAAGCAAGAATGGAACTTTTACATATAGCAATGCGCCGTGTTCTCTATTAGAACATTCTGACCAATTCGAGCGAATGATTTGACCACAAAGATCACCCGATGTGAATCAACACGGGATCATTCGCGCTCAAAATCCTGCATCAGCAACACTTTATGGACGACTACAGAGGCAGTATGTCTTAATATTTCTCCAGGGCCTTCCAGAGACTTGTTCAGTTCACGTCACGTCGAATGGTTTCACTAAGCCGGGCAAAAGAAGATCCGACACAATATTATGAGGTATCCCACAACTTGTGTCGCCTCAGTTAACTCGGAAAGGGCGCAATGTATCGAATTTTTTCTTAACAAATGTTTCTCACCGCACTCTAACAAGCTTTTCAGGCTGTTTGTGACCATCCTGCACTGGTTGTGCTTTTTTTCAGTAAATTAAATCTATTAGTTATGTACTTATGCAATGTATACCTTTCATTACAGTTTTACGTCTCTCTATTTTACTGCCTATTTAGTTTTAACTGACCTAAAGTAATGCCGTATGCTGATTAATTCTGAATATTCGTTTCTAACTAGGTACATCTGTCAACATATTTAAGCAAAATTGTTGTTCCAGTTTAACTGTCTCGGTTGCGATATTATTTAGCATCGATGACGTATATCACTGATTTGAGGGATTATAAGATTTTGTATGTAATGAGAGATGGATTACATATCCAGTCACTGTTAATTCCATTTTCCACCTCATATGGCTTTATGACGGATGGGTTACATATCCAGCTCCTTTTACACAATCTGTTGATGCACCAAAAGGGCGAAACACGTCATTAATATCAAATAACTGCGCAACCAAGAATGATTCTATACTGGAATAGTCCAAAACTGGTGACTGTAGCACCCTGCCACAATGGAATGGAGTAATTTATTTAAAAAAACTATATCCTACCTGCATCTCCCAGTTAAAAACACTAAGAAACCGTACAAAAAATGTGTGTGTAGATACCTGTATGGCTAAAAACATAAAATCCGATAAAAAATTAAAAAAAGTAAAACAACTTTAAGACTTCACGAAAGGTGGGAAATATACAGGAGTAATACCGGAACCGGTTTAGCGTAGCTGTTGGAAGCCAGATACACCATTCCTCAGTTTCAAGTTGGGAAATATCGATTGAGAAGTACGCATGTACAGTCTGCGATAGAGACTAGCTGTAGGCAGACCACTGCGTGAGCCCCGATCCCACGGGCTGACGCCTTGGGTTAATGCTTAACGCAACATCGCCTCCGAGGAGTTGCAGCGCAAACTTGTCGCCCAAGTATGCCACGGGTCGGACCGCATAACTCGGCCCGGCTGTACAAACGCGGCCCAGCTGCCGCTGCCACTGCGGGTCAAACTCGGTGTCGCATTCCATCGGTGGGGCGAGGCGACGACGCATACACGACTGCTCGCCCGACTGACTGCTGAAAGAAACGGCAGACTGAAGAACACACCATCACTCCAAGTACGTCTATTTAAGACATTAATATTTGCCTATAAATATGGAACACGTTGCTGTAATGCCCTTACTTTCACGTTTATTTTAAACGAAGATGTCTTGTAATTTCTCGGTTTCATTTACTGAAACAAAAACAGTACACAAGCTTTGTGTTTGTGATTCCATCCACTTTGCCTGTACTGTATAACTTCCCTGATTATGCTTCTATAGAATGACTTAAAACTTTGCAATCAAAGTAACGTAGGCGGAAAAGGCCTAGAGCATAATTTTGCTTTTCTTGAAGCACATCAGATATCTTTCAACAAATATAACAGGTGAAATGAAACAGGTTTCCCTTGCAGCTGACTCAAGGAGAAAAATTGGAATGTACTATAAATGATGTAACTAGTCCGTAAAGTCAGCAAGTGGCTTTCAGAAAACTGATTAACGGTTAACTGCAAGACATACATTTTCTGACGTGGAACTGAAATTTCAAGATGACGAACTGTCAGTGAAGTCGCCCATTTTAAATTCTTAGCACTGAAGGTACGCGGAAGACTTTCTTGAAGGTATGACGTTCAAGTTCTTGCGGAGAAACTGAGTGCTACTGCCAGACGTTAACAAAAAAAAAAAAGTGTCAAATATTTTGATAGGTGGTAGTAGCCATCATAACAAAAAGAAAAGTCCAGTAGACGTGGGCTCCAAAACGTTACGTTAAGAGCTATGAGTACTTACTCATCTTCGATGCTGTAAAACACAACTCTTCTACTACAAAATCCTTGCTTTCCTTGTTTTCGGAGGCGGTAGTATGAACCAAAACAAGAAAAAAGTCCAGCAAACATGGGCTCTAAGATAGATACCTTATTTGTGAGCAATAATTCCTACATAGCTTAACTGCTTAGCTATTAACACTCGTTCATCTTCCCTACTGTGAAACTCTCTTCTGCTAAACAAGTGCTCATAGCTCTTAAGGTATGCGTTTTAGAGCCTATGTTTAGTGCAAATTTTCTTGTGTTGGTGGTTATTAGCACCTCTCAAAACATTCAATTTTTTTCTCCCTGTATGTTCACTATAATCATCTCCACTGACACTGCAAAACGAAGGCTCGCTCACTTTTCTTACGGTTACCTCTGATGGTGTTATATTTTCGGGTAATTTGTGCGCTCACCAAGAATATTCTTAACCTAAAACAGGGCTGTCGGACTGACGCGATGTCAGTTGGCATACTTGGCGTGGGACAGTGTTAATGTGTCCCTTAACCACAATTGTGTACTCCTTTGCTGCTGGTAAACCTTTCCGGGTGTAAGGTCGTTGTCCACGAAACTCTTCTGTTCCTAGCGTTTCACCCAGAGCTGCGATGGATATCTTCAGAAGCGTTGCTTCTCCATTCAGTCTTTGAAGATGTCCGGGGCAGTTCTGGACGAAACGTTTGGAATAGAGGGGTTTCGTGGGCCACGGCCTTTTATCCCGATAGGTTTACCAGCAGTAATCTCGAGAAAGCCCCCAGTCTATCATCTTCCCTCCTTGTACACTTATTCCATCAGTGGATTTCTTGTTGACAATACTGGCGTATTCAGAAGAAAATTCAGCACTCATTCAGTGAAATCAGGTGGGAAATATATGTACGCTTGGATAACACTACCTCAAGCACCAGTGGTCTAGGGGTAGCATCATTGATTAGTAGTCAAAACGCAAATCGATCCCGGGTTTGAACCCCTCCACCGCTAAAATACTGAATAAAAATCATCAGCATTGGTGACTGAGGACTTCTGACATAAGAAGTCACCCTCATTCTGCCAACGGCGTTGTCGTAGAGGGCGGAGGAGCGGAGCCCTTGGGTTGGGAAACTGCCCTTGAAAGCGGAAGAATCATCAATGACCAACGCCATGAGGATACGGAAGGCAACGGAAACCACTTCGTTAGAGACATATCATGTGTATCCACAGGACATATGGCATGTAATTGAAAAAGTGCCGTAAAGACCTCCCCACTGGCGGAAGATTCTGGAACGGTCCCTCATTCGGATGACCGGGAGGGTACTGCTAAAGGGACCATGTGAAAAAGATTGATAACCAACGGAAGGATAACATACTACGAATCGGGGTGTGGAACTTCAGAAGTTTAAAAGTGATAGGGAAGCTAGAACGTCTGAAAAGGGAAATGCAAAGGCTCACTCTACATATGGTGAATATCAGTGAAGGTGAAACGAAACCGTACTGGTTAATATCAACAGCAGCAGAAATTTGTATAATGGGAGTAGGACTCGTTATGAATAGGAAGGTAGGGCAGAGAGTATGTTACCGGGAACAGTTAAGTCATGCCGTTGGTCTCATGAGAATCGCCAAAAAATCGACATCGACAGCAATAGTTCAAGTATACATGGTTACGTTGCAAGCAAAAGATGAAGAGATAGAGAAATATTGTGAAGACATTGAACGGGTAATGAAGTACTTAAGGGGAAATGAAAATCTGGTAGTCATGAGGGACTAGAGTGTTTCAGTTCTGCAAGAAATTTCGGCTAGAAATGTCGAGAACTCTGCTCAAGAATCACAAGAGGAAGAGGTATACTTGCAAAAGAGCAGGAGATGCGGGAAGACCTCATTTAGATTACATCGTTGGTTGGCAAAGATTCCGAAAACAGATACCGGATTGTAAGGCGTACTTAGGAGCAGATGTACATTCAAATCACAACTTAGTATTGAAGAATACGCTCAAGTTTGATACACTAGACATGAAGAAGCAACCTGCAAAAAAGTGAGATGTAGAAGTACTAAGGAATGAAGAGATATGCATGAATTTCTCTAAGGCTATAGATACAGCGATAAGGAATAGCTCAGTATGCAGTTCAGTTGAAGAGGAGTGGACATCTCTCAAAAGGGTGCCACAGAAGTTGGAAACAAAAATGTAGGTACAAACAAGGTAACTTCAAAGGAACCATGGGTAACAGACGAAATCCTTCAGTTAATCGATCAAAGAAGGAAGTACAAAAATGTTCAGTGAAATTCATAAATACAGAAATACAACATGCTAACGAATCAATTAAGTAGGAATTGCAGGGAAGCTAAGGCAAGATGGCTGCATGAAAAATATGAATAAATCGAAAAAGAAATGATTGTCGATAGAACTGACTCAGCCTATAGAAAAGTCGAAGCAACCTTCGGTGAAATGAAAAGCAAGGGTGATAGCATTAAGAATGCCATAGGAATCCTACTGTTAAATGCAGAGGAGAGAGAGAGAGAGAGAGAGAGAGAGAGAGAGGATAGGTGGAAAGAGTACATTGAGAGCCTCTGTGAGGGGGAAGGCCTTGTGGTGACGTCATAGAAGAAAAGACATAAGTCACTATAGAAGCATACAGAATTAGAATGAGAATTTATAACAGCTTTGGAGGACTTTAAGATCAAGTCAGGCAAAAAGGATAGGTAACATACAATCAGAATTTCTAAAATCTTGGGGGCAGTCTCAACAAAACGACTGTTCGCGTTGGTGCGTAGAATGTATGATTACGGCGATATACCCTTATTCCGCTTCAGCTACACTATGTCGGCAATTGATGCACAAACACTGTCTCCACTTACGTGTAAACCATAAATACTTTACCACGTAATGGTATGAAACATTCCCAGGGGGTCCACTGGGGGCCGAACCGCACAATAACCCTGGGTTCGGTGTGGGGCGGCGGTGGAGTGGGTGGGTGGACTGCTGTGGCAGGTTGTGGGGTTGTGAACCATTGAGGGCTACGGCAGGACGAAGCCTCTCCATCGTTTCTAGATTCCCGGTATCAATACACGATACACACGGCGATATACCACATGACTTCCGTAAAAATACCATTCACACTATTCCTAAAACTTCAAATGCTGACTGGTGCAAAAATTATTGCACAGTTAGCTTAACAGTTGATGCATCCAAGCTGCTGACAAGCGTAATAAACAAAAGAATGGAAAAGGAAAGGTAAAGGCACCATAGATGCAAATCTGATTTTGCAGTTAATAATCAAAGCAAGACTAAATAAAAATGAAGTCACATTCATAGGATTTATCGACCTGGTAAAAGCGTTCGACAATGTAAATTGGTGTAAGATTTTCGAAATTCTTAGTAAAATAGGGGTTAGTTATAGTGAGAGACGGGTAATATACAATATGTAGAAGAGCCGAAAGGAAATACAGTAATAAGAGTGGAAGACTAAAAACTAACTCTTCGGATTAAAATGTAAGACAAGGACGTTGTCCTTCGCATATACTGACCAATCTATACATTGAAGAAGCAACGATGGAAAGAAAAGGAAGGTTCAAGAGTAGAATTAAAATTCATGGCTAAGATTCGAAGATACTGCATACAAAGATATCTTGAATGGAAAGAACAGACTAATGAGTACAGAAAATGGATTGAGAGTAGATAGAAGAAAGACGAAAGTAATGAGAAGTAGCAGACATGAGAACTACGGAAAACTTGACATCAGGATTAACGGTCACTAAATAGATGAAGTTAAGGAATTTTGCTACCTAGGTAGCAAAATAACCCATGGCGGATGGAGCAAGGAGGACATTAAAAGTAGACTAGCACTGGCTAAAAGGGCATTACTAGCCGAGAGAAGTCTACTAGTATCTAACGTAGGCCATAATCTGAGGAAGACATTTCTGGGAATCTGCTTTTCCAGCACAGCATTGTATGGTAGGAATCATGGGTTGTGGGAGAACCGGAACAGAAGAGAATCTATGCCTTTGAGGTGTGGTGCTACAGACGAGTATTGAAAATTAAGCGGAGTGGTTAGGTAAGGAATTAGAAGGTTCTCCGGAAAATCTAACAAGAAAGAAATATATGGAAAACACAAAGAACAAGAAGAAGTGACACGGTGATAGAACATCTGTATCAGGGAATAGCGTCCATAGTACCATAAGGAGCAGCAGAGTGTAAAAACTGTAGAGGAAGACAGAGATTGGAAAACATCTAGCAAATAACTGACTACGAAGACTGCAAGTGCCGCTCTGAGATGAAGAAGTTGACACAGGAGAGGAATTCGTGATGGTCCGCAACAAACCAGTCAGAACACTAATGACTCAAAGAAAGGTATTGTACGGAAAAGTATGCATTATTAAGCTGGTTTCATTTCCAGTATATTCCCACTGCATTGAAAACAATTAAATATTGGGCCCAAGCATATAAATCCCTGTTGAATGGCTTCCAAGTGGCACACTCCTACTATTCTTTAAAGAAGTACCTATTGGTGGTTGGGAACTTTTCTCTATATTGAATTATTTATTTGTATACTCTCAGACATTATTTTTCCAGCTTATTAATATTTTTGTTTAAAAATTTTCTCATTCGCATCCTGCTAACCATGTATTGACTCGTTTCTGACCAAGTAGCTTCAGATCTTACGGTGTCACAGAACCCGATCAAAAAATAAAATAAAATGAGGTAAAAATAAAGAAACCTATGGTAGCGAAACAGATTTAGAAATTTAGTCGGTATGGTATCTTCAGTAACCAATATTGAAATTCCTGGGCTAGTAGGACAGAGCGAATTAGGTTGTGGAAAGGGGCCAAAATGAGTTCCTGTCAGTTTCAAATGGCTCTGAGCACTATGGGACTTAACATCTGAGGTTATCAGTCCCCTAGAACTTAGAACTACTTATCCCTAACTAACCTAAGGACACCACACATCCATGCCCGAGGCAGGATTCGAACCTGCGACCGTAGCGGTCGCGCGGTTCCAGACTGAAGCGCCTAGAACTGCTCGGCCACACTGGCCGGCTGTCAGTTTTACTCAAGATACAAACTTTATTTGTGAACATACAATATTACAACAAGGATACCAAACACTAAAAATTTTAATCGACCTCCTTTGATTAACTTTAGACCGGCTGAAGGCCACATTCAAAGTCCAAGACACAAGGCTTAAGTAAAATTGAAATACAAGGTTCTTCTGGAGGTTTCACTCAAGAATATTTTCTAAATCTTCAATCTAATCGGCTGAAGGCCTTAGCAATTTAATTTTGATGGAACTAGGCTGGAGGTCGCATATTAAACAGTAAGAGGAGTTTCAATCAAATGCTAGAAGACCTTATCTTAAAACATTTAATGCAAATTAAGCTGAAGGTCCTATTCAAAAGCATATCAATCTTATGCCTTAGGGCAAGAGAAGAAGATTAATTTTATACATCTTAAAAATCGGCTGAAGGCCGCTAACCAACAAATAATTTAACCGATTAAGCACTAGAAGAAGAGCTTCAATTTTAAAGGGCAGAAAGCCATATCTTAAAACATTTCATATAAAATAAAGAATAACAATCTCATGCCTTAAGAGCAAGACAAGGACATTAAGAGATATTAATACTCGGCTGAAGGCCACATATCAACCAAATAACTAAAATCCAAACAGGGAAATTACTATGTAACACACAAGGAACGGTGCTCAGAAATTTCCAAGGGTCGGCCTGGGATTGTAACACTAACGGCCGTTTATGTGAGACAGGCAGCCTGTCCAACGACTTCTTAATCTGGAGACAGACAGCCAACCGACCAATCAACCAAATCAGTTCCGCTCCACGCAAGCAGCAAAATGACCACAAGATTTCAATCCAGGACACACAGAATATTATCGCCCACAACGACCAAAACACCTCAGCTGTCAGACTACACGCCGCACTGGCTGGCAACAACATGACGAGGAAAATACACTGCCTAAAATACGTCAATGACCAGGGTAGGTATCCGGAACGTCAACAGCCACAACGCAGAAGATACCGCTGGTGAACTTCCGCAACAGGAAATAAATTGAGTTAAATTTCATAGGAAGACGGCTGGAATCTTAGCCGACTTAAATACACACACGTTGTTGCTCACGGGAATGTCCCAAAAGCGACAACCCGGATCAAACGAAGCAATGTAAACAGTCGAGACTCGATAGTAAGTTAAGTGAGGACTCAACTTTCATGTCCGAGATCGGTGGGCGACGAGCTTCCTAGCACTCGTAAGCAGCACCTCACACTCCAATCGCGCGTGCACGCCGCCAGCGGCTCCAGCCCGACTCGCGCGGCGGGGGCTTGCTTGCTGCTCCACGCCAACCGACCGACTGGACTTATTTTATCGTAATGATCATTTCTCCCCATGAAGGTGGGTGCCAACAGAATGTTTTCGCAATCGCAGGAGAAAACTGGCGATTGAAATTTCATGAGAAGATCTCGTCGCAGCGAAAAACGCCTTTGTTTTTATGATTGTCACACCAATTTACGTATCATGTCTCTGGCACTATTTCCCCTATTTCACGATAATACAAAACTAGCCACCGTTCTTTGAACTTTTTTAATATCATCTGTCAGTCTCACCTGATACGGATCCCACACAGCACAGCAATACTCCAGACTAGGGCGGACAAGTGTAGTGTAAGCAGTCTCTTTAGTAGATCTGTTGCACCTTCTAAGTGTTTTGCCAATGAATCGAAGCATTTGGTTTTCTCTACTCACAACATTATCGAAGTGATCGTTCCAACTTAGTATATTGTAAAATTGTCAAAGCTTCACTCACCATTGCTGGTAGTGGAGAAGCCTCTCTCCATACACATAGGCGTGGAAAGACAGCATCCCAAAATGAGTGTCCATACTGTAATCGCTAGCAGAACTTTGATGTAAGCAACGTCACGGACCAGAAACAAGGGGCCGTCCTCTACACGTAACGCCATTAACTCTGGGAGCCAAAGATATTTATTCCTCCCCTGTTGCTAATGTCAGGTATAGAACTCCTTGGGTCAAAAATTACAAAAACTGTTGCCACATCTCATGATACGAATACATTATAAGTTTTTCTTTTCTTTTTGATTTGCTCCGATGCTGTCTGCAGCCTACCTTCCCTTAATATAGAACTTATTTCGTTTAATGCTTTATCACCTATGTCCCTGCCGTGATACTTTATCTCTAATTTCGAAAAAGCTCTGCTCCAACTCATGTTGTTCAATTAAAATGCTCGAGTGTTTTGTGCACCAAGGCGGGCCGCGGTGGTCTAGCGGTTCTGGCGCTGCAGTCCGGAACCGCGGG
Organism: Schistocerca americana; assembly: GCF_021461395.2. Lineage (NCBI taxonomy): Eukaryota > Metazoa > Arthropoda > Insecta > Orthoptera > Acrididae > Schistocerca > Schistocerca americana. The sequence continues at coordinate 642,553,847 of NC_060119.1, read as the reverse complement.
ACTGCTACGCTCGCAGGTTCGAATCCTGCCTCGGGCATGGGTGTGTGTGATGTCCTTAGGTTAGTTAGTTTTAAGTAGTTCTAAGTTCTAGGGGACTTATGACCTAAGATGTTGAGTCCCATAGTGCTCAGAGCCATTTGAACCATTTTGTGCACCAAGTTGCCATATTCTGTCTTCTTTCTTCTCGCAGTCGCTCCGTCACCGTTTTGTGGGAGTTGCGAAGTTGACAACTTCAGACTTTTCACCCCGCGAAAGCACACGCGTGAGTGCACGTTTCGGCTTCTGTCGTATGCGTTCGTCGAACATCGTATACGCATTCAGACGCAGATGTAGACTTGCCTCCGATCACGTGCAACATGCAGTGTCGGGTAGCGAGTTTAGGCTGTTGCGCAACTCTGCTGACATTCCGCTGTTTCTAAAAAAAACGTATGATTCTGGGACGACTCCTTTGAGAGAAACGGGCGATATCCTTCCCAGTCCCATCCGTTTCCCAGCACGCACTCAGTTTCTAACGATGGGATGGTCCCTCTAATGGGAGGACATGGTTTCTACATAACGGTACGCCTTCCCACTTCCATATTTAGGTCCATAGGCATCCGAGCGACCCATACCCCCCTCAATTGCATTCAGTGGGTAGTTTTGGTCTCATGGTCGGTGTGACCGACAGAAATCGTCTGCATTGTCCCCTAAGGTGTTACATAGCGTCGTTGATTATGAAATTGCAGTCGAGAATGAAAAGGAACTAAATCTTTGAACATAGCTGCTAAGCTTCAGTGACCGTCAGAATTATATTAGAACAAATAAGCCCTCGGCAAAAGATCTAAGCCGGAGAGGCAACCCTTGTTCACTAAAGTACGAGCAGCCCTTAGCGGCCCGGCATCTTACTTACAACTATTCATGACGTCGCCTTTCCGGCTTAGATCTTTTTTAATATGTGACTTGTAAGTACTGCATCTTTTTCCAATCAGTACAAACTTTAATTTTATTAATGTATTATATACTTAATATGTTTTAGAACAGTTAGTCTATTTCTGAAGACGACGCTCATAGTAGCGTCGAAACCTGGTCTATTTTGACTTAATATTTGCGACCGCGGGCTTATTTGTTCTAATATGAAAAGGAACTAGTTTCCTAATGGGCTGTAAAAGACTGTACAAGAACACCTGAGTGTCAGAAAACTTTTACGCCACAGTATTGAGCGTAGCTTGGAACAGCTGGTATGAGTTTCTGTTGTTGCAATAAAGTGTGAGTTTCTTAATGTCAATGAAAAATTAAGTTTTCGTTAGTTCCTTGTCTCGATGTACCTGGATTAGGATTCCATATCATCTACACAATTTTCACCATTGAGGGAACGGACAACTTCTATGTGCTACAGGCCATTACAAATTCATGGCAGAGGCTAGCATAAAGTGTATAAAATATTAAGGTTTCTTCCCAATCTCTTCAGCGCTAGAGCTTGGAAATAATCGTTGCATATACGACTCTCATATCGGTCTTGTCTTTAAGAGAGAGTTACGTAGGACACAGAAGGTTATTCTTGTGATTGTCTGCGAAAATTTTCGAGAGCTATTAGGAGTCTGCCAGTTGAAAATTTTTTACTTATATGTTACCGTCGGATGCGATGTTTACCTGCATATTGTTTACGAAGGCCGAGAAAATGCAACATGATCTCGAATGTGTGAGTGACTTGACGATTTTGAAGTAATTGAACCCAGTATGTTGTCCTGAATGGTGATGTTCAGCAGAGACGAAAGGAAACAGGAGGTTACAGTTCAACGTCTCGTCTACTGCTGATTATGAAAAGAACCATCCCGGCATTTTCCTGGAACGATGTAGCGAAATGTGGATGGCCGGACGGCGATCTGAATCCTTGTCCTCCCGAATTCCAGCCCTGTGTGCCAACCACTACGCCACCTGCTCCGTGCGGGGCATCGTCAGGAGTGCCCCAAGGACGTATGATAGAATCGCTGGTTTTCTCTACATATACATACTACCAGACGGAAGGAATGACCAGCTGTCTGCGACCGCTTTCTGATGACGCTATAGTGTACAGGAAGCTGTTTTTGAACGACTGCAGCAGGGTAAAAATTTGGACATAATTTATATCTAATGTCATGAATGGAACCTTGTTTAAATGTGAAGAAATGTAAATTAGTGCCGATGAGCGAGAAAAAAAGTCTTTTATGTTGTAAAACGATGTTAGTGGTATGCTGTTTGATACAGACGCGCTTAGTAAATATCTAGGAGTCACGTTGCCAAGCGACATGTTATGTAACAAGCACGTAAGGTCGAGTGTAGGGAACGTGAACTGTCGATTTCGGTTTACTGGAATTCTAGGAAATTGAAGCTCATCTACGAAGGAGGCCATGTACAGAATACATGTGCAACTTACGCCTGAGCATTGCTTGAGTGTTTTGGTTCCGCATCGTATCGTATCAAAGAAAGACATCAAAGTAATTCAGATGCGTGCTGATAGATCTCCAACCAGCAGATACGATCAACACACGAAGATAAACTCAAACTTTAATCCCTGGAGGGAAGCGACGTCCTTTTCACGAAACGCCATTGAGAAAGTTTAAAGAACTGGTATTTGCTTCAGATTGTAGAACGATTCGACAGCCATCATCTTTAATCTTGCGTAAGGATCGTGAAGACGAGTGAAATCATGGTTTGTTCGGAAGCATGTAATTGTTGCATTTCACTGACTCGATTTCCGATTAGAGCAGTAAATGCAATAAAGGGCAGTCTTACCGGGTACCGCCCGGCACGTGCCGTTTACTGGCTTGCGGAATATGTATTTATATGCAGTATGTGATCAAAAGTATCCGGATACCTGGTTGAAAATGACTTACAAGTTTGTGGCGCCCTCCATCGGTAATGCCGGAATTCAGTATGGTGTTGGCCCACCCTTAGCTTTGATGACAGCTTCCACTCTCGCAGGCATACGTTCAGTCACGTGCTGGAGGGTTTCTTGGGAAACGGCAACCCATTCTTCAAGGAGTACTGTACTGAGGAGAGGTATCGATGTCGGTCGGAGAGGCCTGGCACAAAGTCGGCTTTCCAAAATATCCCAAAGGTGTTCTATAGGACACCAGTCAGGTCTCTGTGTAGGCCAGTCCATTACAGGGATGTTATTGTCGTATAACCACTCCAACACAGGTCGTGCAACATGAACAGGTGCTCGAGCGTTTTGCAAGGTGCAACCGCCATCCCCGAATTGCTCTTCAACAGTGGGAAGCAAGAAGGTGCTTAAAACATCAATGTAGGCCTGCTCTGTGATAGTGCCACGCACAACAAAAAACGGTGCAAGCCCCCTCCATGAAAACCACGACCAAACCATAAAACCACCGCCTCTGAATTTTATTGTTGGCACTAAGCACGCTGGCAGACGACGTTCCCGGGCATTCACCATACTCACACCCTGACATCGGATTTCCACATCGTGTACCGTGATTCTTCACTCCACACAACGTTTTTCCACTGTTCAATCGTCCAATGTTTACGCTCCTTACACCAAGCGAGGCATCGTTTGGCATTTAACGGCGTGATGTGTGGCTTAGCAGCAGCTGCTGGACCATGAAATCCAAGTTTTCTCACCTCCCGCCTAACTATCACAGTACTTGCGGTGGATCTCGATTCAGTCTGGAATTCCTGTGTGATAGTCTTTACAGATATTTGCCTATTACACATTACGATCCTCTTCAACTGTCAGCCGTCTCTGACCGAGGTCGGCCCTATACGCTTTTGTCCTGTACGTGTCCCTCCACGCTTCCGCTTCACCATCACATCGGAAACAATGGACCTAGGGATGTTTAGGACTGAGGAAATCTCGTTTACTTATGCCCCAAGTGACACCCAACTACCTGACCACGTTCGAAGTCCGTGAGTTCCGTGGAGCGCCCAACTGAGCTCTCTCACGATGTCTTAAGATTACTGATGTCGCTGATATGGAGTACCTGGCAGTAGGTGGAACAATGCAACCTGCAGTTTCTTAGCATGCTGCAATTCGATGTCAGCTTTGCATGCAGCATATTCTATGTCAGTCTACCGTTACACAGCTCCGCAACTGACCTTTTCATTATCGTTTGGTAAAAGGATAGTAAGTTTTTGCGTTTCTTGAACAGAAGGACGTCGTATTTCCCTACACTATTCCATATGTCACTAAGACAAAACCACTAACAGCACTGCTAACTTTCGGTTTTATGCCTGAATATGCCTTTTGCCAGGATTACATAATATAATCTTCTTGCAAGGAAAATTTCGACCCAGATCTGTCCAGGCTCTTTATTTTCCTAAATAGTTGGCAGTGGGTTCTGGACATACAGCATTTCTACAATCTACATACCTAAACTCGTCCAATATGGCGGTGTAACTAAGTCTGCCTTTTATTTGACATGACAGTTACTTTCGTTTCGATAGTTATTAACTTCTGTAACTGTTTCCGCAAAGTTTCCTTCATCCTATACCTCGTAAATTGTGAAAGCATTAGCAGCCAACATAAATAGCCATGTATCAATCAACTGTATTGCAATACCATTAATATTTCCCACGCAAAGGAAGAAGAAGCACGAACGACAAGAACAGAGGGGCACGAGGGGAGGATGAGTAAATGGTTCCACATAAATCTCTTTTTCCTTCTATCACGTTATCAGCATTGGCCCTTCCATTTATTACTTTTTGCTGTTTCCCTGCCACTAATAACAGTCGATACTGAGACTTATGTCAGAAAATAGCTACAACAAACACAGTCCTTGCATCCTACATGACTGAGAGGGATTGAAAAAGTGTGAAATAGACGCACATTGTAAGTGAGTTTAGTAATAATAAATAACTGTACTGGTTTCTGAACGCTCTGGATGCACCGTGTGAATCAAACTATAAATACTGAATTTGGAGAAAAGTATGGTCTGTCCAAAAGTTTAAGGCTTGTGAAACATGGTTAATAATCGTAATCTACTGAGGAAAAAGAATTAAGGTATCCTGCTTATCTTAGCGTTTTTATTCACAGAAAACTATCAAATTATTAGAGCTACTTTTAAATGGAGTAGAGAGAAACAGCTTATTTTTAACTGTCCAGAAAACCTTGTCAACCAACACTCAATGAAAATATTTCCATCTCTTAGTTTCATACGGACTAAACGTTATCGATAACGCCATACACAGTCATTTTGTTATTATGAAAGAGATCGTTGCCATTAGTTCACTTCTGCAAGACGTAGAAGAGTTATTCATTATGCTCAAACGTAACGTATACAGCGCTATTGATGAGTGCTTCCCAGAAATGTACGAGAATTTACAAGACCACATTTCTTAAAAATACCCGTTCTAGCTTTAGTGTTAATAAAGTCATTTGAACTGAAGCCTTACTTCCAATTTCTTGGGTTACGTCTGATGTCATACATGAAACGAAAGCTGAAATTTTTGATCATCAGTTTCCCCAGGATCTATTCAGTTTCTCAGTTCCCTGTTTGAGAATATTCGATCATCATGATGAAGTGGTGTGGAGCATCGTCGGGTTGGTAGATGAAGCCCACACTGTCAGTCTCAAGCTATGGCATTATCCTATTTAACAGAAAGTCCAGATACACGCAATCCTGTAACGGTATTTTCGCAAAAGAAACAGGGACCGTAAACTTCAAACCCTGAAACTGCAGAGAACGCATTGACTTTTGGTGAATCTCGAATGTGGTGCGCGATAACATGGTGACTCCCTGTCCCCCAGATTCGCTAAGTGTGGTTGTTCAATATGGCATTTAAGAGGAAGTTTGGTTCTTCAGGAGAGATGAGTTTTTCACAAACCCCAGCCCATTTCATAAGCCGTTGCAACTGTGAAAAAATTTCAAAGCATCTGACTTGGTCATCGGAGGTCAGGGCTTGTAGCAATTGCAGGCGGTAAAGCTTCTGCTTCAGTCGTTTCCTTAAGATCTTCCAAACGGCGATTGTGATACGTTCTGCTCTGCTCTGTATCTTGCCTTTTGCGGCCTAAGTGCAGAACTCGCCAGGGCACTGTCAACCGTTTTCCTTTTTAACTCACTGCAGGCCGACTTGTTGATGTCCCGTTGAAGAGGCATCGTGAAGTTTTAAACTGTGGATACCTTCGCCGAATGGAGTTGGCAGTTAATGGATCTTCGTTGACATTCGTTGAACTGAAGTGTCGTTGCACTGTTACGGCAGACTAACGTGGGTACATTTGAAGCACAGTGCGCTTTCTCGGTCCCTGTCGTCATTTGCCAAACCGCTGTGCTCTCGTGGCACAAATCTGAACTGCGACTGCAACAGTACAAAACTTTTTGACTTTTTCTGTATGAGGGTTGCGTTTTGTGACAATATGTCAACTGATGTAGTTGTGTTGGGTTCATGAAAATGGTTAAATCATTTTAATAACATCTTATTTCAGCCGTAGTACAAGATATATTCCACTGTATGAGGAATAAAAATAGATGCAATCAACGAAGGTGGAATGCGGCTCTTGCAGTACACTTGAAATATTTGGTCGCTGTTGAAAATGATGTCACATTACTTCAAAACAGTTGACGAGACAACTGCAGCTCATAGAGCATAATAAATGTAGTTGGAGTTCACTATCAAAATAGGGGTTTCAGTTGTCTAATTCACTGTTTATAATCACTTTGATCACTGTTGCCTGTGACTGAGCGGTTATAAGAGTTGCAACGATCATCGACTGCAAGGCCGAATTAGTAGTACGTCCGAATTGCATGGGTTCATCAAAATTTCCATGATTTGTGGCGAATGCACTAGTGCATAACTTTGAAGAACTATGAACTGCGAATATACTCTGTGTGGCGCTGATGTCAGACCTACAGGTCGTTCTCAGTAGTGGTAGGGCAGGGACAGTGCTGGCCTAGGGTCAAGGTGCACAAACAACCCGCATTGCAGGCGGACAGTAAAGTAGCTGAAGGTGATGCAAAATAGGCTGGTGAACGAGCACACTACCAATAATTGCAAAAGTGTTTGATAGAAATTAGATATGCTATAGTGAAATAGATCCCTCCTCAAATAGACAAGGTGAGGAAACTGAATAAGAGTTAAAGATTACGTCGTATGCTAACTCCTGAAATACGAACTTATTTGACGAAAGTAGGGTAAGTATAGTCGTCTAAATAGTTGTGGATAATGCTGTCTGTTTCGTAAAAAAGACTTAAGTTCTTTAGTAAGTTAGTTCTCTTTGCAATGGCAAACACCATATGACATTTAGCGAAAAATAGTTCCGGTGAAAGTGAAATAAATGGATAAAATTTCCTTACATAGCAGTCGGAAAGATGAAATTTTTTATTCCAGCACCTTAGTTATGTGTACGTATACGTAAATAAGCAATTAAAAGGGTTAAAGAAAATAGTACCAACGTTTAATGTGGTAAAGCTAGGTTTCATTACGTTACCAGTTGTTTTAGAATGTATCACTTACTGAAAGCAAGTAGCTGCATATCTAGCGAAAGAAAGCACTTTTCTACGCCAGGATAGATTCGAGGGCTCTGCAAGAAACTGAACGGTAGCAGAATGAAAGCAGGGAAAAGAAAACAGGTATGGGAACCACACATCGTAAGGAGACGTGTGTTGTTAACTGGGTGTTTCTGCGATAGGAAAGGGAAATGCGATAGCGCTCCAGACACTGAGGCTGCGAAAGGAGATGAACGGCCGAGCTGTAGAAACAAGCCGTAACTTTTTAAAGGCGATATGACGTGGGGGGGTTCAATGAACAGCACGGCGGCAGCGCAAGTAAAGGCGGACGGCGCCGGTTACTGGGCTGTGTGGAGCGACTTGGTCCACCACGCCGAAGCGCCACTCACTGGTCAGCAACCAAGGAACACACCGCTCTAGTTCGGTTTTAAGTCGCCTGTTGCTTCTATTTTTCAAAACGTGGTCCACATATATTACCATCTCGATTAAGAAAACAAGATTTTACTATTACCAGTCACCATTTATTTTATTTCAGCTATGTATTTCGAAGGCTTAAACTTGTATCATAGGTGTATTTACGTGAATTAATACATTTATGTGTGGTTTTTGTGATTTTGGGTTAACATTTGGCAATGTCATGTACATTAAGAGAAAACGAACAGTTTCTGGCGGGAAAAATAAGAAAACCTTCCTTTCAAGAAGGCTGGTGACTCAGCGAAACGAAACCTATTTATTTTTAGCACAATCATTTTTAAGACATAATCATAACCAGTTATGGCCCACGATGGTTGTCTTCAGCTCCGTCAGAACAGGTCTCGGGGGTCCTTAAGAGTACTGACCGACCGCTGTGTCACACTCAGCCTATAGGCATCACTGATACGGAGGGGTGTGAGCCAGCACACCGCTCCCTCGTCCTTTGTCAGTTTTCGTGACCGGAGTCGCTAATTCTCGATCAAGTAGCTCCTCAGTTTGGCTCACAAGGGCTGAGTGCACTCGGTTTGATAACAGAGCTAGGCAAACCGTGTGGTCACCCATCCAAGCGCTAGGCAAGCCCGACAGCTTTTAAGTCGGTGATCTAACGGACACCGGTGTGACCATTGCGACAGGATCGTTGGCACCTTCAGGTGCTAGAACAGGAAAAATTAAAATTATATTATACCTTAAAACAAGAAAAAATATCTCTTTTGGGTCTACCTATGACTTAAGTAATGTGCACTCAGAATGCATGTCGCACATATGTATGGGTGGCACCTGGTCAACAGAAGATAATGCGATGTCAAACTGAACATAATACTAATAATCATGTAATTAATATGCACTGTGTAGTCACATTAATGTGACTACATGTCTGAAGAATGAATGACCATATTTTCCAGCGTGAGAAGCGCAGAAAGAGAGTCAGTGAGGTTCTGGAAGGTACTTGGGTTGTACTAAAACTAAAGTTCCCATATCTTTTACAAATAGAAAACACTGTTTATTGTTATTAATTTATACATCGTTGAAGAGCTTACACTTTCGTATATTTTTCAACAGTCTTCATTTTTTTCGACACACTTCTGCAGACGGTGCTCCAGCGTTTGTATTCCTAAGTCGAAGAAGTCTCCCGCCAACCTGTTGTGGAAGCGTATAACCTCTGCTCAGACTTCATCGTCGCTCTTGAATTGATTGCCAACCAAGCGTTCCTTTAGTTTATGGAAGAGGTGATAATCACTGGGGGATAAGTCTGGGCTGTATTGGGGATGGGGCATAACAGTCCACCCAAATTGCTTTAAAATCTTCTGTGTTTGACGACCGACGTGGGGTTGAGCGTCGTCGTGAAGAAGTACTAGTCCCTCCGTCAGTTGCCCTCTCCAGTGATTCTGGATTGCTCACCGGAGTTTGGTCAATGTTTCATAATATCTGAGTTTATAGTCGTCCCATGTTGCATGAAATCGATGAAGAGTACCCCTTCCGGTCCCAAAACACAGTCGCCATAACCTTTCCTAATGACTACATTTCTTTGGTGGCGGTGAACCAGAGTGATGCCACTGACGAGATTGTTGTTTCGTTTTGGGGGTGTAATGAAACACCCACGTTTTATCTCCTGTGACGACAGAGTCCAACAACTTCTCCTTGTTGCCTTCCCCCTCACATTGTTGAAGAACCATGTGAGCACAGTCAAGGCATTGCTCCTTGTGTCTGTCAGTCAGCATTCAGGGGACCCAGCGAGCACACGCCTTGAGATAACCCAACGTTCTTTCAATTGTGCTGTGAGAACCTTTCGAAATGCGTTCAACAAGTTCACAGACCCTCCGATCTTTGAGCAGCTTACTGTTGATGTTCTGGACACTCGAATCCGAAACCGGCGGTCTTCCACTTCGTTCTTCATCGCGAGCTTCCGTGCGACCCTCAGCAAAAGCCCTGCACCATGCTGAGTGGACATGCACTCTTCACCATAAACCTCAGTTAGTTGCCGCTGAATCTCCATGGACGGTAACTTCATTGCGTGGAGAAACAGGATTACTGCTCGAACCTTGCACTTGGCGGGAGCGGCTATCAACACTTCCATCTCTGATGAACACTGAGCGACGTAGCGAATCGAGGACGAGTAGGCTCGAGAGTGGGGGATCCACTGCGCGTGGCACTGTTGGAATATTTAGCCTAGCACCTTCCCTCGAGGCTGTAGCTCATTGGGAACCTTAATTTTGGTACAAAAGTGGAGCCGCGATCAGCTCTACTACGTTCATCAGTTGTGGGTCCATGGTCAGAACAACGTGATAGAAGTGTCTTCAAATACGATGAGTTTGAAGGTCGGGGGCGTACTCCTCTTAGTGCTATTAGAATCACACTCGTACATCAGGACAAGTCGAATGGTCATCGTGTTAGTTACCATCGTACCGAGGAGAAACAAACTGCATTTAGTAGTTAACATGGCCTCCAGGGACAGATGCACACTTGTGTTGATTCATTGTGCCTTAAAGAACAGCGAAATTACCCAGGAAATGCCACGAAAACATTGCTCTGACCGTAACGCATGTAGAGTGTTTGCTTTAAGGTACCGTACGCACTAACCTCTATCTGTCTGATGCAGCATAAAATGTAATTCATCTGAAAAGACGACCTGTCAGCGCTCAGTGGACGTCCAGTTGTTTAATGGTATGCAAATTCCAGCCTACGTCGCCGGTGAACAGCAGTCAGCATGGATGCACGAACCAGGTGCCTGCTGCGGAGGTCCATACACAGCGGCATTCGCATAACGGTCATTGAGGAGACATCGTTGGTAGCCCTTTGTCCATCCAGTCAGTTGCTCGATAGCTGCAGCTGTCGTTCACCCCTGTCATGTGTGCCCGTGCTACATCACAGTTGCCTCGGGGCCAGTTTCCGGTAGTGCCATTTTGCCATGCACGGTATACTTTAACCAAGGCGACATGGCAACAGGTAACAAAGGTAGCCGTTACGGAAATGCTTCCACCCTTGGCCGAAAAGTCAATGATCATGCACTTTTGGACATTAAATAAATCGCTAAGTTTCCTCATTACGACGACGACTGCCCTGTTTCCCGCCCCCCCCCCCCCTCGACACGTTTTGTATACTCTCCACTGCTAGTGCTGCCGCCTGCTGTCTGTGAGTGGTTACTACACGTTTACTTCGGACGCGGTGGTCGCATTAATGTGACTGCAGTCTAGATACTTGTACCAGTCTTTCGAGCCATATCAAATTATTAGTGGTCCAGCATGTTCGACATGATCTACATCATGAAGGCCAAGCTTTACTCAGTACTTCCCTCTCTTCTCGTAGACATGTTGTTTGCGGCCAAAGACGGCTAGACTTCTTTTTCTCTTACTTACTAGTACTTTACCTGGTCGACTTTTCTTCCGAGGTGTTGTAATTATTTTACACATCACACCCTATTTTGTACTTATTGTTAACTGACAATGCTACATTTCTCTTCTTCCTTTAACGTTTATGAACGAACATTTACTCTCAGATTGCAGTTATATTTTCCAACCTCATCTCTCTCTGCTGACCTGTCATCTTATTTACTGTCTGAAATTTAAGCATCGACTTTTCTCATCGTGCACCAGTTCGCCTTTCTCCTGAACGCATTCACGACGTTCGAGATTGAGAGGATCCTGGGCGGCGAAAATCGTAAAGTAGTCGTATCGATACTTTTAGTTTCAGTATATTAATTGTTTATTATATTTCCACGCACCTGAAATAGCTTTCAGCTGCTTTATACAAGTATCACGTTTTATTATGTAGCCATGTACAGACATGACTTCAGGATGGAAGCATCCTTAATACACAGGAACAAACTAACAGCTTTTTAGCGTTGTTGTACACATTCTTGGGCATATTCGACATTGATGACCCTTCATGTCGCCTATTCTGGGAGCCCCCGTAAGTAGTTCACTGAGAGTTTAAAGCCCCGTGCCGTACTTGCTGTGGCACAAAGGCATCTGCTGCCGAACTGTAACCTCTGCACACCGCTCATGGAGTGCCATGTAATATAAATAAATATTTGCACTACCTCATATTATCCTTTGCAGTAATACCTTACACAGTTAGTATGCACCTGCGTATTATTAAAAAGTGAACATATTCTTTAACAGAATTTTAATTATTGTTTTTTATAGACAACGAGGGTACAGAAAACTTCACACCTAAGGCTCTTGTAGGAAAAGACCCGAGTTAATTTCGTAAAATTTCTACACCCTCACAAGCATTATTTAGGGACGATACGCTAACAAAAATTGTATTGTGCGCAGTTCGGTATGTACCCTCGTGTACGACATACGTCCGGTCACAATTGTAAATTAACTGTTGTGATATATAGTTTCGATCGAAGTCGATTATCTTCAGATATATGTTCTTGCGTAAACAACCCGTCATATCCACTACGCATCAGGATCTATCTGGATTCATAAGCAGCCCGTCGTATCCATGCGGAGCTACACATTATAACTCTGATGTGTAGTCCATATGGATTGCACTAATTGCTTGTGATTTTGCGATTTTGATCGAAGTTGGTCATTTCACTCACTGGTGCCGTAAGAAAATCCATCAATTTTACATTTCATATACAATTCTTGTTATGTAATTTAATGCAACATTTGGTATATTTCCAGAATGAGATTTTCACTTTGCAGCGGAGTGTGCGCTGATATGAAACTTCCTGGCAGATTAAAACTGTGTGCCCGACCGAGACTCGAACTCGGGACCCGAGTTCGAGTCTCGGTCGGGCACACAGTTTTAATCTGCCAGGAAGTTTCATTTGGTATATTATTATATTTGATTCATTCTGTAGTACATTTCTGTACGACATATGCTACTTATTTCTAATGTTCTTTACATCATTTGCATGGCACTACTATGTTCAGACATATCTTTTACTTTACTTCGTGCAGAGTGCTACTTGATAATGGCCTAGGGGTCTAAAGGCGGTCACGTTTAAAATGAAAATGAAAACTGGTGCCGAAAATCTCCTCTAGAAGTTACATAAAATTTGATGTAGATGACTTTGTTCGTTAAACAAACAATAATTTTTCGATCACTAATTATTTATCTCAGAGTCCTCAATCTATTTTCTTCGGCTATGTGTGTAATTGTGTCGCAAAACGATAGAATACTACTGAAATGGTAGACAGCATGGAGCTGAGAGTGATAAGGCGCGGAACTCAACAAACCCACAAAGAGGCAAATTTTTTTTCACATTTATTCGCCCCAGTGGCGATAAACAGTATCGACACACATAAACAGTTCAAAACAGCTACAATAAAATGAATCAGACAATCAAAATGACACTTGAAGTAACTACTTTAAATATTTAAAGATAATTTTAAAATTTTGCAAGAGAAGTGATACTAACATTATTTAAACAATGAAGACATTAAGAACATAAAATCATAATTCAATGACCTGAAAAGATATATATATATATATATATATATATATATATATATATATATATATATATATGATTAATAAACAGGTGCTGACATAAGATGACCACCCTGATAAAATTTAAGACCATATAGCCACAAGCCAACAACTACACAAGCGGATTCCGCTCAATAATCTACAAAAACAATCGTGGCAGATTTAGCCTACGAATTAAAAAAATTATTTCTTCATAACGTTTTGAAGACTTGGACCTTTAAAAGAAAACATACAACTTAAAACGTATTAATTTTTCATGCTCAACTGTTACTGAAACAAGTAGTAAATATCTTCAGTTACGTAAGATATTACTTTTTACAAGTTGCTTAAGAATAACTTTGGCATGTTCTGATAACTCTGAATGCTGATCCATGTTAAAGACAAAGCCAGATACGATAGTCAGTTATCAACGCTACTCATCATTATACAAGAGAACTGAAATTAAATTTCCAATACGAGGCCCCACACAAAGAGCAGGGATTTCCGCGAATCACAACCAATACCCTAATCCCACGTAACAAAGGCGCTCGCTGTTCTCTTTCTACGCCGACCCTTGGCTATATTTTAAATACTGGCAGCCCAGCGTCCACAAACCGATGCAGCAGAAATGAAAACTACGGAGACGTCAACCCGCGACAACGAGCGCAACAGGAAACAGTAATTCTTCGAATGACGTAGGCACTGTATTCACGGTAACGCATGACCTCCGTCACATAATGAACCAGAGATCATTCATACGCGAACAACCCTAATTACGCTGCGAAACAGCCGGTAAAGCTTGAGAACTCGAGAGAGTGTGGTACAGTTAAGTCTGCTCGGCGCACTGTTATACTCTGCCTGGTGGGACGCCAGCGAACCCGTCGCAATGATACGAAGTACAGAGAAATTTAATGAGCAGCGGGTTAATAATTTTAACGGACCCGCGGCTCAATTACCTATACGGTATAGACAAGGGCTGGCCATGGTGTGTAGTGAGTGCGGACCGTGGGTAGGGCAAGGCCCGGCCTTTCTCGGCTTTGGGTGTTCCTCCCAGGAACTACTGGAAACAACGAGGCATTTCATTGAATACTGCTGTGATGCATTTTTCGGTCGGCATGACACTCTTCAGTTTGGCAGAATCGTGGAGTCAGCGCTATTTACCCTTCACAATTCGAAATACGAAAGACGTTCACAGGTGCAGAGGCTGTTTGCACAAAAAGAAGAAGTCTAGCTCTATATTGTCACAAGGCTTTCAAAATGAGTGGGAATGACAGAAGGATGAGACTTCTCGATACATATATAATTCAGTCGCATAAGTGATGGATATTATAAATTTGCTCTGAAACGACATTACAATACCATGCACAAAGAATTAAAAGATCTAGTTGGTAATTAAAAAAGCAAAAAATTACAACGAGCGACAGACGGGATTCATTGTTCTGTACATCAAGAAGCACTTTCTGCTACATTTGCAGGCTTGGAGCACGTGAGCAGATTAGTGGTACAGACTGTAAAATATCTGAAGTCAGGCACATTATTGACTGTAGTTGCACGCTTAGAAAGATTTCTCGATTTAAAACTCACTATTGTTGGATTCAAGAAGGAAAAAGGAGCGCAGGAACAAAAATTAGAACACCAGGAATGGATGGCAAACCTCGTATTTTAAACGGACTTGACCGCACACAGCTCACAGTAAGACACTGCAAGATAAAAAGCAACTTCTTTCTGATGTGACGGGGATGCATTTGAGAAGAAAACGGTGTTGTAGAAGGGACACATTCTGACAAATACAGGCGAGTTCCCCAAGCTCATTGGCGTTAAAGAAAACGCGAGGTTTGAAGAAGTCATTGTGGCCATGAAAGAATTATGAACATAGTTTCCTAAACGATATGAGGAAAGTGTCAATCTTGAAAATGGTTCAAATGGCTCTGAGCACTATAGGACTTAACTACTGTGGTCATCAGTCGCCAGGAACTTAGAACTTCTTAAACCTAACTAACCTAAGGACATCACACACATCCATTCCCGAGGCAGGATTCGAACCTGCGACCGTAGCAGTCGCGCGGTTCCGGACTGCGCGCCTAGAACCGCTAGACCACCGCGGCCGGCTGACCTGCAAAGTAATTCCGATTTTAAAGACATGTGCCTTTAACGTTGTGTCGAAGTGGTCTCCATTGCTTTCCTCAGGTGGTTTCCATTCCTGCATAATTAGGCTGCTGAAGTGCCCCAATATTTCGACTAACATATGTGTGTGTGAAACATGTTTCTCTCGGTTACTAAACTAGATAATTCATGATTATATGGTAACCTGAGTGCGAAAATCTGCGAAACTGTTTGCATCTGTCCGTATGCCGACATTTTGTTATCAGATAAAAATTATATTTCTTCAGCACGCCAAAAATAATTCTGTAATAGTGAAACTTAGTTTTGTTTTTGATCTCTGATGTTGAGGAATGAATAAAAAACCAAGTCATATGCAATGCTTCTGCATCGCAATGTAATTGAGGTGCATCCGCACTCGCATTTTACCCTATCTCACGCTGAGACAGCGTGGCATGGTGGGGGTGAAAATGTGATAGCCAGGCTGAGCACTATGGCAAACGTGTCAGGCCATGGCCCACAAACAGAATTTTTGGAAGGAAATCATCTTTACGCTAGTGACTGTTATAAGTTTTTAGTACACTATTGCAATTTCGGCCTTAGGCCATTATCAAGTGCTGATATTATGGCTTCGATCCATGTCAACGTAATGTAAGCTGGTACATCTGTATGTCGTTGTCAATATAAATGTGTTAGCTTCATTACCTCGACATGGCTTAAAGCCATAATATCAGCACTTGATAATGGCCTAAGGCCGAAATTGCAATAGTGTAATAAAAACTTATAACAGTCACTGCCGTAAAGATGATGTCCTTCAAAAAAATTTTTATGACTGTGAATCCCATCTACAACAAGTTTATTCACAAACAGAATTCTTGGCCGCCCCTGATTTCGACAGTACATCAGTTCGAAGGGTTCGAAGGGTTTACATCTGACATTGAAATGTCCGTTGCAGGTCACAGTTACATTTTTCTCTCTTTTTATGTGACGCATGTCTGGGTGAAAATTTGTCTCCTGCAGAGCCGTCGTCTGCTGCAGCAGGTACCGCGTATCTGCCTCGGCGTAGCTGAAACCAGCAGCGTGGCTGCGTAACCACGAGTGGCTGCGTTTTAAGGCGCCCTCCGGCCGGTTCCGCTAAATATGCCATCGGGCAGGGTTCCACAGTAAAACCGCGGCGCTGGCGGCTGCCGCCGGAGCTGCCGCCTGCCTGAATCATGCACACCACCAGCCCGGCCCCTGCACCGCACACGGAAGGCCACAGCTCCGACTGGATAGCCACCAGTGTGTTCCTCGTGCGCTGGTGATCCATTTTTTACTTTCACGGTGCTCTGTGTACACAGGGATGCTACGGACATAATGACAGTCATAGTCGTCTGCCGTAGGTTTGCCATGCAATTTGTATAGCCCAAGAAGTCATGGCTAAAGTACGTTCGCGTTTCTGATACCTTTATACAGTTGAATTATCCATAGTTATTGCAGTTGTAGATACAGCGTGCGTTGTTGCTAGAGGTTGACGACCAGAAGGTAATGCAAGGCTGTTCGGAAAGTAAAGTGCAAATGGAAACCACAGTGAAAATCCGATGAAGCTTTTCGCAGATGTGTTGGACAGTATCTGTAGTGTGCCCATCTATAGCATCACGTCGCTCTTTTCAATTCTGAGCGACAGTGAGTACGCGTAGATGCCTAGAAAAAGTGTCTCCCACCAAGTACGAGAGATTTCATCCAACCCACACGACGTAGCAGTCATGCATTTCCTCCTCCACGACAATTCTCGGCCGCCCACCGTAGGTCCAATGAGGACGCCCTTGCAGCGTTTACGGTCGGAAGTGTCTGATCACCCAGCGTGCAGTCCGGACGCGGCTCCTTCTATTTCTATCTCTGCTCACATGAACCGCTCGCATTTTGGCACAGGTAACAACCTACAAATCAGCGTTGCAGCGTGGCAGAAAGACAGGTGGCTGCATTCTGCGCCGAAAGTATTAGAAACTTCGTACAATGCTACGACATAGCTCCCAATCGGATCAGCGACTGTGTAGAGAAGTAACTGGAAGATGTAGCTAACTGTTGCAAATAAAACATATTTTTTTCACTATGGCTTCCATTTTTCGACCGATTGGACCTTACTTTCTAAATAACCCTCATAGGTTCGAACGCTGATGCCACAAAGTTTCATAGCTAATACGATATGTAATACATGACGCAGCAAGTATAACTGATAATGGCTCACGGCCGAAGTTAGCTAATAGCGCGACTTTAATAAAGCACAATTCAGCTTACAATTGGCGATGTATTGCTTTATTTAGCATTAGAGGCTGTGTGTCCCCTAAGACGCAAAATCTTCAGAAACAAAGCTATCGTCAGGAGTGCCCCAGGGGAGTGTGATAAGACCACTCTCATTCTTTGTGTACATAAATGAAATGACGGATAGGATGAGCAAATACCAGTGACTCTTTACTGATGATGCTGTCGTGTAGGAGGACAAAAATGATTTACACAAAATTTCTATTCAGTTTGGTGAATGGCAGCTTCCTCTAAATATAGAAAATTCCAAGCTAATGCAAATGAGTAGCACAGAAACTCCCATAATAGAGCATTAAAAACATGCTGCTTGAGGCAGTCACTCCA
This sequence comes from Schistocerca americana, assembly GCF_021461395.2. Taxonomy (NCBI): domain Eukaryota; kingdom Metazoa; phylum Arthropoda; class Insecta; order Orthoptera; family Acrididae; genus Schistocerca; species Schistocerca americana. Next base: position 642,535,806 of record NC_060119.1, on the reverse strand, counting down.
ATATATCTAGGTGTAGCGTTGCAAAGCGATATGAAGTGGAACCGGCGCGTGGGGATGATGGTAGGAAAGGCGAAAGATCGATCTCGGTTTGTTGGGAGAATTTTAGAAAAGCGTGGTTCGTCTCTAAAGGAGATCATGTATAGAACACCAGTGCGGCCCATTCTTGCGTACTGCTCATGTGTCTGGGATCCGAACAGGTCGGAGTAAAGGAAGACCTCGAAGCAATTCACAGATGGGCTCCTAGATTAGTTACTGATAGGTTCGATCAACACGCGAGTGTTACAGAGATGCTCCGTGAACTTAAATCGCCGGTGTGTGGCCGAGCGGTTCTAGGCGCTTCAGTCTGGAACAGCGCGACCGCTAAGGTCGCAGGTTCGAATCCTGCCTTGAGCATGGATGTGTGTGATGTCCTTAGGCTGTTAGGTTTAAGTAGTTCTAAGTTCGAGGGGACTGATGACCTCAGATGTTAAGTCACATAGTGCTCAATGCAATTTGAACCCATTTGAACTCAAATCGGAATCCTTGGAGGAAAGACGACGTTCTTTTTGCCTAATATTACTTAGAAAATTTAGGGAACCAGCATTTGAGCCTGACTACAGAGCGATTCTATTCCCACCAACCTACATTTCGCGTGAGGACCACAAGATAAGATAAGAGATATTAGTGCTCGTGCGGAGACAGATGGATAGTCGTTTATCCTCGCTGTTATTGCGAGGGGAACAAGGGGAGAAGACTATCGGTAATACGGGGCACCCTCTTCCGTGCATCAAAAGGCGGCTTGCGGACTATGTATGTAGATGTAGGTGATGCTAAAAGGTTTTGAGAATAAATGGTATGTGTTATAACTGATGGTAGTGCTTGATATGTTTGGGCTGTGTCCCGACGACGTCATTCGGATGCGGTATGGAAGGCAGTAATGAAGGTGACCGAGTTCTCCAGACGATTTCGCTCCAGTTTGCCGCACATATAAGTACCTCTTTGTTGTCCCTCTCCCTGCTAAGACCAAATGTGGTGCCACGGATACACATTTTGAGAAAGCTCGTAATACACATGGAAATTTCTCAAATGCGTTGTTCATTAGACATTACGTCAAGGGACTTTCTCCGAAGAGCAAAGAAAACTATTTAGAAAACGATACCAGCAGTTACTGTCGAGATAGGTCCGATGTCGCAAACAGCATGCAGTCACCCACGTAGAACTTAACACAGGTATTCTGCGCTCATTTGGCACAAATTCCGTAATACTAACGCGTTTACAAATCAGGTGCGGTGAATTGGATTGACTGTGATCTGGTAACGGTTTACTTTTGTTGATCATGGTCTTACTGTAAACTAATCTGGCTAAGACGACCTCAGACGCTCGAACGATACTCAAATCTTACACGACAGTTAATTAACCTTCACTTACAACCCACAATATCGTTAATTAACCTTTATTTACAAGTCTAACAGAATGTGCTAGCGAAATGGTACAACACATGCTACGTAGGACACGATTCTAAAGAAAGGGAAATTAAACTTCTGCCCGGCCATCGAGATGTATAGTTGATCTCCCCAGCTTGATTAAGGAAAGTACCAGGATGGTTCCGTCGGAAAGGATACAACGGATTTCATTTCCGATCCTTTTCCAGTCCGATCTTGTGGTCGGAATGATTTGTTTGTATCCTAATTCTAGCGGAAACAGTACATGTAAACATTGCAGTACTTGTTCTGGGTGTCATTGAGAGAGTTCATTGAGAGAGTCTTGTTGCTTCTGTGTGGTTCGGACAACAATACTGCATGATAAGACGCGATGTAAATTCACTCTTATGGAACAGGGAATGAGACAGGTGAACGTCGCAACAACGACGCTTTGAGTCAAAGTGACGTCTCTAGAATCTTTAGCGACAGAATCAGTTGAGGATAGTCACAGAAATGGTCGCGGGAGAAAAACAAGAGGACTGCAGGACTGATACAGGATGACAGTTATTGAACAATATCAGATAAAATCGTGATAAATTCTGAACGGTTTGCGTTAGGACGTTCAAATTGCACAGTTGGCCGCGGTACGTGATGGGAATTAGTATGGTTTGCTGTAGCGACTAAGCTCACTTTCATCCGGATGGATTCGTCAATAAGGATAACTGGCGCATTTGGTGGACTGAGAATCCGCATTTTGCGACCGAGAGGTTTCTTCACCCTCAACGGTGACTGTATGGTGTGAAATGTCCAGTCACGGAATAATCGGTGCGATATTCCTTGATGGAACTGTGACTACCAAACCTCATGTGAAAGTTTTGGGATTTCATCCCCATTATCCAAAATGACCCTGATTTAGACAAGATGTGGTTCATGTAAGACGGAGCTCGATCCGATCGAAGCTGGGGAGTGATGTCCTGGAGGAACACATTGGGGACGGCATTCTGGCTCTGGGGTACCCAGAGGCCACTGGCATGGTCCTCGATTGGCCGCCGTATTATCCGGTTCTGAACACGCGTGACTCCTTTTTCTGGGCCCATCTTAAAGACAAGGTGTAGATCACTAACCCCAAAACTACTGAGTTCAGAACAACCATTCAGGAGGTCATCGGCAGCATCGATATTCCGACACTTCAGCGGGTCATACAGGATTTCGCTATTCGTCTGTGCCCCATCTTCGCCAATGATGGTAGGCATAGCGAACATCTCATAACCTAAATCCGAATATCTGTAGTGACGTTTTCATATTCAACAAAGTGTGAGCAGGACGTAGTTCGTAACTAATTTACTCTACTTTCATGTAGTTCAATAATTGTCACACTGTGTCTGCATATAATAGGAAGCAGAAACCCTCTACAAAGTGGCAGTTCTAAACAGCTATAGGAGTAAAGGTTTCAGTACAAAATAAGCTCCAGCGATTAGGTGCCAGAGGACCTCCCAAGGTTCCTTTCTGGCTTGGAGAGGACGTCGTGTCGCACGGGCACGAAACACTGTTTGTAAACTATGCAGCAGTGGTACACAATGCTATTTTCTGTCGAGACCCGTACTAGTTCCCACCCTGACGATACTGATATTCTTATTAGAGGTAATTAGGACTACGTTTACACTCCAACTGTATCGCAGACCGCTACCCTCCGTTCGGTCACGTTTTCTGGTGGACTCCTGTATGGCTGCAGGACACCCTTTGTGCCAATATAAGAGAGGATAACTGGTGTCAAGTCCCGATGAGATTCTTGCACTCATTGTGGCTCCATATGGTGAACCTACTGGAGCGGGTTTCACGCTGATGTACAACAATGCACTCCCCTATCGTCACAATCTTGTGAACGCCTTCCTAGGAGCATAAAATCAGCTGCGATGGGAATCAGTGGGACAGGCAAAATCAAGCGGTCTGCAATCGTCGTGTCCCAGCAGAGACCTTACAGGGTTCATAGATACTGCTATCGGGGAAAGGGACAATATTACTCAGCTCTATCTGGACAGTTTGGTAGAGTATGCAACCGCATTGCCAAGTGTCTCCAATTATGAGGAGGGCCAACTAGTTGGTAAAGAATATGTTGTGCAAGATGTTAGTGAGAAGAAACTAGTGATTGCTGTGGAATCTTTCGTAAGGTTTTGCTTTTGTTATTTTGTTTGTGTTTATCAAGTGGATATGTGTTTACCTTTTCATTTTTGGTTTCCTATCACTGCAGCTGCTAGAAAAAAAAACATTTTTGTCTTCTGTTATGTCCAAAAACTGGGAATAATGCAGTATGCAACATTTACTTTAACCACTGTGTTATTTGTATCGTGCTCCGGAAACTTTGCTCCAACATCAGGTGACAGCTGTAATTTTTTGCTCAGGGACGTTGTCACTGGGAAGCCTACGATGTTAAAATACACGCAGTCCTGCGTATCTTCGTTGTTTATTCTCCTCGAGAACACTGCGTCGTAAATAAATAACTATTGTTTGTTGAGCAGCAGTCAAACTGTGGGACAAAAACAGAAAAACTACTCTGGACAGCTGGGTTATTGATCAGAGTGACAAAACGGAAGGGCGCGGGGGCGTTGTACGGCACGGTCAGAGCCGGAGCCCGCCTGCGTCCGCCAGAGGAGACGGCGCTGCTTAGTATTCTGCGCTTCACCACGTCCCTGGTCAGCTCTCGGGCACCGGGGTCAGACGCTGCCAGCATCCACTATATTGCTCCGCTATCGCTTCAGGGAGACCGGTCCATAATAACTTAGACTCACTCAATCAAATGCAGTCAGCGAGGCTGCTACTGAGAGTATAGAATGCACTGTTGGTGTTCAAAAGGAAAGATGGAAAAATGAGATACAACTGTATAACTGGTAATACAATACAATTCAAATTTTCTGTTGTTCCCAGAAAAAAAAGTAAAATAAAATAAAATACTAAAAATTGCTATCCAGTGAGCAATTATGCATGTGGGTCATTTTCTCCCACAGTTTTTAATCTCATACACACTCTTAACGTTTGAGACACGTATACACTTATACATATCTGAGATCGTGGACACTGAAGATCATGCCTCGAACTTACAGTGATCCTCCGTAAATGACGATTTTGTGCACTTTGGATCCAGTACTCGTGAACGCCCTTCTGCTGAGGGTTCATCATCCCATCTCTTCAATGGCCGTGGCGTTGGACGACTTGTATCAAGTTTTTCTTTAAGAACAGCTTTAACCCGGCATCTTTCTGGTCCCTGAGAATGTGACCTGCCAGGCTTATTCTCGCCGCTTTCAATATCTACACAATGTTTTGTTCTTTCATTAAGTCGCATAGTCTCTGTCTCCATGTGTTTTCTTCGCGGATTGCTCCAAATATCTTTTTCAAGAATTTCTGTTTTAAGATCACCAGTTTTTTTTCACCACTGTTTTCTGTGCTGCTTAGTCTTTTTGTCCCAGATAACAACATCAGCACTATTACTGCATTATAGGCTGTAAGTTTGGTTTAAACCTATTTCAGAAAGAAATAGGTTTTAGACACATTAACAGTATACTAATTAATTTCTTGTTTTAGGTTCAAAAAAATGGTTCAAATGACTCTGAGCACTATGGGACTTAACATCTGAGGTCATCAGTCCCCTAGAACTTAGAACTACTTAAACCTAACTAACCTAAGGACATCACACACATCCATGCCCGAGGCAGTATTCGAACGTGCGACCGTAGCAGTCGCGCGGGTCGGGATTTGTTTTAGGTTATTACACCTCTTGAACCAGGTGCCAAGGTACTCAAAATTTTCCATTCTGGGCATGTTCCATATTCCGGCCTGTAATGCAACATTACTAGGGGCTTCTCTGAATACTATCGTTTCAGTCTTCTCCGTACTAATCCTCAGTCCATTCTTAATGGAATTCTTCAGAAAACTAAAACTATGCATAGATATTCATAACCAAACAATATCTTGCAGACTTAAATTTCTTCTGATTCACCTAAACCAATCTCAGGTACTTTTTCGATAATTCTACGTATCTTATTACCATCCGCTACCACTGATGTAACGGTCTCCACCAATCTGAATGAGCCCAACGTTTTTGTACAGTACAATAATGATAGACCTTCTCCATATTCTTGATCTTGCGGTCCACTTTATGCTTACTGTCTTTAGGTATTCTTGCATTAAAATGACAGGTAAGAACCATAATGAGGAGTGTCAATGCGTATGATGATAATGGCAGCTAGTTAATTTGGAACGAGCAACTGGAATGACAATGTCTTCATCCCAAGTACGTAATGTTTTACGATGTTGTTCCTGAAAGATAAGAAAAGAAGAAGACAGCGCCATGAGTTGATTTCTAAATTGTATCCGAAAGAGAAATTACATTCAGATGATACCATTTCATGATAGAGACCTACATCTACATACATACTCCTAAAGCTACAGTACGGTACGTGGCGGAGGGTATCTTATACAACTGCTAGTCATTTCCTTCCCTGACGAGGCGTCTACTATTTTCAGTAGAGCAACTGCAGTTATGATTGTGAGCAAACAAAGCGTTTAGGACTGAGTGTTCCTTACCTGTGTAATGACCGAATTTTAGAACACAGCGCATTTTGCGCACTAATGTACATGCTGGTATTGCTGTAACAGCCGAGAAACTAGTACTGACTTACAGTTTCAAAATTTGTAGGTCATATTCTGTATGTTCCTAATCCGTACATAGACCTGCTGGCGCTCTAAATGGCTGTTCTTCTATATGTCGGAATTTCCTTTTTCTTCTGATTGCAATACTAAATAATTTCTCACACAGATGCGTACCAAAGGTATACCTGTTACTCTTGTGACAGACTTTCGTGTGGGGGACAGCCTTACTTCCACTGCATTGCAATTCGGTTATTAAATTATAACTACTGCATTAATACCTCTGACGTTATGCTTCAGGCAGTGCGTACTGCTGTACTTACTCCTAATATGGCAATAAGACCAGCATAATGCAAGTACGTACTACTGAACATCAATGAACCAAAATAATATTGCATAGCATCACCAAGTAATAGAATAACCCAATAAAAGTAACAGGACAAATTTTACACTGTGAACCGCTAACCCTATTCATCAAACTTTGTGGAGACGTTCATCACATGACGCATGTGACGGTTCCTGTTCTGAAAATGAGGAGGAATTTATTTGAAAGTTGTTAGATAGCCTCCAACGTACCAGCGCAAAAGTTCAAAAAAAATGTAAATTAGCTCTTATAATGTGGTTCATGTGAATTAAAGACCTAATTAAAAATCGCTTGCGGAATTTGCTTTCAACGGTATAAAAATAACGGAGGCTCTAGATTTAGCATCTGACTGCAATAAAAATGTTCCGTCGCTACAGGCGGTGCTAAAAAAACAACTGAACACGTTAATCCACAGAATAAATTATTATAGCGCAGTACACGATTTAAAAACTGCAAACTAAGCAAAATTATTTGTAAATAAATCGAGTATGCATTCACGTTAATTCATCTTGTGTAAAACAGTCGACCGCCGATTTAGAAACATTATTTTCTCAATGTTCGCTTTCGTAGCTAGAGGGTCAGGGTGGCTGAATGCCATACGGAGAGCCAGGGTTAGGTTCCCGGTGATGCCTGCGATTTTTCCTTCTTGGAAGGACTGGAACGGCGTGCATTCAGACACGCGATGCCATTTGAGAAGCAACTTGACCGTGTAATAGCGGCTCCAGGTCACGAAAACTGCCGAGGGACCAGGTATGCTAACCACACAAATCTCCAGACAGTAGCCAATAACACTATTGACGGAAAACGACACGGCGGTCGGTCGGTAGCGACGGACCCGCTTTTCAGGCACTGAGTCTAGTAGTACTAAATCTGTTAACAGCTTTAAAAACAATTTTAAATTTGCTTTTAGAGATTCTGTTCATTTGTGAAGTACCTCAGCGGGAAGATACAACCAATACCTTCATTGCGCAGTACCGATGGCAATATTGCCGATGACAGAGCCAATAAGAGGAATTATTGCACACAGATTTCCTAAATTCCGTCACCAATGAACACGAAGTAAATATTCCTCATTTCTAAACAAGAACAGCAGAGAAAATGAGTAACGTAGATCTCCTTCCTGTAGCGAAGCAGCGCAAATTACGTAATAAAGGCAAGAGTTCCGATCCAGACTGTATATCAATTAGGTTCCAATGCGATTTCAGTCTTTCTCGGCGTATTCCACTGATGAATTCTTCTGGGGTTGTCAGCCGAATGGTGGCGTCGTCTTGTCGCAACGTTTCACTGAGTTTCTTATCCATCATCTTCGCCAGAAGATGATAGGTACTAAACTGATTGAAACGTTGACGACACCACCACTCGACTGATAACCCGAGACGAATTCAACAGTTAGGTTCCTTTCAGAGTAAGCTGACACAATAGCTGCGTACTTAACAATCAAGTACACACATCAAAAAATGTTTTGCATCATCCCCGTCCCCGGAACCTCTGATGATAGACGTTGACTGTGGATATTGTGTCACAGACACAGTCCCTTTGACTGTTCAGAGATGTCACTAGACTCGTCCAAAGATGTAAACATAAATGCAAGAGCAGCGCCTATTAGACGGAGAGGTTCCGACAGCCGATCAGTTCCAGTCATTCCTCCAGAAAGGAGGTACACAGCTCATGTTTTCTGTGGAACAACCTTGCATAGACGGTCAATACCGCGGTTCGATCGCGTCCGCATTGTTACTTTGTGCCAGGAAGGGCTTCCAACAAGGGAACTGTCCAGGCATCTCGGAGTGAACGAAAGCGATGTTGTTCGGACATGGAGGAGATACAGAGAGACAGGAACTGTTCGTGGCATGCTTCGCTCAGGCCGCCCAGGGATTACTACTGCAGTGGATGACCGTAACCTACGGATTATGGCTCGGAGGAAGCCTGACAGCAACGCCACCATGTTGAATAATGCTTTTCGTGCAGCCACAGGACGTCGTGTTGCGACTCAAACTGTGCGCAATACGCTGCAAGATGCGCAACTTCACTCCCGACGTTCGCTTCACCGATAAGTGTCGCACATGCCTTCAACCAGACTATAGTTGGAGACGTGTTTGGAGGCCACGCGGTCAGGGTGGACGCCTTAGACACACTGTCCAGAGAGTGCAGCAGACGGTAGGGGCCCCGATGTTTTGGTGTGGCATTATGTGGGGCCGACGTAGGCCGCTGGTGGTCATGGAAGGCGTCGTAACGGCTGTACGAAATGCGAATGCCATCTTCCGACCGATAGTGCAACCATTTCGGCAAAATATTGGCGAGGCATTTGTCTTCATGGACAACAATTCGCGCCCCCATCGTGCACATCGTGTGAATGATTTCCTTCAGGATAAGGACATCGCCCTTTTGGAGCGCCCAGCATGTTCTCCAGACATGAACCCTGTCGCATATGCCTGGGATGGATTGAAAAGGGCTGTTTATGGACGACGTGATTAACCAACCACTCTGAGAGATCTACGCCGAATTGCCTTTGAGAAGTGGGCAATCTGGACCAACAGTGCCTTGATGAACACGACTAATACAGGCATGCATCAATGCAACAGGACGTGCCACTGGGAATTAGAGGTACCGGTGTGTACAACAATCTAGACCACACCTCTGAAGGTCTCACAGTATGGTGGTACAACATGCAGTGTCTGGTTTTCATGAACAATAAAAAGGGAGGAAATGATGTTTATGTTGATCTGTATTCCAATTTTCTGTACAGGGTTCCGGAAATCTCGGAACCGAGGTGATACCAAATTTTTTTTTTATGTGTGTAGAACCGTTCGACCGACCAAAGATCCGTATCTAAAGACTAAAAAACTGCACATTTCACGAGAATAGTCAAGAAAGGAAGTGGGAATAATCTGCTGAATTACAGGCCCATATATTGACGTCGGAATTTGGAACATATGCTGCTTTCGACCATTACGAATTTGCTTGGAGAAACCGGTCTATTGACATATAGTAGCACGGATTATTTCTTCGCGCGTAGTAACGAGTGCTAACGACAGGGTATTTCAAATTTATTACATACTAGCTGACAAACCCGGCTTTTGACGGGGCTTCATTTTGCCAATTTTCTATTAGAAAGGAAAATAAAACATTAACTCTGTAGGTACAAAGAAATATGCACAACGTACAAATGTGTAAGTACAGTATCCAAATTAACAAACATGATCAGGGACAATTTCTGAATGCTTGGTGCAGCTGCTTCGCATGTCTACTACCCGATATTGTAATGTTTGTATGGGAACATCTCTTCACGGTTGTTTGCGATTCGCAGAGAAAACTGTCAAAAGCTCTACCAAGTATCAGGGATTTCCTGAAGTTGGCTCGACTGTAGGAGTGTCTTTGTAGTAACGAATAAACTTATTAAAACTTCATGTATGATGCGGAAATTTTTTACATATCCCAGTGATTATAACTTCATATCTCTTGAACTATGTACCGTACAATGATACATTTGTGTAAGTAGAGTCAGCCGAATATGTGTATACCGTCAGTGAAATGCGTTGCGAGCAGAGTAAGTACCAAATGAGTAATAAATTTAGACGGCATGATACCATATCTCCTGATCTATTTGTAGCAAAAAGAAATAATTTTATAGGTGCTTAGAGCGGCACATCTGAAAGCTGTCTCTAAAATGAGTTGGGAGTAGAGTTAGTAGAAAACATGTGATAAATTTAAACGTCATGCACAATGCCGCAGTTTCTCATGCGTCCTATTTGTTTATAACGTCATATCTTATGAACAGTGATAGGCATATGGTTCTTACACTCACAGTGATTGTTACCTGACAGTGAGAAGTATATGTTCCAAGTTTGGTTTAAATATGGCCAGTGATTTAGGTGGCACACGCACATACATACATACATTTTTGTAATGTGTGTGGATTTCTAAATCTCCAGAAGACTTTTGACTGCGTTCCTCACGAGAGATTTCTAATCAAGTTGCGTGCCTATTGACTATCGTGTCAGTGTGCAACTAGATTTGTGATTTCCTGTTATAAATGTCACAGGTCGTAGCAATTGACGGGAAGTCACCGAGTAAAACAGAAGTGATATCTGGCGTTCCCCAAGGAATACTTATAGGCACTGTGCTGTACCTGATCTATATAAAAGAGTTAGGAGGCAATCTGAGTAGAAATCTTAGGTTTCTTGAAGATGATGCTGTCATTTCCGTCTAGTGAAGTCGTCACGAGATTCGTCAGGAGATCAAAGCAATTGCAAAATGACATAGACATGATATCTGTGTGGTGCAAAAAGTGGCAATCGATTCTAAATAAGGAAACCTGTGAGGCCCTCCACTAAAATGAATCCGATAAATATCAGTTACACGATAAATCACACAAATCTGAAGGCTGCCAATTAAAACTGAATACTTAGGGGTAACAATTAGTAACGCCTTAAAGTGGAACACTCACATACATAATGTTGTGGGAAAGTGAAACCAAAGGGTGAGCCCTGTAACAGAATTCCTAGAAAATCTGCTAAACAGGCCTTCTAAAAGTGTTGTCTACACTAACGTTGTCTCTCCTCTGCTTAAGTACCCTTGCTGTACAGTAAGGAACCTTGCCAGATATTGACAGAGGATATCGAGAGAGTCCATAGTAGCGTAGCTGGTTTTATATTATCGCGAAACTCGGAGAAAATGTCACGGATGTGATGAACGAGTAGGAGTCTCATTCGTTTAAAGAATGACGTTTCTTTATGAAATTCCAATCACCTACTTTCTCCTCTGAATTTGAATTATGTTAGCGACACCAACCTACATAGGAGGGAATGTTCAGTTTAATAAAGCAAGAGAAATCGTAGCTCGTACAGAAAGAATTAGGTATTCATTGTTTAGTCGGAAGGTGGTTCGGTGAATCCTCTACCAGGTACTTGCTTGAGTAGTCCTGTAGATGTAGAAACGCGCCAGTCCAAAGTAAATAAGTGCCAAAGAAACTGGTACACCTGCTTAATATCGTGTAGGGCCCATGCGAGCATGAAGTGGCATGGAATCGACTAGTCTGAAGTAGTGTTGCTAGGAAGTGACACCATGAATTGTGCAGGGCTTCCTATAAATCCGTAAGAGTCCGAGGGGCTGGAGATCTCTTCTGAACAGCACGTTGCAAAGCATTCCAGGTATGCTGAATAATGTTCACGTCTGGGGAGTTAGACGGCCAGTGCAAATGTTTATACTCAGAAGAGTGTTCCTGAAGCCTCTCTGCAACAATTCTGGACGTGTGGGGTGTCGCAGGGTCCTGGTGGAACTGCCCAAGTCCGTCGGTGTGCACGATGGACATGGACGGATGCAGGTGATTAGACAGGATGCTTACGTACGTGTAACCTGTAAGAGTCATATGTAAACGTATCAGGAGTCCCATATCACTCCTACAGCACATACACACACACACCACCATTACAGAGCCTCCACCAGCTTGAACAATCCCCTGCTGACATGCAGAGTCCATAGATTCATGAGGTTGTACTCGTACATGTCCATCCGCTCGATACAATTTGAGACGAGCCTCGTCCGTCCAGAGAGCATGTTTCCAGTCATCAACAGTCCAATGTCCGATGTCAGGCGAGGCGTAAAGCTTCGTGTTGTGCAGTCATCAAGGATACATGAGTGGGCCTTCGACTCCGAAAGCCCACATCGATGATGTTTGGGTGAACGGTTCGCACGCTGACACTTGTTGATGGCCCAGCATTGAAATCTGCAGCAATTTGCGGACGGGTTGCACTTATGTCACGTTTAACGATTCTCTTCCTCCGTTATTGGTCCCGTTCTTGCAGGATCTTTTTCCGGCCACAGCGATGTCGGAGATTTGATGTTTTACGGGATTCCTGATATCCACGGCACACCCGTGAATTGGTCGTACGGGAAAATCCCAACTTCATCGCTAACCCGGAGATGCTGTGCCCCAGAGCTCGTGCGCCGCCTATAACACCACGTTCAGAGTCACGTAAATCTTGATAACCTACCATTGTAGCAACAGTAACTAATCTAACAACTGCGCCAGACACTTGTTGTGTATGGGCGTTGCTGACCGCAGCGCCCTATTCTGCCTGTTGACATATCTCTCTCCTTGAATACGAATGCATGTACCAGATTCTTTGGGGCGTCAGTGTATAACGCTACTACTGAGTGTATACAAATGAGGTATTTCGCTTGGTTATTGATAACGGAAAGGCTAGCTGCGGCTGTCGCGCCTCTCTCACTTAAACAATGACTCCGTACCTCCACAGCATCGACAGCAGTCAGCCATTGTTCTTCATTACCCGGAACGCGAAACTGTATGACGGATCGGGCGTTTCTTGCAGTATATACGTAGCAGGTTTTTACAAAACGAAAAAAGGATAAACAATACTTTTACCACCCGTCGCGTTTTTCCCACCACTCAGCAACCATTTAAGATTCATTAACGTCCATCACGAATGTTAATTTAATACATCTACACCTACATCTAAATCTACATTTATACTACAAGCCACCCAACGGTGTGTGGCGGAGGTTACTTCACGTGCCACTGTCATTACCTTCCTTTCCTGTTCCAGTCGCGTATGGTTCGCGGGAAGAACGACTGCCGGAAAGCCTCCGTGCGCGCTCTAATCTCTCTAATTTTACATTTGTGATCTCCTCGGGGGGTATAAGTAGGGGGAAGTAATATATTCGGTACCTCATCCAGAAACGCACCCTCTCGAAACCTGGACAGCAAGCTACACCGCGATGCAGAGCACCTCTCTTGCAGAGTCTGCCACTTGTGTTTGCTAAACATCTCCGTAACGCTATCACGCTTACCAAATAACCCTGTTACGAAACGCGCCGCTCTTCTTTGGATCTTCTCTATCTCCTCCGTCAACCCGACCTGGTACGTATCCCACACTGATGAGCAATACTCAAGTATAGGTCGAACGAGTGTTTTGTAAGCCACTTCCTTTGTTGATGGACTACATTTTCTATGGACTCTCCCAATGAATTTCAACCTGGTACCCGCCTTACCAACAATTAATTTTATATGATCATTCGACTTCGTTCCGCACGCATACTCCCAGATATTTTACAGAAGTAACTGCTACCAGTGTTTGTTCCGCTATCATACAATCATACAATAAAGGATCCTTCTTTCTATGTATTTGCAATACATTACATTTGTCTATGTTAAGGGTCAGTTGCCACTCCTTGCACCAAGTACCTATCCGCTGCAAATCTTCCTGCATTTCGCTACAATTTTGTAATGCTGCAACTTCTCTGTATACTACAGCATCATCCGCGAAAAGCCGCATGAAACTTCCGACACTATCTACTAGGTCATTTATATATATTGTGAAAAGCAACGGTCCCATAACACTCCTCTGTGGCACGCCAGAGGTTACTTTAACGTCTGTAGACGTCCCTCCATTGAGAACAACATGCTGTGTTCTGTTTGCTAAAAACTCTTCAATCCAGCCACACAGCTGGTCTGATATTCCGTAGGCTCTTACTTTGTTTATCAGGCGAAAGTGCGGAACTGTATCGAACGCCTTCCGGAAGTCAAGGAATATGGCATCTACCTGGGAGCCTGTATCTAATATTTTCTGGGTCTCATGAACAAATAAAGCGAGTTGGGTCTCACACGATCGCTGTTCTTGGAATCCATGTTGATTCCTACAGCGTAGATTCTGGGTTTCCAGAAACGACATGATACGCGAGCAGAAAACATGTTCTAAAATTCTACAACAGATCGACGTCAGAGATATAGGTCTATAGTTTTGCGCATCTGCTCGACGCCCCTTCTTGAAGACTTGGGCTACCTGTGCTCTTTTCCAATCATTTGGAACCTTCCGTTCCTCTAGAGATTTGCGATACACAGCTGTTAGGAGGCGGGCAAGTTCTTTCATGTAGCCTACTCTGTGTAGAATCGCATTGGTATCCCGTCAGGTCCAGTGGAGTTTCCTCTGTTGAGTGATTCCGATTCCTTTTCTATTCCTTGGACACTTATTTCGATGTCAGCCATTTTTTCGTTTGTGCGAGGATTTAGAGAAGGAGTTGCAGTGCGGTCTTCCTCTGTGAAACAGCTTTGGAAAAAGGTGTTTAGTATTTCAGCTTTACGCGTGTCATCCTCTGTTTCAATGCCATCATCATCCCGGAGTGTCTGGATATGCTGTTTCAAGAGGACATAGGTGTCCCTGGAATTATATCTGATACTTGTGAGGGGAAGAAATAACGTATGTTCTGGACCCTTACACATATATTAGATCAATGTATTTTCATTTATTTCGCAACATGTCCAACAACATCAGTATCAGATACGATTCCAGGGACACCTATGTCCTCTTGTATTTGTTGTGGAAAACAGCCTACAAACGCCATCGTGCACAGTTTGCTTACCTAAAAATTATGTTGGATATAACCTAGACTTTGACTAAATGGGAGCTATTAACTTTAATAAGAAGAGACCTACTTACAAAAACACAGCAAGACTCGTTGGCCATATGGGCCGACGTACTCCTATTTAAGTGGACCACTCAGCCGCATCGCCATATTTGGTCTGTTTTAGTTCGTTTACGAAAATCTCTTAACATTTATCGTTGCGTACCGTGTCAAGATAATCCTTAGTATGTGGGGTTTAATCGCTTTACTTACAATTTTAGAAAGAGCCTTGTCTTGAAATACAAAACAAAATCTCTTCAGCTTGAGTAATTTTCTGTCACTAAGAAGAAAACATAAATTGTCTGCCCTCCGTCGCTCTACAACTTGACTACACTCAAGGTTACTAAATAATAAGGTTGGGCAGTAAGCGCTCTGCTCTGCCATTGGCTGGCCCAGTGACGTCAGCGAGGAAGCAAGCGCTCACAAGCAGACGACACGGCATGCGCGTTTACGTCAAGTTTTTGGCGGAAGATTTTGTTTATACCAGAAATGAGATGTCTAAACTACTTTTCTGCTGCTAAAATATTACAGTTAAAACTGATGAGTTTCGCAGCTTATGCCTCACGCATCGGTAAAATGTCAGATCACAACCACACTGACACACACTTGAAATTCGAAACCTCGGCTCAAATAAATCAGAAACTATTCATTTAATCGCATTGAAATGAATTTACTTAAGAGCTCGAAGTTGCACACACTTGTTTGTAAGAACAGCATTCCTTCTTTCTAAAGCCGCTGTCGTATTCATCAAAGTAACTTTATCTGTCTCAAAAAAAAAAAAAAAAAACTGTCATCTGTACATGTGCTCTTATTATGATGTTTCTTATTTGGTGACAGCTTTTCCAGAGTTTCCAGAGATTTCTTGTGTAGTTCTCGTTTCTTATACCGTTTGGTTCTGTCTTCTGTTGCGGGTGACACACTGACAGTCGCACTACTGCACGGCAAATTGCGCGAAGGAACTGCATCTGGCTTGAGCATTTTTTTTCGGGGCAAATTAAGCAATTCAGACTGTAAATCCCTTAAGTAATCTGTTTCTGTGAAATGGTGAGAACATATTCTAGCATGCGCAACATTTACACTGTCTTTCCTACAACATTTCGATAACCATAGTTTTTGTAATGTTTCATTACGCGGGTAACTGTGATACATTACGTCAGTTCCCTTTGTGCTCCAGTTGTAGGAAAAACAGCCCGTTACAGCACAGCCTGGCATCGTAAAAATTAATGTTCTCAGTCACTTGTAGATTCTCCAATAAGAATTTCACAGGACGAACCATAAACTATAGAGCTGGCGAACACAATGTTGATTCCGCTGTCCACTATCGCTAACTATTTCAGTTCCGAATTAAATATCAATTACAGCAAAAACCGTTAACACTCCCGAATTCCGACTGTTTCCGCTGTTGACTGAGTACCTCAGAAGAAAGAACTCAGTCAAAATACTCCTTCAAACACAAAACAACACAAGAAAAACAATCACACACAATTCGAACTGTGTACTGTTTGGCACGTCATGCGCACATCTGAGAAAACACGTTGCTTTCTACGCATAGCTTTCTGCACCCCCCTGACTGCACTGACGCATTTTTAGAAACAGACGGTATTGTTATCGTCAGCCTCCATGGTCGGTGGCTTATTCTAATCATAGTTTAACAGAATAATACCAACTGGGGATGGAGCCCCAATGGCCAATGTGTCTGTGTATCCTACACAGTTAGCGTATCGTGCACTTCGTATTCGAGTGCCTTCCTCGCCATTGGAGGAGGCGACATTGGCTAACAACCAGCGGATAACAAACGAACCACAGTGTTATCCTCTAAAAAATTACCCATTTTCTAATTCGTATAGCCTCACAGTAAAGGTCTGTTACGGAATTCCCCACTGGACAAAAGCGAAATTGTCATAATTTTCAACAGCGTTTTACAAATATAACGGTATTAGCTTACATGTCACATAACTTTAAAAAGAGGAATTTACATTCGTTATTAATATGGATTCATTTAAAACGAAACTTCAACATAAAACATTTAACATAAATTAACGATAAAAAACTGTAATAGATAAATGTTAACAGTAATCCAAATGCCATCAGCACTGCGTTTTTCTTTTTTTTACATTATACTAGCAGTGATTTGTAATTACTTTGGGGAAACAATCATTGGTCAGTGGCAAATAGCAGTGGAACATGCAGCGCAGATAAAAAAACTACAGACCATCTCTTCCAGTAATTAACCTTCCGTTACGGTGCGCATGAAGCACCTACGCCCAGTGAATAATAAAGTTAATTGCTAAATGTTCGGTACGAAGTTTCATTGCCGTAAATTAGCGAGGGAATTTAGAGAACTGCTGCGGTATCACAGCCGATGTCGCAGGAAAAAGGGGAAAAGCGACTCTGGAAGTGCCATGTATATTATAATGAAGTCTGTGCTCATTTAAATTCTGATTAAGTTTTGTAACAGTTCTTGTCAAGTAGCTGAGCCCGTGTTAAGCTGTTAAGTATGACGGCTGTTCCGTACAAAACACGTTCAAATTATACCAGGCGGTGAAAACAGTCGTTTCTTTTTTATAAATTAAATTTAGATGCGGTTTGTTTTCAACCATTATAAGTAAGCGCTGTAGGCACCTTGTAACATTCCCAGGCCTTAGTAGGAACTCTGTTGTGGTTTCTTTAAGCCTTTATTTTTATTGTTATTGAACTAGTATATCTGCAATATATAGCCACCAATTATGCCATTAATGTACGCAACTGAAAATCTTTAAAATAAAACATTTAATACAACAATAATAAGGTACATCACGCATTTCTAGGCCTTTGATAATGACGGATAAAAAACGAGGTCCGGCAGTATGAGCTGGTAGCACCACTCACCTGTGTCTTTAATATCATTCGAAATTTCGCCCATAAGAGGGTGAAATATACGATGAAATGTTTATTGTATGTCGCTGTTAAGGCAATTTTGAAGCTAGATCTACGAAAATCAGATTTGTTTTCTCAGGCAGAAAAACGTATTTCAGCATTTTGGAAATGTAACCCCCGTGGGGGTAAAATAGTGGATATCTTTCTTTGGAAACAAAATCATTATTAAAAAACTGCAGAAATATTTTCAAAGCTACACCTATGAAATTCGGTTTCTGACTTCTCGGTTAGAAGCAAAAAAAATGTATGTTTCAGTGATTTGGAAATGCAACCTTCAGGGTGGGGGGTGGGGGAGGGGGTAAAATGTGAGATGAAATGTTTTATGAAATATTTCATTATGAACGCATTTTTAAAGCTATATCTATCAAAATTTTTATTTGGCTTCTCGGTTATAAATAAAAATGATTTTGTTTCACTTTTCAGGAAATCCTGTCTCTAAGAGAGCCAAATATTTTATGTAAATATTTCGTTGTGAAACAAATTTTAAAGCTAAATCTACGAATGAGACTGATTCACAGACTGCTAAAGATCGAAACTTGAAATTTTGAGAGGGTGTGCCTCTCATACTGTTGGTGTCGTTTATGAAGGGACTGTCCGAAACTCCATTCCTAAGGGGGAACTAGAAGAAAAAAGTATCTTTGAAAATATGTCGCTATTAAGGCCCGGTTGAAGTTCAGGGGTAAAATAGCTAGTGAAGGTTTTCTTGATAATAATTAATTATTAGAGAAATAATAAAGCACTTTTAAAGCTACATTTATGAAAATTGTTATTTGACTTTCCAGTTACAAATTAAGAAAAAATACATGTCAGTGTTTCTGGAAGTTCATCCCTCTAAGCGCGTGAAATAGGAGTGAAATTTTTGGTGAAATTACGTCATTATGAAAGTATTTTCAAAGCTAAAAATATGAAAATTTGTGTTTGGCTTCTCTTTAAGAAATAAAAAAAAAGTCTTTCACTGTTTTTGGAAGGGGCGAAATAAGGAATGAAAATTTTTCAGAAAATATTTCGTTGTATTAAAATTTTTGTAACCCTAAACGTGTGATACCTGGTGTTTCACTTGTCTGTCAGATATAATCACAGTTGTGTTAGTGGATTCATGTTCCTATGGAATTACCACAAGAACGCAAAATACATGATCAACAAAACCCTTGGACTTCAGATATCAGAATTTCTTTTTGCTCAGAAGTATATTCGGTAAAGGCCTTGCTTCCATTGCCTTAACTAACGTGGAAAGATTAGAAGGGGATTAAATTTGTGGGCAACATAAAATTCGATTAAAGAAAAACAAAAAGAACCTGTGCAGACCATACAGTCTACGCGAGCAAATGCAGTGGGCGCTAAGCTAGACTACACATAAAAATCATTACACGTATGTATGCGTTGTCAATGTACTTCCACATTTCCTCCTAAACCATTCGGCAGATTTCAACCGATGTTCGTACACATATCACTTATTGGTCCCCTTCCCAGAATCAGCCACTTACTGTCTGGAAGTATGCACTGCCGGGTGTAGTAATCTCTTATCTCCCATTCGAACGGGGCTTAGCGTGAAGATGGAGTGACACAGAAACAAAACTGAGGAACATCTGTAGCTATTTACCAAATCTTGTACGCATATGACTCATTTTATGTATAAAAATAACATGTTAGGAATATACCACTATCACACCTGGGTGGTGAGGACGAGAAGCCGTGACATATAAACGTATTAAATAACGACCGACATCCGCCATGAATTCACAGTTTCCGAGCTTGCTAGCCTCAGTCAAGATGAAGTCTCACCCGTGAGAGGAGAGGGTGCAAAGACAGTGGTATACCAGCATATCTCCATAACGCCTGGAGCAGTTTCTACCTAATTTGGCACACGTATTATTTACAATCTGGTAAGAGTTACCGTGGCAGAAGGACACCGCTATGCCTGGGAGTGAGGGTGAAAAGGGATGACACACAAGCATAGCTTAGGAGCCGTTTCAACGAAATTTTCCTTATGCAAGACTCATTACTCGTGATTGTATAAAAGTACTTCGGAAATAAGACTCTCTTCTAACTCTTGGGGTTGGTGTGGAGATCAGCTGGGATAATGTGCGAAAATACGTTGAATGTTATGGCGGCATTCTTTCCTGTATTTAGATGACTTGCAATACTTCCATACTTCATTGGAGTATTGTTGACATAAATGCTGCTTTCAAAAGTTCACGCCTTTTCGTTTAAGCCCAGACTCTTGGGCTAAACAAATTACGTAAAAATAAAGACTCTGAGTGAACGTGACGGAATACGATGAAGTACTTACACTACTGCAAATGTAAAAAGTGTTTGTTGCATTTTCACATCTAGAAAACTAAACCATTGCATGCAATTTCATTAGGCAGAATTACGTTTACTCGGGATTCGGACGAAACTACAGGGTGAAATTCGCCACAAGTACAGGTGAAATATGTATGCTTGAATTCTGCTTGGGACCGTTTCAATGAGGTATCTGAATCTCTGTGGGGACATGGCAGACCATTCTTTCTCAAGGGCCGAAACCAGAGAAGGTAACCGACGGTCTAACTCATCGCCCTGGGTTTAGATCCGTACTCTGGACAGACTGGTCCATTTCCATTTCAGGAATGTTATTGCCGACACATCTTTGCCTCACAGAAGCTGCTTTGCGGCAGGGTGTATTGTCATGCTGATATAATCATCATCTCTGAACTGTTCCTCTACTGCACGCATTATAAAATGTGTTCATATCCTTCCGCTTTTAGCGTTTTATTAAGCGCAGTAACAGATACATTCTAACTACGGAAAACACCACCTCCTTTGTACTTCGCTGTTGACGCATGGTAGCAAGTAATTTTTCCCAAGCATTATCCAAACCCAAACCCTCCCATTGAATTGCCACAGAGTGAAGCGTGACATATGACTCCAAATTACTCGTTTCCAGTCATCCACGGTCAGGTGGCGTCGTTTAGCAGTGACAACAGAAATGTGTGGCTTGTAAAGAGCTGCTCGTGCACTGTACTCTATTCTACTTAACTCCTTGCTCACAGTCCTTTGTTATCTACGAGGCTGTCTCGTGAACTGTTGGTAGCACTCTGGATCTGTTGAGTGAGTCTTTCCACGGATTCCAAGCGATTTTTTTACTATCATACTCCGCAGTGCTCCAAGGTCTAGTTTCGTCAGTACACACCCTGTAATGCACCCCTCCTTCCTTGTTCTTGCTATTGCTAGTGTTCAATGCGGTAAAGTAAGGAGTAAGATTTACAATTAACATGTTACTTACCTTTTCTCGCACAGTTGGCTCCAGTTCGTCATGTCTAGGGATCCGATTCTTGAAGCTGAAACTCTCACATTTTAGGTTCTCATGGCTCAATTGATCTAAATAATTTCGAAGAATGTCGTTGCGTAATTTTTCTCTTGCGATCTTTTATTGCATCACATTTTACTACATCACACTGTCTTTTCAATTTTCACATTTACAAAGCCGAAATTACATTTTTCGTCAAAAACATAAAAATACGTCCGATATCAGAGGCATGCCCAGTACTGCTTCAATCTGCGGCAATAACAATATTCCAAAGGGTTTACAGTTTTTGGTTGGCTCTGAGCACTATTCGACTTAACTTCTGAGGTCATCAGTCACCTAGAACTTAGAACTAATTAAACCTAACCAACCTAAGGACATCACACACATCCATGCCCGAGGCAGGATTCGAACCTGCGACCTTAGCGGTCGCTCGGCTCCAGACTGTAGAGCCTAGAACCGCACGACCACTCCGGCAGGCTTTACAGCTTTTCTTTACAAGTGAATTTCTATTAGTTTAGATTAATATTTTATAAAGGAATCCTGAAATAAACATAATAAACAGTACTAGATCGCGTAATTAATAATAGAAATTTCTAAAATTTTTCTAAAAAAAGATTGAAAGTTTAGAGCTAGTACATATTGATTGTAACAATGAAATTGAAGTAATTCCTTTTCATAAATTTTAGCTTGTAATATAACAAAATATGTATAATAATATATGATTTTTTCAGAAAAACAGCAGAGATAATATAGACATATCCAAATTTTGAAAAATATTTCTGCTATCGATTACTACCGTTGAGGGAAAGTATTGCTAGAGGAGGATGTCTCTTTACACTTCTTTACTATTTTTCATTAATTCCGTATTACATAATGATGTCCCGATACTGTGTGGGGAGCCCGCATATCGACTAAGCTAACCAGTTGCTATGCTCTAGTCCGGTAATTCAACTTCTCTATTCTCCAGATGGTGGGACATTGTGAGGTCAAATTTGTCACGCCGTCTGTCTGGAGAGACGACGGCACACACCGCCACGTTATGTTCCTCAACTTCAATTAGCGTTCTCCTGCTGTAACCTGAGATGCTCATTAACATAGGGCTTTAGGGCCTTTTCAAAATGTTACTTGACAGACGATGACTTAAAAGCCAATGTTCATTACTAGGAAATGCAATCGACATAAAAGTTTTCTGGGTTTGGTACCGCGTCATAATGTAAAAACTACTACTGCTATAGAAGAACCAACGTTTCGGCCACGATTGCAGCGGCCTTCTTCTGGGTCTAATTACATTATGACACGGTACCAAACCCAGAAAACTTTTATATCGACTGACTCTGGCCGTGGAAGCCTACGCAGTTATAGGAAATGCAAGTTCGGACCACCATTTATATCTGTCTGTTAATTGAGTGGACGAGAGACACGACAGTAAGTTCATTCAAGATCAATAGCAATCTGTTAAGTCTCTACACTTACGAATAATTTTCAAGTGTTAGTTAACTCTGGCCAGTCATATAATTCTGTTGAACTCGGCGTTCTTTTGAAAAATCCAAGGTTAGATGCTGGCCTTCGGTCCATTACAAATCGATGGCTCCAAATGAAAACACTTTTGTAAATTGTAACCTATAATTCTACAAAATAAATGTTGGTTCTCATGTAACATAGCAGACAATTTCAAATGCTACATAAAACTGCTTGAAATCGTCCGCCACTTTTCATATCATTCTTTTTGTTTATTACTCACAACTAGCTTTCCTCATATGTTTGGTAGTTTTATGAGAGCACTGTTCGTTTTAATATTTACACATCTTCAGAAAAGCCTTTTGAAGCAACTGAAGTAAGGGCTGGTTACAATTACACTTCCGTTGTTTGAGCCAGTGTAGACGGAAAAGTATTTAGTGCAGGGGTACCCAACTTTATAGGAATAATGTTCAGAATATGCGCTGCAGCGTTTGCAGTAATGTTAGTGCCATGATTTGCCCTGAGGCGCCGATGCTGCTACGGGGACGTAGGGTTGAAACACAGGTGTGTGCATTACAGTTGCAGATAGTCAACATCAGATTGTCAACATTGGGCTTGACGAGGTGATCAGGGCTCTACTCGCAAAGATGTTTTATCAAAACAACAGCAATAGTGCTGCTGCTCTTCGTGAAGATCGACACATTAGAGAGTTACGGGAAGACCCTCTTTCCATAAAGACTTTGAAGAACGTTACTCGGAAGTTGGAAATAATTGACGTTTTGAAACTGCTTCTGGGAGAGGCCAACGGCCAATTGCGCCACAAATTGTGAAAAAAGTTACTTTTTGCAATTGCTGAGGATGCTGAACGCAATGTGCGATCTTCAGACAGTGCACGAGCTGTGTTACGACAGCTGAACGTTCCACGGTTCACCATTCTAAAAGTGTTGCGATCAATTATTGAAGTGATTTCTATACTGCGGTTACAGGCCGTCGTGAATGCAGAACGTTGTCACATTTTGCAACGTGTGTAACATAGGACGTAAACATTGTACGCAATTAACGATGTTACCTTTTAAAGTGTGTTTCTTTCGATGGTTTGTTCGTTATTTTTCCTCGGAATGTTCTTACAAATGTTTCGTAACGTTTCACTGCCCTACTATCACTCTTTTTCAATGGAGACCCTCTGAAGTAGCGGAACTGTACCAACCCTATATTTCAGTCCAACGTACCGATACTTCAGTCCCACATGCAATTAAGCTCCAAGCTGGATAGATCGAGCAGGATCGCCTGACCAGAGTCGTCTGAACATTTCCATCCGTAATGAGATTTTCACTCTGCAGCGGAGTGTGCGCTGATATGAAACTTCCTGGCAGATTAAAACTGTGCCCGACCGAGACTCGAACTCGGGATCTTTGGCTTTCGCGGGCAAGTGCTTTACCAACTGAGCTACCGAAGCACGACTCACGTCCGGTACTCACAGCTTTACTTCTGCCGGTACCTCGTCTCCTACCTTCCAAACTTTGCAGAAGCTCTCCTGCGAACCTTGCAGAACTAGCACTCCTGAAAGAAAGGATATTGCGGAGACATGGCTTAGCCACAGCCTGGGGGATGTTTCCAGAATGAGATTTTCACTCTGCAGCGGAGTGTGCGCTGATATGAAACTTCCTGGCAGATTAAAACTGTGTGCCCGACCGAGACTCGAACTCGGGATCTTTGGCTTTCGCGGGCAAGTGCTCTACCAACTGAGCTGCCGAAGCACGACTCACGTCCGGTACTCACAGCTTTACTTCTGCCAGTACCTCGTCTCCTACCTTCCAAACTTTGCAGAAGCTCTCCTGTGAACCTTGCAGAACTAGCACTCCTGAAAGAAAGGATATTGCGGAGTCATGGCTTAGCCACAGCCTGGGGGATGTTTCCAGAATGAGATTTTCACTCTGCAGCGGAGTGTGCGCTGATATGAAACTTCCTGGCAGATTAAAACTGTGTGCCCGACCGAGACTCGAACTCGGGATCTTTGCCTTTCGCGGGCAAGTGATCTACCAACTGAGCTACCGAAGCACGACTCACGTCCGGTACTCACAGCAGTTGGTAGAGCACTTGCCCGCGAAAGGCAAAGATCCCGAGTTCGAGTCTCGGTCGGGCACACAGTTTTAATCTGCCAGGAAGTTTCATATCAGCGCACACTCCACTGCAGAGTGAAAATCTCATTCTGGAAACATCCCCCAGGCTGTGGCTAAGTCATGTCTCCGCAATATCCTTTCTTTCAGGAGTGCTAGTTCTGCAAGGTTCGCAGGAGAGCTTCTGCAAAGTTTGGAAGGTAGGAGACGAGGTACTGGCAGAAGTAAAGCTGTGAGTACCGGACGTGAGTCGTGCTTCGGTAGCTCAGATGGTAGAGCACTTGCCCGCGAAAGGCAAAGATCTCGAGTTCGAGTCTCGGTCGGGCACACAGTTTTGATCTGCCAGGAAGTTTCATATCAGCGCACACTCCGCTGCAGAGTGAAAATCTCGTTCTGGAAACATCCCCCAGGCTGTGGCTAAGCCATGTCTCCGCAATATCCTTTCTTCCAGGAGTGCTAGTTCTGCAAGGTTCGCAGGAGAGCTTCTGCAAAGTTTGGATGGTAGGAGACGAG
Organism: Schistocerca americana; assembly: GCF_021461395.2. Classification (NCBI taxonomy): domain Eukaryota; kingdom Metazoa; phylum Arthropoda; class Insecta; order Orthoptera; family Acrididae; genus Schistocerca; species Schistocerca americana. Next base: position 642,510,690 of record NC_060119.1, on the reverse strand, counting down.
GTACTGGCAGAAGTAAAGCTGTGAGTACCGGACGTGAGTCGTGCTTAGGTAGCTCAGTTGGTAGAGCACTTGCCCGCGAAAGGCAAAGATCCCGAGTTCGAGTCTCGGTCGGGCACACAGTTTTAATCTGCCAGGAAGTTTCATATCAGCGCACACTCCGCTGCAGAGCGAAAATCTTATTCTGGAAACATCCCCCAGGCTGTGGCTAAGCCATGTCTCCGCAATATCCTTTCTTTCAGGAGTGCTAGTTCTGCAAGGTTCGCAGGAGAGCTTCTGCAAAGTTTGGAAGGTAGGAGACGAAGTACTGGCAGAAGTAAAGCTGTGAGTACCGGACGTGAGTCGTGCTTCGGTAGCTCAGTTGGTAGAGCACTTGCCCGCGAAAGGCAAAGATCCCGAGTTCGAGTCTCGGTCGGGCACACAGTTTTAATCTGCCAGGAAGTTTCATTTCCATCCGTGGTTATCTGGAAAGCATTCCCTTTAATACCGCTGAAGGACAGTTGCAGATCGCAAAGTATCTGGATTTACAGCTTGAGCCAGAGATGGTTTCCGTAAAATCACTAAGCTGGTCGAAGCCTTTTATCCAGTAATTCGTCGACGAGTCTGGTGTGGCAATAGAAAGCAGGAAAAGAAAGGATGAAGTTTTAAGTTTCCCGTTTAATATACCATTCACGTAGGAGGGTCGTTGCTGACATACCGTTGTTTGACCATCGCGTAGACTCACGTACGGAAGACATACAATTGGGCCTCTCTGGCGTTGATAAACAGCTAAAAGATTTGAAAACAAATAGGTCTCCAGGTTCGAACGGATTTCTAATTTTGTTTCAGAAAGAGTAGTTTACGTCATTGGCCCGTTTCTTAGCTTGCATTTTTTGCGAATCTCGCTAGAAAACATGGGTGGAAAACGGACCTGCAAAATCACAGACCAATATCCTTAACGTCGGTGCGCTGCAGAATTCTTGATTATAATAAAGCTGCTGTCAAGAAATCAGTACGGATTTTGAAAGGTAGCGCTCGTCCGAAACTCTACTTGTCCTTTTCTTGCACGATATTCTGCAAACCACGGATAAAAGGCATCAAGCAGATTCCTTATTCCTAGATCTCCGGAAAGCGTTTGACAAAGTGGCCCACTGCAGACGGTTAACGAATAAGCTATAGGTTCGCAAATAAGCGAGTGCCCGAAGACTTTTTAAGTAATAGAACCCCTCGCTGAGCGTTCATCATGTGATACGACGGATAGGGTGAGCAGAAATCTGCGACGGTTTGCTGAAGACGCTGTAGGATACGGAAAAGTATCTTCATTGAGTGGCTGTAGAAGGATACCAGATGACAGAATAACTATTTACGCGCGTGGCAGCTCGCCATAAATGTAGAAAAATCTAAGTTAATGCGGACGATTAGGAAAAGCATTTATGTAGTGTTCGAATACTGTGTTATTGGTGTGCTGTTACACACGGTCGCCTCTATTACATATGTAGGCGTAATGTTGCAAGGCGATTGAAATAAAACGAGCACTTAAGGAGAGTAGTAGGGAAAGAGAATGATCGACTTCGGTTTATTGGAACAGTGGAAGACTTTTACTAATATTGTAGATTGGAATACATCCAGCAAATGGCAAATGGCTCTGAGCAGTATGGGACTTAACATCTATGGTCATCAGTCCCCTAGAACTTAGAACTACTTAAACCTAACTAACCTAAGGACAGCACACAACACCCAGCCATCACGAGGCAGAGAAAATCCCTGACCCCGCCGGGAATCGAACCCGGGAACCCGGGCGTGGGGAGCGAGAACGCTACCGCACGACCACGAGATGCGATCCAGCAAATAATTGAGGATGTAGGGAGCAGAGCTACTCTGTAAAAGTAGCATAGGAAAGAAATCCGTGACGGGTCACATCATATCAGTCGTAAGACTAATAAAAATAAATGGAAATATAATTCTTCTGTGACCCCCTACTGGGCACTGCTCGAGGTTTTAGGGTCCGCTCAGAGTCTGAGTAACGGAAGACATCGAAGCAGTTCAGAGGTGTGCTGCTAGCTACACTACTGGCCATTAAAATTGCTACACCACGAAGATGACGTGCCACAGACGCGAAATTTAACCGACAGGAAGATAATGCTGTAATATGCAAATGATTAGCTTTTCAGAGCATTCACACAAGGTTGGCGCCGGTGGCGACACATACAACGTGCTGACATGAGGAAAGTTTCCAACCGATTACTCATACTGTAAGGTGTCAGACAAATCCAACACCTTCCATGAAAACCCTGACATGATAAGCAAATCCAGTAGTACGTCACATAGCTCCGAATAAATCGTGACATTAAATTAACCAAAGTAATACGAGTAACAAGTGAGCAAATGGAATACCACAGACTAACACAAGAATGCCTAAATGCATGTCATACCTTTCCACCGTGAGACAGACGCAGTTCCGAGGGGAGAAACGAGAACAGAAGCCAAGAGCAGAACCGTGTTAAGCTGGAAGGCCCTACAATAAGGGACGGACACCCACGTGGCCATCTAACCGCTAGGACCACCCCCCAGCCCATGTTAAAAGCTAGAGCCCTCCAGAAGAGCGGTATAGATTTTACGATAACACAGAAAGGGCTACCCCAGCCGCAAGTTTTAGCGTGAGACTTTTTCGCGTCTCTGTTACGTTGCAAACTTTAAAAACATTGCCCCACCACGAAAAGTATAACGTTTCTCATTGGATAGACAGAATTCTTGTAGGCAGAGCTTAAGGTTAACATTGAGACCCTGATTGGCCAGATGAAAACACAGCCAGATAGTTTTTTTAAACCAACTTCGGTACATTGTAGTAAGGAGAAGTTAGGAAGAGTTGCTTCCGAGACGGCGAGGTGAGCGGAGCTGTGCTGACCGCTGCCCCCTGACGAACACCGACAAGGTAATGAACGCACGCGATGCTGCATAACAGCGCATAAAGCTTCACTCAGAACTGCAGAAGTCTCATCTGCTACACCCCCTTTTTGCGTAATACTAGTGTCGATCGTCAATTAAAGCTCATGGTATTCACATTTGCCACTTGAAGTAAAAAATCTAAAACACGATGATATTTCTGTTATACAGTTATTGAGAAGCCACATCAGCCACTGTAATTTACGACAAGTTAGATAAGTAATTAAAGACAATTGAGGGTCACTGTAGACCATTTTGATAGTTTTCTCTTTTGTGAAACTTAATATAAACCTAGATTATAGATGTGATATGGCATAGGTCATCCTTCGATCCATTGCAGAACTTGTAAGCCCATTCAGGGAATATTCGTCACATTTTTGTTGAACGCAGTTGGTTTTTACCATCCTGTATTAAAACATTTCCTTTTATCAATAGTGCAATTTATAAACGATGTTTTGTAAGTAGAATAAAATTTCCAATGGTAAACTTAACTGCTTTTTCCACGTTATTTTACCAGCTAAATAAATAGGAAAGCCTTGAACCCCTTCCACAAAATTTAGTTAGTATTAAGATTCTTTTACAGGGAGTGCAGTGGAGCTGACGCTGAAATCATTAAGTATTTGGTTATATCATGGCTAGTCTCACTGAACTCTTCTGAACTCTACATGTCATGTGTGGTCTGACGTCTCCTTACCAGCAACAGGTCCCAGGTTCAAACTAGTCAATTCCCTAAAAAACACGCTCATAGCGTCGTTGCGCGAAAGTGGTAGGGAGGCACGATATACTACAGACAGACACCACGCAGAATGTTAGAATACGCAAACAGCAGGTGACCGGCGTTGCCTGGTGAAACTTTGTTGTGATGCCTCGTGTAAGGAGGAGAAATGCCTTCCATCACGTTTCCGACTTTGTTAAAGGTCGGATTGTAGCCCATCGCGATTGCGGTTTGTCGTATGGTGACATTGCTGCTCGCACTGGTCGAGATCCAGTGACTGTAAGCAGAATATGGAATCGGCGGGTTCAGGAGGGTAGTACGGAACGCCGTGCTGGATCCCAACGGCCTCGTGTCACTAGTAGTCGAGATGACAGGCATCTTATTCGCATGGCTGTAATGGATCTTGCAGCCACGTCTCGATCCCTGAGTCAACAGATGAGGACGTTTGCAAGACAACAACCATCTGCACGAACAGTTCGACGACTTTTGCAGCAGCATGGACTATCAGCCCGGAGACCATGGCTGCGGTTACCCTTGACGCTGCATCACAGACAGGAGCACCTGGGTGCACGAATAGCAAAACGTTATTTTTTCGGATGAATCCAGGTTCTGTTTGCAGCATCATGATGGTCTCATCCGAGTTTGGCAACATCGCGGTGAACGCATATTGGAAGCGTGTATTCGTCATCACCATACTGGCATATCACCCAGGGTGATGGTGTGGGGTGCCATTAGTTACACGTCTCGGAATCTCTTGTTCGCATTGACGGCACTTTGAACAGTGGACGTTACATTTGATATATTAGTACCCGTGGCTCTACCCTTCATCCGATCCCTGCGAAACCCTAGATTTCAGCAGGATAATGGACGACCGCATGTTGCAGGTCCTGTACCGGCCTTTCTGGATACAGAAAATGTTCGACTGCTGCCGTGGCCAGCACATTCTCCAGATCTCTCACCAACTGAAAACGTCTGGCCAATGGTGGCCGAGCAACTGGCTCGTCACAATACGCCAGTCAGTACTCTTGACGAACTGTGGTATTGTGTTGAAACTGCATGGGCAGCTGTACCTGTACACGCCATCCAAGCTCTGTTTGACTCAATGCCCAGACGTATCAAGACCGTTATTACGGCCAGAGGTGGTTGTTTTCGGTACTGATTTCCGAGGATCTATGCACCCAAATTGCGCGAAAATGTAATCACATGACAATTCTAAAAATGGTTCAAATGGCTCTGAGCACTATGGGACTTAACATCTTAGGTCATCAGTCCCCTAGAACTTAGGACTAATTAAACCTAACTAACCTAAGGACATCACACACATCCATGCCCGAGGCAGGATTCGAACCTGGGACCATAACGGTCGCGTGGTTCCAGACTGAAGCGCCTAGAACCACATGTCCACACCGACCGGCTGTCAATTCTAGTATAATATATTTTTCCAATGAATACCCGTTTTTCATCTGCATTTCTTCTTGGTGTAGCAATTTTAATGGCCAGTAGTGTATGTTACCGGTATCTGGAACATCGCGCGACCGCTGTGGACGTGCTTCATCTTGTTTCAAGATCTCAAACAGGGAATCCTTGGAAGGAAGGCGACTTTCTTTTCGCGAAACGCTATTGAGAAAATCTAGGGAACAAGCATTTGAAGATGAATACAGGAAGGTTCTACTGCCTCCATAGTACATATCGCGTAGGGACCACAAATGTAAGATAAGAGAAATTTTGGGGTCGTACGGAAGCTTTTAGAAAGTCGTTTTTCCCCTCGCTCCATTTGCGAGTGGACTAGTAGTGGTACATGGCACCATTCTCTTTTCATAATACGGTAGTTCGGGGAATAGATATGTAGATGCAGATGCTTGAATACATATCGAAAGTGTTCAAAAAATGGCTCTGAGCGCTATGGGACTTAACTTCTAAGGTCATCAGTCCCCTAGAACGTAGAACTACTTAAACCTAACAAATCTATCACAAACATCCATGCACCAGGCAGGGCCTAGAACCGCTGGGCCACCCCGGCCGGCATCGGAAGTGTGATGCAACTTGTAAAGTGCAGTTTTTGAAGTAATAGCGACGACCAGAGTGCTGGCACTTGTTTATACAAGCGTACTACCCTCACATACTCTCTCACTGTAAACTCGAGACTGCCACGTCGTGCACAGATATCAGCTGTGAATTTTTCTGTGTTAACGCGAGGGGTGAGCTCCGTGTCTATCGTCAGCGCCAGCCGTTCCTCGCGCCGCGTTCTGTTCCGCCTGCTGATGTTTACTCGAAAGTAAATGAAACGTAAATACCACCTGTTGCTTTCTCGTTAGCTGAGCTGCGTCTAAATGTTAATAAGATCGTCTGACATTTCCATTAAACATCGTTTCCTAAAATTAGCTTACACAAAGGAAGACGATGTCAGCAAATTAACTTTATCTAGAGGGCACAGAAAATTAAGAAGTCTCCCTTTGACTAATTCCTTCCAGAATGCGTATTTCATACGTTACCTTTTCTGGCCTTGCGCACGCAGTCGCAATTAAACTGATAATACCATGGAAATCTTTAGGAATTATATAAGTTTTCGAAAAGCATTTTGGCTAATTCCAAGGTATCACATCAACAGATGAAAGATACTGCAGATGTTCAAGTTTTTAAAATATTTGTAGTAAATGTCTCAGTTGCATTATGTCGAAATGAGATTGTTGTTGTCTTCAGTCCTGAGACTGGTTTGATGCAGCTCTCCATGCTATTCTATCCTGTGCAAGCTTCTTCATCTCCCAGTACTTACTGCAACCTACATCCTTCTGAATCTGTCTAGTGCATTCATCTCTTGGTCTCCCTCTACGATTTTTACCCTCCACGCTGCCCTCCAATGCTAAATTGGTGATCCCTTGATGCCTCAGAACATGTCCTACCAACCGGTCCCTTCTTCTTGTCGAGTTGTGCCACAAACTCCTCTTCTCCCCAATTCTACTCAGTACCTCCTCTTTAGTTATGTTATCTACCCATCTAATCTTCAGCATTCTTCCGTAGCACCACATTTCGAAAGCTTCTATTCTCTTCTTGTCTAAACTATTTATCGTCCACGTTTCACTTCCATACATGGCTACACTCCATACAAATACTTTCAGAAACGACTTCCTGACACTTAAATCTATACTCGATGTTAACAAATTTCACTTCTTCAGAAACGCTTTCCTTGCCATTGCCAGTCTACATTTTATATCCTCTCTACTTCGACCATCATCAGTTATTTTGCTCCCCAAATAGCAAAACTCCTTTACTACTTTAAGTGTGTCATTTCCTAATCTAATTCCCTCAACATCACCCGACTTAATTCGACTACATTCCATTATCCTCGTTTTGCTTTTGTTGATGTTCATCGTATATCCTCCTTTCAAGACACTGTCCATTCCGTTCAAATGCTCTTCCAAGTCCTTTGCTGTCTCTGACAGAATTACAATGTCATCGACGAACCTCAACGTTTTTATTTCTTCTCCATGGACTTTAATACCTACTCCGAATTTTTCTTTTGTTTCCTTCACTGCTTGCTCAATATACAGATTGAATAACATCGGGGGTAGGCTACAACCCTTTTTCACTCCCTTCCCAACCGCTGCTTCCTTTTCATGCCCTTCGACTCTTATAACTGCCATCTGGTTTCTGTACAAATTGATAATAGCCTTTCGCTCCCAGTATTTTACCACTGCCACCTTTAGAATTTGAAAGAGAGTATTCCAGTCAACATTGTCAAAAGCTTTCTCTAAGTCTACAAATGCTAGAAATGTAGGTTTGCCTTTCCTTAATCTATTTTCTAAGATAAGTCGTAGGGTCAGTATTGCCTCACGTGTTCCAACATTTCTGCGGAATCCAAACTGATCTTCGCCAATATTATATTAAAGAATTTCCTCTTTAAGCTCCTATCGAATGTGTGTATTGACGTATTAGAGAAAAATATTAAATCAGTAGAGATGGGATCAAGTGTAGAGAAGAAATTGACTGGACGTTGGAAGAGCGAGAAGTAGATTATCGCATGAGATGGGAGGAAGGAAGAAAGAAATAGAGAAGAGGAAAGCATGGTTAGTGTTGTTCACGTCTGGTGTAAATATTCGACGCTGCTGTAAGAACTTAACGGTCTTACAACGCGTAGTACTGTTGTTACAGTGCTCTGAGGAATCGTTCGTACTTTTTAATTTTATCCATTTTTCGCAGCTTCATAAATGACCTTGTTCAATACACTGGAAGTATAAATTAACAAATGCCGTCAGTCATAACTTTTCGTGTTTTATTAAGTGCACGATGAATTTCGGGTGTAATTTCTCTTAATACATGCTATATTTTTTCTCTTGAATGAGGTGAAATGCATATTCCTCCCATGAAAATGTTTGGTGTTAGGTTATGAATTTCGTAAGTTAAACGCGGAAATTATGGGCGAAGTAGTGGGAAAGATGAAGAGTGTTAAGTTCTTGGATTATGAGGTAAGTTTACACTATTCACCTTTTCCACAATTTCGCTCATAATTTCCGAGTTTGTCTTACGAAATTCATAACCTAACACAAAAACTTTTCATGACAGGAATATGCATTTCATGTCGTTCAAGAGAAAAAATTAAGCTTGTATTAAGAGAAATTACACCTGATGATGGACCTACAGGATCCGAATGCGTCGTGTACTTAATAAAACACGAAAAGTTGTGACTGAAGGCGTTTGTTAATTTATGCTTGCAGTGTATCGTTTATACAACTCAGAACTAGTCAAAAATTTACTAGCACCACATGGTACTCGTAGTTGTCTTTTACAAAGAATGTACTTACTTTTCTTTTTGACGGGGGGGGGGGGGGGGATGTTATCAGTTTTTTGTTGGATGAAAGAAGAGAATATAGAAGAGAAAAGCACAGAAACTTTTGAGATGAAGTGCCGCAGAAGAATGCTGAAGACTAGATCAGTAGACCATGTAGCCAACGCGGAAGTAGCGAACAGAAGTGCGGGAAAAGAAATTTGTGGCATATTTCATTGAAAGAAGGGATCGTTTGATAGGACACATTCTAAGACATCAAGGGATCACCTATTTAATACTGGAGGGATGTGTGTGTGTGTGTGTAGGTGGGTGGCGGGGGGGGGGGGGGGTGGGGGGGGAATTAAAACTGTAGAGGAAGACCAAGAGGTGAAAGCGTGAAAGCAGGTTCAAAAGATGTAGGTTGCAGTAATTATTCGGAGATGAAGAGGCCTGCATAGGATGTAGTAGGATGGAGAGCTGTTTCAAACTGGTCTTCGGACTAAATACAACAAGAACAACAACGACAAAAACATCTTCCAAAATCTATCTCACACTGAAATATATGCTCTCAACAGCACGCTTTTCTATCGTAGGAGTTATTTTCTGCTGTCTTGACACTTTCCCTACAGGAGAGACTAATTTTGTGAAAATCTCTAACATTTCTGACTACATTACACTGTTGAAACTTTTTCGAGAACGACAGATGCAATGAAAGTGTTTTCCTTAACGTCTAAAATGTGTTTGTAGTGCATTATCCTGTCCTAAAACAAAACTAATCGTCATGTAACAGCCTCAGTTTGATTTTCCAGTCGTTGGTTATATGAACTGTAGGATAATCCTCCTTTTTGTCAGTAATTGATACCTTCGGAATTGTGTGCCCGATGGCATGGCTTGAGTTTCATAAATTCTATAAATTAACTTGAGAAATACTTTGGATGCCAGATATCTGTCGTGCTTTAGAAATTTGGAACGTATGTTATCTACCCTCGGCCTCTTTTGATTGCAAGTCATCCAAATATTACTTATTCTCTCACGTTGTGAGATATTTCCTTCCTGTCGTAGAGACTGTAAATGTTTTATTTCGACATATCTGCATTTGCCACTTCTTTTAGTATGGAAATTCCTTCTACACTCTGAATGTTGAAGTATTTGGTCTTAATGTCTCCAAACATTATTTAAAGCTGTATGATGATTCTGCTCTTCAGACGACTTTTTCTTTCCTGATTTCCTTACAGTTTATCTGTAGCCATTTCCCTTTACCTTCCTTGCACGTCCTATTGAGTTAATTTCTATGTGACATAAGTTAAGATATTGCTTTGTTTTTGTTGATAGTTTTGTGTTTCCTTCGTTCGACGATCAACTGAGGGCTGTGCCTCCTCCATTTCGCATTGTACGATGATTTTAACAAAACCCGCGTGACATCATCTTAGTGCATGGAACAATCCTAACTATTATCTTTTAGTCCTCCGTCTCTGTTTCGCATCTACTTTTACTAGTTCTGATGAGAGCTGATCGTCTTCAGATTTACGCAGTTGTGTAAGCAACCTGTTCCATCTGAATGAATACTTTCTTCTGAAATGTAGTTCGTAATGGATAAGATGGTTTGCCCTAGCAGCTACATACATCTGAAGTTGATCTGAGCTAGTCATGACTTAAAAATAAGGGTACAATTGGTATGGCGAAATAAACGATAACGTTTTAAATATCAAGACAGTTGCTGTGTTTCACACTACGAATATGGTTCTACAACTTCATCTACATAGATACTCCGCAAAGCACCGTACGGTGCGTGGCTGGATGAATCTCAGTGGTCTTGCTATTTGTCACCAATATCCTCTTCATACATTCCAGCATCTTGGTAAGGAAAAAATCTCTAATTATCATGATGTTGGATACGGATTCCTGGTCTGTGAGGCACTGGTCATATGGCAGACCTCACGTCTGGATATTTTATGCTCCCTTTATTTCTTGGATCGTTTGTACTTAACAATAAAGACAGAGATATTCATTAAATTAATTAAAAATTATAATTATTATAATTAATTTAAAAAGCATTAATAAAGAGATATATTAAGTTCATGAGAGTCTAAGTCATTCACTTATCCATAAATTTACAAATGCTGAAATAACGGTCTGTAGTACGATCTCTTTCTTCCCTCCAAACATAGGTACACCAAAACCGAGACATTTCGGTTGCTTTTTGCTCCAGTACTGCAAACTTTCAACACCTGTTTTGTATCGTATGTGTGGTACAAAGGACTTGACGTCATCACCAATTTTAACTCCAAAGTATGCATGACACATTTTCCTCATAAAAGGTGCAATTTTGAACTTGCTATTGGCCTGGTGACTTTAATACAATTCATTTTGCTACAGTGATACTTTCACCTAGAGAGCTCAAGTCATACTAGTCTGCAGTTTGCTACAAGTTAGAGGCAAGGTCAGATAATCCCTCACTTTTCCCTCCTACAGAGCGGCCACCTCCCGCTCAACATACAGCGCTGCAGCTGTGACTGTTCCTGCAGCGTTACTCTCAAGGTCTTTAACAAAACACAGAAAATTTGAAGTGTATTTTCATACTTGTTAACTTCATTTATGTGAACATCATGTATTTAATGTAGCTCTGTGATATGGAAATAATTCCGCTTTTTGATAATAAATTTAAAAATTTCAAACACTTGAATGGCTTATATACCTAATAGGCTACTATTTACATATTGAGATTGCGAAGAAACGTGACCTTGTTGACCACAGTAGTTAACATTTTTGCATTCGACGTGCACCAAATATAAGAGATGACATAAAAACCCTTGACCTCGAAAAACCATCTAAACACTTTATTCAAGGGTTTTTTAGGGTTGGTGACGAAGTCGCAGACAAAGGAAACATCAGGACTATCGGAAGAAAGTGTGGGTGGAATAAAGTCACGATTTTAGGCGTCGTTCATAAAGTCTGCTTGCCGTCTATCGCTGGTATATGGATTACCGCGTTGCACGTTTATAGGGCTGCTTCGAAACTAGGCTGTATCGCTACAAGGTTACATGATGACAGCCGCCTTGGAATCCAGTACTCTGGCACAAACATTCACGAAAATGCAGCGCCGTATTGATCTATCTATACAGTTGGGAGAGATCACTTCAGCACCTCTTGTAAAATATCTTCATTTCTCTACCATAGAGGTATGTCATGTACAAATTTGGTTTCATATTTTCATAACACTTTACCTGAGGCCCCTTACGAGTGGGACACCCGTTTGAACATGTGAAGCATTAAAACCACCGTCTTACCTTTTTCTATTTTTTATTGATACTCTCTCGGAAACTTTAGAATGGAAGGGTACATTCTCTTTTTTCTTAAAATACTACATCTCATTCTATATAAGGCATTTGCCTTTAATACTCAAAGGAATTCGAACATGTCTTATGTCTGTCATTCAGTATTAACACAGTTGTAATTAGGATCACCATTAAAACATAAATGTACGATGACATCATGGAGAACTATAAGCTGAGGTTACTTTTTCTTATTTGTTTTGTTGTTGTTATGGTTGTTGTTGTTTCCATTAAAGGTGCTATGCGTGTTGCTCCGGCAACAGCAGCAAGGGGTGCGTCCGCTGTGGGCCTGAATTGCGCGGGAGCAAGTTTATAATTGCGGCGCTTATCATACACAGTACACAGGAAGCTGTTATCTTAGCGTTGCAGTAACTTCTACACATACGGTAGGGAACAGGAACGTCATGTTATATTAGTCTGATGCCGCTGCTGTAAACGAAACGAAATAGAATTAATTTACGATTTTCCCGAAGTACTGAAAACCGCCGAAATTCGTGAAGAAAACACGTCTCTATTGTTTCCCGTTGTTCTAAATTTATAAAAGTCGATGTACATATGTACGTATGTGTATCTGTTTCCTTCTACACCATAGGCCAGATTTTACTTCACTCGGTACGCATGTCATTTACTGTCTCGAAGGAATCACTGTGGAGTAAGAACCACTCACTTGATGTGTGGATGGGAGTGAAAAAGTAATGTAGCCAACAACGCGAGGATAGTCATGGCCACCCAGTATTTGACAATGAGAGTAGTTAGAGACTTGGGACAAACTGTACACATAGTTCCAACTCTTTGCGAAACCTTTTCTGCGTGACGACCCCCACAAAATAATGAAACGAAAAAAATTGTCGCTTACTTCATTTTCGCTCTCCATGTAGTGAAACTGACACATGAGGCACGACGTTTTAATTTATTGCTGCTTTACTACTAACTGTTTTCGCAATGCATTTTGCAGAGAGCAGGCACATACACCGCTGGTTGTACCTGCCCAATCGTATCACTGTACGCACATTGTTCAGTAAATACGCCATCATAAAAATTGAGCTGTGTGAGAATGAAACTGCAGAACTCTATAATTTTCCAAAACTATTAAAAACTGTGGTAAAAATTGAGATAATTAACTATAAAATTTTTTTTTTTTTTTTGTAAACATGAAGTTTTAAATGTAACAGCTCATAAATTTTTTCATAAATTAAATTAATTCTAGAGTTTCATACACCTGTACGTTTTGCTTGTATGCTGTGCTAAGTTCATCGAAGAATCTCTCTTACTTAGGATGAAAAATATATCTATAGCAACAAATGCAGCCAATAGTAAGTGAAACAAATGATGAAATTTCACAAGTAAAAAAACTGTTTTTTATGTTTTTGAACTTCCACTGCTATGAGTGTGAATACTGAATCCTTTCTGGCCATGCTGACAAAGTTTTATGAATTTATTTGTAAAAGTGTAGACAGTGGAAATTAAAATGTCCTGTGGTGCCTCTTCTGCTCCACTTCGGCCCCCTTGACCTCCTATCCCCCTCAAATATGTCTTAAATGTATTTTACGTGTTTGTATGCCATGGGTTAAAATTTCATCCTAAACTCCTGAAACGATTTCAATCAAATTTTGTACTGTAGGGGTAAGAACCACCAGCCTTCTACAGGGATGAGTATGATAGTACAGAGAGGGAAGGGAGGACGAGGAGATGGACAGACAGCGAGGGGGAAGGAGGAGATAGGCACAGATAGGAGGTGGAAGAGATGGACATAGAGTGTGGGAGCGGGTTCAAAATGGTTCAAATGTTTCTGAGCACTATGGGACTTAACATCTATGGACATCAGTCCCCTAGAACTTAGAACTACTTAAACCTAACTAATCTAAGGACATCACACAACACCCAGTCATCACGAGGCAGAGAAAATCCCTGACCCCGACGGGAATCGAACCCGGGAACCCGGGCGCGGGAAGCGAGAACGCTACCGCACGACCACGAGCTGCGGACCGTGGGAGGGGGAAATAGACAGAGGGAAGAGAAGGATATGGACAGAGACAGGAACAGGAAGAGTCTGAGAAAGGGCGAGGAGGAGATGGAATTAGATGGGGACGAAGTTGATTGACAGAAGAGGAAGGGGCAGATGGACATAGGGGATTTAGGGGAGAAGCAGATCGGTGGAAAGAGGCGTAAGAGGAGATGGACAGAGATTGGAGTAAGAGGAGATGGACAGATGATCAGGAAGAGATGGACAGAGAGAAGGGATGGAGCAGATGGACAGAAAGTGGAGGAAGGAGGAGACAATCTAATACAAAATAAATACATACCCAGGCAACGCCAGGTGTTCAGCTAGTACGCGGATGAGACTCCTTCGGGGTGTCTGAAATCGCTGGAGGAAGCTACAGTCACACAAATAATCTATAATGTATACTCCACGAGACTACAATAATGTCGAACCTGAGCCATACAATTCCTAAGGTGACAGAACTATCGTGCAATCAGCTTCATACATCAAAGTTGCTTACAGCACTAATTTACAGAGGAATGGGAATTTAAACTGATCTGTTAGACGATCTCTACAGCATTTGGAAAGGTAAAAGGCAGCAGAGAAAATATTCTGATCCATTTTTTTTTTTTTTGGTCATCAGTCTACTGACTGGTTGGATGCGGCCCTCCACGAATTCCTTTCCTATGCTAACCTCTTCATCTCGGAGTAGCACTTGCAACCTACGTCCTCAATTATTTGCTTGACGTGTTCCAATCTCTGTCTTCCTCTACAGTTTTTGCCCTCTGCAGCTCCCTCTGACCCAGCGCTTGATAATGCGAGCGAAACTTAAGAAAAAATCATGATGCCTTCGCAGGATTCATTGACCTGGAAAAAGCGTTGGACAATACTGTGCCGTAATGGTAATCGCACCGTTTCGTTGGTGTCTGCGTGGCATTTGGATTTTCCGACTGGATCGTCGATCGGGATTGCAGAGCCATATAGACGGTGCTGTTGTGCCCGCCCGACCGAATGCAGCAGGGATCACGTGGGGGCGGAGTCTCAGGGGCCAGGGCGAGACGGCACAAAATTGACCAGGCGGGTGGGCTCGTAATGGAACTGGGCTAGGGGAAACACCTTGGCTGTCGATCAAGTTTGAAGTGTTGCTGAATTCAGTTGGTACTGGTACCACATCTATGTCACCAGTAGTTGTAAAATAGCTGCTTCTTGTTAGTATCTATGTAACTTGGTTAAAATCAAGTTAATACTAGTCATTTGTAATTTGAAGCAAATGGCTGTGACTTTTTTCTTGCAGTGACGTTTGATTTACCGTGCTTTTAATTGGGCGGCGGCTTCTAATAATATAAAAAAATTGTCATTTATTCTTCAGTATCAGTTGCACATTTTTAATTGCATGTAGTGTTTCGATCTCTCTGGATCTTCTTCGGATCCAAGAAGCTGCGTCAGCAATCCACCTTGTCTGTGTCAAAAAAATATATAAGAGAAATGAGATCCTGATAACTACTGTGGAATGTGTGAAGCCTGTGCCTAAAAGAAACAGATCTATGTAAAGATCTGAAAAAAGGAACATGAGTTTTGCAACAGTCACAAAAAGAAAAATCCCAAAGGAACTGCAGATTTACATGGATACTTAATGCAAGGAGTGGAGTGGCTATAGTAGTAGATGATGTATGGAAATCTAAAATCGAAGATTATATTTACATAAATGACAGGACCGAAACAACGAGAAACAAAATAGATCGGGGATTTCTAATAGTGACTGCGGTGTACGCCCCTGAAGAGAGAAAAAAGGGAAGAGACTGAAGCTCTTTATGAAACCCTGCAAAGATAATTAGATAAATCCAACAAAATGGACCGCCTATTAATCTACGGAGATTTAATAGCCAGAATGGGAAGTAATCTAGTGGCTCTAACAGATGCAACTCCTGGCGAACAACACATACTGTAAATGATAATGGGCATTCTGTTTTGCGTTTTGCCTCAAGTAATGGACTGAAAAAGTACAAATTACTTTTTTTCAGGAAGATTTGTGTACATAAATACAATTGGAGCGCCAGAGAACAGAGATTTGTCATAGGTTATGTGATGGCCAACAGTAAAATTGGCAGGCAAGTTGAGGATATTCACGATTTCATAGATAGTGGTATTTGACTTGGACCACTACCTGGTGGTAGCAAAAAAAGCTATGCTCGCTAGAGAGAAGAAGACAAAGAGTTGGAACAAGATAGGAATAAGGTTTTAAGATATACTTATTACAGAATGAGAGCATAAAACATCTATACCAAGAAATACAGAACCTTTGCTTAAACCAGAGACACACAAGTGACAGTTTAGAACCGAATGGCAAGATATAAAGCTATGTATTGAACAGGCCGTAAATGTGTCACCAGGAAAAAATGGAATAAGAGGGGAAATAAGAAGGGACTTTGTGTATGGAACGACGATATCGCATAAGCAGTTGAGGAAACGAAACGAGCGCACAGATATATTTACAAACGAAAGCAGATCTGTGAAACAAGAATATAAAGGGAAAAGAAATAAAGGAGAAATCACAGTCAGGAAAACAAATGAAGAGTGGTGGAATAATTTTGTGAGCAGAATTGAACATGATATAGCTTACAAGATGATAAAGCAATAAATAAAGCTTGAAAAAAGACAACAAACCTAAACATAATAGCAGAACACAAAGGGATTGCAAATTACAAATAGCCCTGTTGTAATGAAAAAGAAGCATTAGAGGAGAAAACACCCGAAAAGCATTAACCATACGACGGCGATCTCACAACGATCCAAGAACCAAAATAAGACTAGAATAAAGCAAAAAAACAGAAGACAACTGCACCCAACGCCACAGACGAAGAGCTATTTAAACTTGGGTGTTTATTTTTAAATCTTGGACTCCTTCATTTGTACAATATGTGGTGTAAAAGACGCCAAACCCGAAACGATGGATAGTCTCAGATTTCATATTAGTTTCTATGAAAGGTAAACGAAATGAACGCAGTAATTACAAAGGCATAACATTAGCGGACACAGCGTGTAAGAGTTACGCCAAGATAATAAATCAACGTCTATAAACTATTTCGGAAATTCTGTTGTCTGAAGAAAAAATGATTTTAGAAAGTCGAGGTCCTGTACTTACAATGTTTTCACACTAAACAAATTAGTGAACTTGACACAATAAACTGCAGAAGTATCAAACGATACGCGGAACAGGAAATAGAAAATTGATAAATAAAGTGAGGAAACACACAACAATAAAGATTTATACGTTAATGGACATCCCCACATTGTCATTTGGAAGTGAATCCTCGACAACTGCTAAAAAGCAAGAAATTGGAATCCAAGCAACAGATATAAAATTTCTAAGAGAGGTGTCGGGCTGCACCAGATTAGATAGAATAAGAATTGAAGACCTAAGAACAGAGCTTGCTATATATGCTGTAAATTAGCAGATAAAGTCTCATCGACAAATCTGGCTAAAAAATCTACAAAGAATCCCAGGTTCTAGATTACCAAAACTAGCCTTAAATTTCAGGCCTTTAGGTAAAAGACCCAAAAGGAGAAAGGAGACCAAGAAAAAGATAGCTGGATATAAGACGGAACAGGCACAAGGCCTAGACCATGATGATAGAAGAAGTACTGCTTTCTAAATAAATATCCAGAAGGACAGCCCACATTACCAACCACTAAGGAACAGGATCTTCACGGGTGTGCTGTTTAGCTGAGGCTTGCGCGAGTATGGACTCTTAATCAAAGGCAAATTAATTTTCTCAACAATATGTTCTATACAAGTATAAGAGCGCATACATCAGGAAACCCAACAAGGAATTAGCGCTCAATTCTACTGAATGATCTTGACATCTGAAATAATAAAGCAATATTCAGCCAAAAGTTAACTTTTGACCCACAACAATTAATAAAATTTTTAAAGGGGCACGACTGAATATACAATGAGAAAAACGTAATTCAGTACATAACTTTAATTAGATCGTTGAATATAGCCAAATGGAGAAAAGGACGGCAATCCACCGCGAAATCCGCCGTTTTATTGCAGAATATCTAGTTTTCAACTGTTACATAGTCATCTTCAGTGCTAAAAATTACAGAAGAGCAGAATCAAGAACAAGATAGTTTAACAACGAACCGTGCGTGCAGACGTATGCACCACAGTCACAAACTATTGTACGCCGATGGATCAAATCATTATGACCGCTTGGTAGCTTCTTTGTCGATCTTTGGGACAAAATACATCACTGATTATGCGCACCAGGGATCCGACAGTTTGTTGGTGGGTTTGTGGAGGTATTTAGCATCAGATGTTTACTTACAGTTCATGTAATTCACGTAAATAACTCGGTGTTGATTTGCATATCGGGTGATGGCACCCGATAGCTACCAAGATGGGTTCCATGGGACTTACATCAGTGAATTTGGTCGCTGAGACATCAACGTGAGGTCACTATAATGCCCCTCAAACTACTGTATCACGGTTTTGGTTCCGAAACACAGTCAATTATAAAGCTGAAAGATGACATTGCCGTCTGTAAGACATCAGGCATGAAGGGATGCAGGTGGTTCGTAAGTCTAAGATTATCTACGATTACTACCACAGGCCCCATGGAAGAGCGCGAGAATATTTCCCATGGCATAATACTGCTCTCTCTCCCGCCTGCGTCCGTGGCGCGCTGCATGTTTCGAGCCGCCGTTCACCTCGACGATGGCGTCTGTGGAGAAGACCATCGAGCTGGTGTAGCAAAAATGTGATTCACCGCAAGAGCTGACACGTTTCTATTGATCGATGGTAGAAACCCGATGGTCCCGTGTCCACTGCAATCATAACTGACGATGTCTTTGGATCGACAGATGAACCCGTAGAGATGGTCTGCTGCAGAGTTTCATGTCCAACAACATACGATGATTGGTGTGCGTACACCAGCATTGCACTCTTTCAGCAGAGATGCTACTGTACACTGCAGGCAAGCCTCCGAACCCAACATTCTGTGAAGAATTGTGGACGTCCAATCATTTAACGCCTAGTGGTAATTTTACAGTCCTTCTTTCCGTAGATGCTAAAGGGATAGCACAGCATACATTCAACCAGCTTCGCCGATTTCGAGATACACGTTCACAGGCTCTGTGTAATAAGAAGCTGCCATTCGACAAAGTCGCGTATCTCAATGGATTTGCAGGCCATATCGTCGCTAGTGTGATCGCTTGTCTGTGTCCGCTGCGCTTACATTCTTCTGTTACCACATCACGTGCCCGCAACGATACCAGGCGGCATCCAAAGTCGCGGTGTGCAGTGGTCGTAATGTTTTGGTTGGTTGGTTGGTTGACTTGGGGGAGGATGCCAAGCAGCAAGATCGTCGGTCCCATCGAATTAAGGAAGGATGGGGAAGAAAGTCGACCGTGCCCTTTCAAAGGAACCATCCCGGCATTTGCCTGAAGTGATTTAGGGAAATCACGGATAACCTTAATCAGGATGACCGAGCCTGGGTTTGAATCGTCGTCCTCCCGAATGTGAGTCTAGTAAATGTTTTGGCTCGTCTATGTAAGAACAGCCGATATTAGTCCAAAATATAATATAGTATCCAGTGCTGGTGGATCTAGACCATACAAGAGTCTAACATGATCTGAAGCCGTTGCTTACATGATTGAACAGGAAGAAAATTTGACTTTAGAGATGTTCAAAGATGATTCAAATGGCTCTGAGCACTAAGGGACCTAACTTCTGAGTTCATCAGTCCCCTAGAACTTACTACTACTTAAACCTAACTAACCTAAGGACATCACACACATCCATGCCCGAATCAGGATTCGAACCTGCGACTGTAGCGGTCGCGCGGTTCCGTACTGTAGCGCCTAGAACCGCTCGGACACTCCGGCCGGCTTTCAGAGATGTGTATTGCCCTCTGTTGAGGAACCGGTGAATAATTCACACCGGTGAGTAGTTCACTAATAGTGACGCTGTATAATCTAAAGAAATGAAACTTTTGCTGAACAATAAAACCACAAGTTGTGGTTAAACCATAGAAATAAACCATACGTATTAACCATAACTATAGCACGCTCAGCAACAGTAAGTACAGGATAGTGTGTAATGTATTTTTCCATCATAAATTAATGGATGAAGATCCAATTACAGTTTCGTAGAAGAGCGAAAAGAACAATATTAAAGTAACGTATCAAAATAACTAAATTATAAAGGAATGAAAAAAGTACAAGAAACATGTTGTTCCCTCTCTGGGCATAAACTGAAATCATACGGATCCTAAATGTACATTAGCGTTATCTCTGGGATTACAGTATAAACGTGTGGAATAAAGCAGCGATACAACGGCGAAAAGTGTGGAGTTAGTGAGCATAAAAAAGAACAAGTAAGTGACATAAGGGAATGAATATAGTACAATAAAACGTGGTGTCTCTAACTGGGCACAAGCTAAACTCATACAAATAGTGAGAATATGTTAATACCATCTCTGTGCTTATGATATAAACATGTGCAATAAAATAGCATTACGTTGTCGAAAGAGATGATGGTAGCAAGTGGCGCATAAAAATGAACAAATAAGTAAAATAAAGCAATGTATTAGAGATATGGGAAATAAAATATGTTCCAACAAACTGGGATTAACTGAGGGTGTGTTTGTATTGAAACGTGCGCCCTCACTGGGCTAATGTAAACCGCGAAAACAGCTAAGGCAGAAGGTAACCACGCCTAGTATAATGTCCTCAGAAGCAGGTAAAAACATAAAAGCATATGGTATGTTAAAAATCATTCATAAAAGGTATAATATAACGGCTTGACAAGCAAAATGAACTCGTGGGCATTATATCTACTTCCAATACGCATCGTATTTTGGCGGTAAAAGAAACGCCGGTAACATATTAAATAATGGGACAGATCTTGTTGTGGGCTATAAATAAATAGTGTTACAGTTTCAATCAGTGTCAAATGTATTACATAGTGAGGTACAGTAGTCTTGAGGGCTAAAACAGTAACAAGGTAAATAACTAAACAGTATTCGATAACTGATCTGTTAATTTGCCAAATAAGTTACCAGTGTACGGAATTTCCTTTCCCCTCCCTCCCTTCTCGTGCGCTCTTGATAATGCGACACCGCCCACTCACCAGAAATCCTTCCTTTCCGCCTTTCCTCTTTCTACAGACATCACCCTAAGACCGATAAAGTTAAAGCCACCACCATCCAGTTGTTTCATCCTCCCACAGCTTCTTCACCCAGCGCAGATCCTGCACCTCTTTGGTGAAAATGCAGTGCTTCATTTCGATTTCATAGTTTTAAATGCCCATTTTCTTTTCACGATAGCTGTCACACATTTTATTTCCTTTTTAAATTTAACCGAAATAAACGACTCTCTACATGAGTAACAATCCCTACATTTTATTTTAAAATCTTTTTAAATTTTGCTTCCGTAAATGTTTTGTTATTTCTTCATTAATTTCTGTAAATGTTATAGGTTTAAGAGCGTGATATTTTACCATTGCCAGCCCATCCCCAGCCATATGTATTGAGAGTGGTGAAATAATAACAGCAATAATAATAACGGACTTACATTGATTTCGATATAGTTACCTCCTTCTTTTTACAAGATGATCTTCAAAAAGTACTCAGAAATGGGTATTCTTCACCACGATGTCCTCATTGATCAGGTGCACGTCAGAGAACCACTTTTGACGAAAACCCTCAAACTTTTCCAGTACGCCCAAAAGCCAACTCTTTTCTACACGATACAGCAATTTTACATATGACAAGTAAGATGGAATTTTATGTTCTCACTGCATCAGGCGAGCGGCAAAATTTGATTTTTCTGCTACATCCCTCCGTTCGAGTGCTACATGTTCGCTGCACCGAACTTCGATTCGGAACACAGTATTATATGTAACCCCAATTGATGTAGAATACTTTCCTTATTTACACTATTAGCTAAAATCAAACCTGAGTTGTTGTTAGTAGAAAAAGGAAAGCTAATTTCACAATTCCAGCAAACTATTGCAGTTTTTGTGCTAAACATCCTGTAGTACGGCAGTGAAATGTACCCGTCGTACTGTTTTCAGCGCTGCGTTTGAATTTTCTCCTAGTTCTCTGTTATCATTAAATTTCTTAGCAAATTGTTGTGAATATTAAAATCAACAGGGTAATTATATGTTTTTGCAGCGTAGGTAACTGTGTCCAATTCTAATTAGTGCACACTTCGGGAAAATGGTAATTTCTAAACCGTAATGAAAGGAAGCATTTTTGTGTTGAGGTAGGTGACGTGACTCGTAAGTTACTGTACAATCCGAACAAGTTTTCTTAAGAGATATGTCAAAATTGTTATTACCATCTTCGTTTTTTATGTTTATTTGAAGGAAATTAATGGCCCACTCTATTCCAGACTCACAAGTAAACTCCATTTTTTCCATGTAAGGCTTAGTAAAAGGGTGTGTGACTACACATCTACACTGAGCTGTCTTCACTGCTTCAGCTCTATGGGCCAGCCACACCAATGCGAAACAAGTTCGGCCAGCGGATCCTACAAGGCTCAAATACCACACTGAAATGTATCACCTCCTGATCACGGTAGCCCGGCATAGTCACCACTTCATTTCAACACTTCACAGTGCCTTTTACTGTCCTGCACTGCCACAGGCTCGGTATGGCACATCTTCCTGCTCACAGACACCCGCGCCCTCTGGTACGACTGGAGCGCATGACTTGCTGGAGAAGTGGGAATAACCTTGTACGCACCTGGTGCAAGATATTCAAAATTATAAGAAAAGTAAGAGTGAACTAAAGATTCATAATATACAATAGATACACCAGCGGGAAAAAATCGCGACACCAAGAAGGAATTGTGAGACATAAACGAAGGTTGGTTGGCATGTTTCTACACCCAAAATATAAGTATTAAAATTTCGTACCAGTCGCAAAAGAGTGGTCATAATACCACCTCTATGATGATGCAAATCAATCTTGCTGTAAACACAGGCTGTAATGATCATGAGCGTAGTTACCTTTGAGATTGGACGTAGTGAGTTGAAGTTAGTCAAGAATGCCTTTGGAGTTGTACAATTTTGGAACACGTATTATGTTCGAGTATAATGACTTTTCTGGAGACTAGAAATCTACTCTGTAGGAATCAGCATGGGTTTCGAAAAAGATGATCGTGTGAAACCCATCTCGCGCTATTAGTGCACGAGACTCAGAGGGCCATAGAGACGGGTTCCCAGGTAGATGCCGTGTTTCTTCACTTCCGCAAGGCGTTCGATACAGTTGCCCACAGTCGTTTAATGAACAAAGTAAAAGCATATGGACTATCAGACCAATTGTGTGATTGGATTGAAGACTTCCTAGATAACAGAACGCAGCATGTCATTCTCAATCGAGTGAAGTCTTCCGAAGTAAGAGTGATTTCAGGTGTTCCGCAGGGGAGTGTCGTGGGGCCGTTGCTGTTCACAATATGCATAAATGACCTTGTGGATGACATCGGAAGTTCACTGAGGCTTTTTGCAGATGATGCTGTAGTATATCGAGAGGTTTTAACAATGGAAAATTGTACTGAAATGCAGGAGGATCTGCAGCGAATTGACGCATGGTGCAGGGAATGGCAACTGAATCTCAATGTAGACAAGTGTAATGTGCTGCGAATACATAGGAAGAAAGATCCCTTATCGTTTAGCTACAATATAGCAGGTCAGCAACTGGAAGCAGTTAATTCCATAAATTATCTAGGAGTACGCATTAGGAGTGATTTAAAATGGAATGATCATATAAAGTTGATCGTCGGTAAAGCAGATGCCAGACTGAGATTCATTGGAAGAATCCTAAGGAAATGCAACCCGAAAACAAAGGAAGTAGGATACGGTACGCTTGCTCACCGACTGCTTGAATACTGCTCAGGAGTGTGGGATCCGTACCAGATAGGGTTGATAGAAGAGATAGAGAAGATCCAACGGAGAACAGCGCGCTTCGTTACAGGATCATTTAGTAATCGCGAAAGCGTTATGGAGATGATAGATAAACTCCAGTGGAAGACTCTGCAGGAGAGACGCTCAGTAGCTCGGAACGGGCTTTTGTTGAAGTTTCGAGACCATACCTTCACCGAGGAGTCAAGCAGTACATTGCTCCCTCCTACGCATATCTCGCGAAGAGACCATGAGGATAAAATCAGATAGATTAGAGCGTACACAGCGGCATACCGACAATCCTTCTTCCACGATCGGTACGAGACTGGAATAGAAGGGAGAGTTTGCACGCGGACGTGTTAATAGGGCTACGAGAAGCTGGACGTTCCTTCTGCGATGTTGTAGAAAGACCTGGCAGGAATGTAGCCATTGTACATGACTGGTGGCACCGGTGGTCACTAGAACGTACGGTCGTAAGAAGACCGGGCTCCGGACGGCCACGTGGCACTACCGAGTGGGAAGACCGTCGTGTTCAGTTTATGCATCGTACAGCATCTGCAGCAGCAACTTGAGCAGCCGCTGGCGCCACAGTGACACTAGGAAGTATTACAAATCGGTTACTTCTGTGACAGCTTCTAACCATACGCCCTGTAGCGTGCGTTCCATTGATCTCAAACACCGCCATTTGTGACATCAGTAGTGTCCAGCGAGAGCTCATTGGAGGGCAGGGTGGAGGTCTGTTCTGTTTTCTGATGAAAGCTACTTCTGCTTCGGTGCCAGTGATGTCCGCAGAAGACGCGGTGAGCGCCTGCAACAAAACCCTGCGGCCTAGAGACACTGCTCTTACACCTGGAGTTGCGGTCTGGGAGCGGTTTCATACCGCATAAGGAGCATTCTCGTGGTTATCCTAAGCACCCTGACTGCAAATTTGTACGTCAATCTTATGTTTCGATCTGTAGTGCTGCCATTTATGAGCAGTATTCCAGGGGGTGCCTTCCAACAAGATGACGTTCGCCCACATACAGCTGTTGCAATCCAACATGCTCTCCAGAGTGTCGACATGTTGCCTTGGCCTGCTCGATCATCAGATCTGTCTCCAACTTCATCAGACGACAATTCCAACGTCACCCACAAACCGCACTAACCGTCTCTGTACTGACGAAGAGCAGCAGGCATGGAACTTCATCCCAAAAACATCCCTGTAAGACACAATACATGCATGTTTGCTTGCTTACATTCAATATTCGGCAGTTACACAGGTTATTAAGGTACCAGCATTTCACCTCTGCAATGGCTTACCTCGCGCTTGCATTAACGTGTCGTCTTGCAAAGTTAATCACTTAAAAAGGTCACCTAGACAAATATATAGCCGACATTTCATTACTGCAAATTAATTATTTTTTGGTGTTGAAATTCTTTTTCCACCAGTGTATAACAACCAAGAAGAAACAATTAGAATGGAAGACTAAGAATGAAGTGTCCGTATTAAAAAGGCTATAAGACAGGGATTTAATATTTCGCCCTAGTGTTCGATATATCTATCGAAGAAGCAATGATGGACGTAAAAGAAATTTTGAAAACTGAGTTTGAAATTGGTGGTGATAGAAAGTTAACGATAATTTCCACTGGTGTCATTGCTGCCTTCATTGAAATTGGAGAAATTATTGAGTAAGACATAAATTAAGTGAAGTAATTCTGCAACGTTGGAGCACACGATGAACGAAACAAGGAGGGCATAAAAAGCAGACTACATCGACATCTACATGGATACTCCGCAAATCACATTTAAGTGCCTGGCAGAGGGTTCACCGAACCAGCTACACAATTCTCTATTATTCCAATCTCGTATAGCGCTCGGAAAGAATGAACACCTATATCTTTCCGTACGAGCTCTGATTTTCCTTATTTTATCGTGGTGATCGTTCCTCCCTATGTAGGTCGGTGTCAACAAAATATTTTCGCATTCGGAGGAGAAAGTTGTTGATTGGAATTTCGTGAGAAGGTTCCGTCGCAACGAAAAAGCCATTCTTTTAATGATGTCCAGCCCAAATCCTGTATCATTTCTGTGACACTCTCTCCCATATTTCACGATGATAAAAAAAGTGCTGCCCTTCTTTGAACTTTTCCGATGTACTCCATCAGTCCTATCTGGTAACGATCACACACCGCCGGCCAGGGTGGCCGAGCGGCTCTAGGCGCTACAATCTGGAACCGCGCGACCGCTACTGTCGCAGGTTCGAATCCTGCCTCGGGCATGGATGTGTGTGATGTCCTTAGGTTAGTTAGGTGTAAGTAGTTCTAAGTTCCAGGGGACTAATGACCTCAGAAGTTAAGTCCCACAGTGCTCAGAGCCATTTGAACCAAGGATCCCACACCGCTTAGCAGTATTCTAAAAGAAGACGGACAAGCGTAGTGTAGACTAGCAAGGGCAAGTATGACATTCTTACCCAAAGTAAATCTACTAGCACCAAATGTGGTCTTTAATTTGAGGAAGAAATGTCCGCAAATTTAATTTTGGAGCAAATCACTGTATGGAAGTGAATTATGGACTGAGGGAAAACCGGAAAGCAAAAGAAACTAACCGTCTGGGATATGAGGGTATAGAAGGATTTTGAAAATAGTGTATATTCACTAGGAATTACCAAGTCCTCCACAGAATCTTCCAACAAAAGGACCATTGCCAAACACTAACAATAAAAAGGGACAGGATGTATGTTAAAACATCAGCAAGTAACTGCCGTGGTACTAGAAAGGGCCATAGAGGGTAAAAACTGTAAAGGAGGACAGAGATTGGAATACTTCAACAAATAACTGAGGAGGTAGGTTCCAAATGCTACTCTGACATGGAAAGGTTGGCACGGCAGGGGAATTCGTGGCGGGCTGCATGAAACCGGTCAGCAGACTAAATGAGAAGGAGAAACAGAAACTGTAGTGACCGAGGAAAATGAATTTCGAAAGAGAAAAATGAGTGAGCCGTTGTCACTAGCAGGTGGGTAAGCCTTCAAGCTATTCAACGAGCAGCACGCGTCGTGCCTGGTGTGTTTAAGTATTCTCTGCCACACTGTGTGTCACACGGCGACAAGCGCAGACAGTCGGCTAGCTGCGGCCTCTGTAAAACTGTCGGCACCGAGGCGGCCAGACCCGCGGCACGGGCAGCCGCCATAATCCCGCCAGCAACTGGGTTAAGTGCGGATCCCTCGCGCCGTCTGCGACCGGAACAGCCGACAGCCGGGCACCAGGTACGGCCGGTACGCGGTCCGTCTGCTGCACGTCACACCCTGGAATTACAAAGTGGGCGCCGCAATAAACCTTTAAACGCTGCGCACATCACCTGTCCGTGCACGTGAGGCGTCCAGTAATTTACGGAAGCGGGACGAAAGTTCACCACCCTGATGAACATCACGTATTTATTACTCTTCATTGCCCGCGTCTGCTTGCACACTGTGCTTAAAAGGCCGGTTCCCGAAACGAAGTCATTCCCATCTGTTCTCGTTTAATGATACACTGATATCCATAAAGCGATGAGGTATAACGGTGTAATGGTGGCTCAGTAAGCTGCGCGTCGAATAGGATGAAACTCTTGACAGAGTTTGGAGCAGGAGGCACAGCCTTAAGCAAACACGAGATAAATGTTTGTAATATATAGCAAGTGTATGTGTGGTTGCCTAATGTTGTCTTCACAATGAAACTCTTGCGCCTACAAATGGTTAAAACGATCCTACTACTGACAGCCTATACCTAAGGACATTTTATTTTTATTCATTTTATTTGGTATGCGTATTCCATGGATAAGTACATGCGAGTGATTCGCCTGGATGTGGAACGTGTCAATACAATTGTACAAATACAATTAATTCTACAGAGTAGTAATATAATACAATGATATACATATTAATAAATATCACTTTCTCTCCTTTGCAAGCTGTCATTTAACTAGTATAGCAATTCACACTATTACATTAACACTATAACATAAACATAATATTGACTCTACAGAATAGTAATATAATACAATGATACAGATATTAATAAGTATCATTTTTTCTCATTTACAACCTGTCATTTAACTAGTATCGCAATTCACGCTATAACACTATAACATTAACATAATACTGAATCGTCCATTTAATAACTAAAAGACTAAATACATTTATTATTAAGGGATTGCATTACTTCTGGAAAAGAATTCGTCTAAGGAGTACAGTGGATGGTCAAGCAGGTATTTTTTTTAACGTACATTTGAACAGCGTTTCATTTTCTCTTGTACATTTAATGCAATTAGCAATGCATTAAAAGTCTTTATAGCATCATACAAGGGATAAATTTATTGTAGTTATGGTATGAACATAATGAGCATAGTCTTTATTAACTACATTCATCAGAGAGTACATGCACTGACATGTTGTGATCAGTATGCCTAACTGTGTGAAAAGTTTTCTAGATGAGGTTCGTGCAGGAACCCCACATATGATTCTGACTGCTCTCTTCTGAGCAGTTAAGATTTTTTTGAGGCTGGTGAATTACCCCACAAGTATCGTGGTGGGTTTGCTTTAACTTAGTATAACAAACCAATTATTCCTATCGGGATTTTTGTATTCCGCCTGGAAGGCGGTGCGTGGGTCTACTCGTGAAAACTGAAGAGTAGGCCGAATGTAGAAGTTGGGAGGAGCAGGTGAGGTAGAACACTTGGTACTGCAATTAGGTTATAACTTTTTTACTTAACTTTGCGTACAGATGAGCACGTAGTTGCGAAGATGTACATCAATCAAACATCGGCTAGAAGGTACAAAGGCAAAATCTGTACTGGCTCACCCACCAAGAAATTAGAAACAATGTTGCTTGGTCGTCTACTCGGAATGAAATGGGCAGAATCCGGAGCGGCGCTCGTAGAGCTGCACAGCGCCGGCTAGAGGGCGCTGTCGTCGGTGTCGGCGTCGTAGTGCCAACCTAGTAGAGCGCACCTACGTTGTGGCATCGTAGCTATCGATACCACAGGGATGGATCGGGAATCACTCACAACTTGCCTACAATAAATGATTTATTCTCAGAAAGCATATAAAGAGAAAAAAATGTGTAGTTATGAAGTACATTATCTCAAATTCTACCACAAATGTAATTTGGTGTTTGTCAGAACAATTGTTTGACTTCATTTAGATCGCGACACCCGTTATTAGTCGGAGACAAAGTTGCCTGATACTGATTAGCTGGGCGAAACAGAAAAAGCAACTGGAGCTCAACGCTTTTCCCAGTTCGTGAAACCGAAGTGCGCATATCATCTACTGAATTACAGATGGCCGTTGCACTGCACCAGCAGTCAGCTCTTCGGGGCATTGGCCGATATGTGTATGATGTATGTGGCATGTATGTATTTCTCTGCCTACACAGTGGACGCAGTGTGTCATCCGCAAACTCCTAGAGCTGAAATTACGTCACTACAAAACAGAACACTAATCAAGGTTTATATTTATTCAGTAGCCAGGAACAGAAATTCGGCTCAGGTGATCTTCTGTAAACAAGAATCGTCACTCGAGTAAACAGAATAACAACTCTCTTCACAGAGAAACGACTTCACGCTCTTCTTGTGGAGAAAGCAACACTTTTCGTAATCTAACCGCCAGATTCTCTTCTGTGAGTCTCGCCAGTGAAATCTGTAAATCGGTTCCCAGAGGGTAATGTCTTCGTTCGAATCCTATAGGGAAGTATCTGCACGCCATGCATTCGATCACTCCTGGAGACGCGGCGTCTTCGTCTCCCACAGGCCGTTGCAAAAACTACACTACATGGATCATAAATCTGCCAGCCAGCCCCCTGAAGCTCACACTTTTTCCAGAAGATCATCTGGATGTTTCCATTTCCTCTCCCGCATTCTTACATCCTTAACTCTCCTCCATCAAATACAAATCTCTGTTTTTCGATCGGACGCGTGTCCCGGCGCTTCCCGTGAGAAGATTCCTCGTGAGGCACCTAGTGACCATGATTTGTGATTTTATGCACCAAAAAGGATGTCTTCCCGCCATGTTCAGCCTCAGACCCCGTCGCCCTACCAACAGGTACGCTATTCTGAATTTTATTTTGGGTCCACCAGAGTGCAACCTCCTACTCGCACTGTCTGTGCTACGGAGCTTCTGCTGTCCCCAGCCATCATATGGAGTATCTCTGCAAGTATGTGATTGGCTCTACGAATATTTAACTAATATAACACAGTATGTTAAAACTGTCGCCGGATATCAGCAGAATGAAACATCGTATGTGCCGTATATTAGCTTAATGGGACATCCAACGTTCCCGTTATAGGTCTACAGGGCGTTTGAAATTCTTTGCGTCAAACGCCTAGGAGCATAGATTAAGTCATCTGGAACAATTTTTGTTAGTGACAAAATGTTCACAGAAGTTTCCCAGCGACACAGTGTGTCCTACCGTATTGGTCATGGCCCTGAGAGACGGCAAAGTGTAGGAAGCCTTTGGTGTGCGTACGCCTTGTGCATTGCCTGTGATCCAGTCATCTGCTCCGTCTGAAAGAGGATTAGTCCAGCAAAATTAAAA
Organism: Schistocerca americana; assembly: GCF_021461395.2. NCBI lineage: Eukaryota > Metazoa > Arthropoda > Insecta > Orthoptera > Acrididae > Schistocerca > Schistocerca americana. The sequence goes on along the minus strand of NC_060119.1, from coordinate 642,480,528 downwards.
TTCCTGATTCTCTTCTAAAATAT